>NC_090654.1:181741517-182083392 GCF_040937935.1 Hyperolius riggenbachi
CCGCCCCGAGGTAGTGACCAAAAATAACACTACGGGACTTGGGAGGCCCTGCTGTTTTCGAAATGAATTGACTTTAAATCCTTTGGAATCCGTTATGGAGGGCAAGTCTGCCATTGTCACCACGGGTAATGGCCGGGGAATCAAGGTTGGATTCCGGCCCGAAGTGGGAGCCTGCAGAGACCCATGCTGTACCTGCCCTGACCGTGCTTTTCAGACCAGGCACCTGTGGTCAGATGGACCCTTGACCCAGCGGAAGACAAACCAAGTCGAAAGCATTTGCCAAGAATGTTTTATGGAGGGCAAGTTTGCTATTTTTTTCAATTGTGTGAAACTGTAGATGGTACTATAGTCTCAGTACCATGGTGACTGACCACGGGTAATGGCCGGGGAATCCAGTTTCTATTGCGTTCCGGAGTTGGAGCCTAAGATACGGCTACCACCACACATGCAGGCAAGGAGGGCAGCAGGCAGGCATGCCCGCCCCGAGTTGGAGTGACCAAAAATAACAATACGGGACTCGGGAGGCCCTGCTGTTTTCAAAATGAATTGACTTTAAATCCTTTAATGGGAATCCGTTATGGAGGGAAAGTCTGATGGTGCCTTCACTGCATTCACCAGGTTGGTGTAACGGTCTGCTCAGCTGTCTGCACAGGCAGACGGCTGTTTGTCCATTTCTTAAGTCTGAGGGCTGCAGGTCTCTAGAAAAAAGACCTGCCTGTGCTTTGCAAGTTTAAGACCTGCTCTGCTGCTGAGTGTATCGATCGGTGTCAGCACACAGAGAGAATCTGATTGTTGATGATCTGCAGAATCACCAATAATACAAGTATGACTAACCTCTGGACACCTAATAAAGTGTAAGTGTTTGGTGTAACAGTAGGCTATCTCCCGAGAGGCGGGAGATACAGGCAGCTTAACCAAGAACCACCTGAGGGGCAGATGGGCCTGGGAAGTGCAGGAACTATCCCCTAGAGAGAGGGAACAGAGAGGACCTGGCAACCAGGGATATCTGGAGATTAGATATAGACTGTACTGCAGCCAGGGGACTCCAGGAGAAGAGGCCACTGGCTGCTAACAGGCCGGACTCCCTGAGGAGCAGGAGTCCTAGCTGCAACTGACACTAGGTGGAATTGTGTCACTGCTAGTACAGATAGACTGAGCACTCCAGGAGTGAGTGACAGCCTGGGAGGTCGGGCAGGCCAGGTCGGCAACACACGAGCAGATAAGGTACAGAGACAGAAGGCTGATTCAGTAACCGGGTACAAGCAGGGTCTGGCAACAGGAAGGCAGATATGCAGGGGTACTGAATCAGAAAGCAATAGAGAGGTCGACAGAGCAAATAGTCTTAACAGAAATAGAGCAGAGTTCTAGTCTGGGGTGTGAGGTCCGTGGTCTCGACACCCAGGAATTAGTCTAAAGTATAACACAGCAATGACACAGTAATCCTAAGCTTGGGTGTGAGGTCCTTGGTCACAACACCCCGGAACTGGTCTAAAGTATAACACAGCAATGACACAGTAATCCTAAGCTTGGGTGTGAGGTCCTTGGTCACAACACCCCGGAACTGGTCTAAAGTATAACACAGCAATGACACAGTAATCCTAAGCTTGGGTGTGAGGTCCTTGGTCACAACACCCCGGAACTGGTCTAAAGTATAACACAAGCGTAATCTGGCTAAGTGTGAATTCCCAGGTCCACCTGGTTCTAACACACTGTGGGATCTGACTATGGTCTGAGTGCTCACACGTATGTATTCGCAACGGCAGACAACTTGAGACTGACCAGCGAGATCTATATATAGTGAAGCGCTCCTCAGCGCCACCCAGCTCTCTTCAGCCAATCAAAGCCTGCGCTGGGATCAGCTGATCAACCTGATCAGCTGATCCCTCTCCTACTGGCATAAAGGTCCTGCCTCCCAGCGCGCGCGCGCGTAGCTCTCCATCTGTGTGCACTAGAAGGCTCAGACAAACCAGACGCATGCTGCTGTGCGGAAACCGCCAGTCTGAACGCGGAGACAGCCGCCCCGCTGCCAGACCACGCGGCGGCATCTCTGCAATCCATTACATTGGGCAATTTGCATACACTTGTCATGCAAATGGCCTAGCTGCCTCCTTTGAAGGCTTGCAGTATAAATGCCATGTGATCCCAGAGTCCTTTGCTGCTCATAGAGGTTTGTTCCTGCTGGACTCACCTGGAGTGTCAGCCACTGCTATCTTAGTATAGTTAATTCTTGGGGAGTGCTCCTTGCATTCCTAGTTAGTGCAGTCAGTTTGTGTATAATTTGTACTGCCTATTCTGTCCTGTTTTGTCTGTCGCGATTGCACTGTCACCAGCGGCGGTTGATAGCGAATCGCTCTGTCTTGTTTGGATCCCACTAGCCTCTAGCGGTAGCGGCTGTGGATCCTTCTGATCTATGTTCCTGGAGTTTAAGCTGGAGCAGCGGTTGCTACTGGCTACCTCATCTGTCTGTCTTGTTTGGATCGCACTAGCCTCTAGCGGTAGTGGCTGTGGATCCTTCTGATCTATGTTCCTGGAGTGTAAGCTGGAGCAGCGGTTGCTACTGGCTACCTCATCTGTTTGTCTTGTCTGTTTGTGCTCCTTTGTGTTACTTGTGGCTAGTTAGGGTGGCGTGCTTGTCTCAGTTGCACTTTTCGTGCGGAGACCGCGCTGTAAACGCGTTTGCTGTTGGGAATGAGTGCGGTGTTCGCGTTTAGCTAGCGTTTGTTATTTTCCTTATCTTTTATTGTTGTTTGCTGTGCCTTTGCTACTCTCGTCCTCTGTCCTGCTCAGTCTGGTGTCACTATGTGGCAATCGCCATTCTTGCGATTGCGTTACCACTTCGTTTCCGCCGTTGTGTGTTCACCATCACTGGGTGGCGACTAGTTTGGTGGACACACATTGATTCTGTCTCTATGCTCTCTCTATTTGGGGGCTATCTTGCCTTGTGTTGCTTCTCTTCAGACAATTTCCATCTGGCATTTGTGGCAGTGCAGAGGGTTTATTCCTCTGCACTCCACAGCTCCATCTGCCGGTGGGAATTCCCCTCTACTGGTGTTTGCACCAAAAGCTGGGTTCTAGTATCTTGACACACTTGTGGAGGACTTCCGCAGTGTCAGCGCACATCTTGTGCGCTGACCACGGAGATATCCCACAATCGTTACAGTTGGTCTCCGGCGAGAATATGTTATGGAGGTCAAGTCTGCCATTGTGACCACTGACCATAGCTAATGGCGGGGGAACCCTTCCTGGTGTGATTCCGGTCTGGAGTTGTAGCCTAACAAACGGCTACCACCACACATCCAGGCAAGGAGGGCAGCAGGCAGGAATGCCTGCCCCGAGGTAGCGACCAAAAATAACAATACAGGACTCAGGAGGACTTTTTGAGGCCTTAATTGTAATGAATCAACTTTAAATCCTTTAAAGGGAAACCGTTATGGAGGGCAAGTCTGCAATCCATTCAAGTGCAAGGTATGCACTGACTGCCAGGAATAATACAATGTGCAGTCACAGATACAGTGAAAGGTATGCAGTGACCGCAAACAGCCGTTTGTGTAGTGACGGCTGTGCTGGACTGGTGCGCACCATGACGAGAGTGCAAGTGACGGTGGCTTTACAGCCCATATGGTCGCCCGGCTGATGTAGCTGAATGACAAAACAACTGTCATTCAGCTACTGTCCAGATGATCAAATTTGGTCTGACCACTATGAAGCAACGACCTTATTATCTTTGGTGTGCCACCCCCACCTGAGACACTCCTATAGCCGGCGGTCATTCCTTTATTGTGATACGCAAGCCCCTTCACCGTGGCAAGGTAATGATCATGAAGGGGGATGGGCACATGTACATGCCTTTTTTTTGTTGCAGCCGCCCGCAGTGCAGCCAGAAAAATTAGGCAGGCATGTACATGCACCAGGAAAATTAGTATAGCGGCCGCTGCTAGCAGTGGCCTAAAAAATTCTGGAATCCGCCTAGAGTCCTGGACCCTGTTGGTGGTGGTGGAGAAGGCAGTCAAGCGGCCTGAAGGCAGAGATGCTGTGTGTGGGGACTGACTTAGTCTTCGGTCGTGCAGTAGCCCTTCGGGATCCATGCCTCATTCATTTTGATAAAGGTGAGGTACTGAACACTGTCATGACTTAAGCGACTTCTCTTCTCAGTGACAATGCCTCCAGCTGCACTGAAGGTCCTTTCTGAGAGGACGCTTGCGGCAGGGCAAGAGAGAAGTTGGATGGAAAATTGGGACAGCTCTGGCCACAGGTCAAGCCTGCGCATCCAGTAGACCAAGGGTTGATCGTCACTGCTCGCAGTGTCTACATCCACAGTTAAGGCCAGGTAGTCGGCTACCTGCCAGTCCAGGCGTTGGTTGAGGGTGGATCCGGAAGGGCTACGGCAAGGCATTGGACTAAAGAATGTCCGCATGTCCAACATCACCCCGAGATCGCTGGAGCATCCTGTCCTTGCCTGCGTGGACTTGGGAGGAGGAGGATTACTGCCAGTGGTACCTTTATTGCGTTGTCCTGTCACATCACCCTTAAAAGCATTGTACAGCATAATTGCCAGCTTGTTCTGCAAGTGCTGCATCCTTTCCGCCTTCTGTTGAGTTGGTAACAGGTCCGCCACTTTGTGCCTGTACCGAGGGTCTAGTAGAGTGGCCACCCAGTACAGGTCATTCCCCTTGAGTTTTTTGATACGGGGGTCCTTCAACAGGCTGGACAACATGAAAGAGGCCATCTGCACAAAGTTGGATCCAAGCGTACTATCCATCTCCTCTTGCTCTTCCTCAGTGACGTCACGCAAGTCCTCCTCCTCCCCCCAGCCACGAACAATACCATGGGAACATGGAGCAGCAGAAGCCCCCTGTGACAGCCGCTTATGCGGTTGTTTTTCTGCCGCAGCCTCTTCCTCCTCCTCCACAGAAACACCTTCCTCATCCGAGTCTGACTCCTCTCCTTCCCCACACGACTCCTCCTCTTTCTCCTCCTTCCCCCTCTGTGCTGCCGCAGGTGTCGAGAAAACATTTGGTTCGGATGAAAATCGCTCCCACGAGTCCTCCTGCCGTAACTGTTCCTTTTCACACTCCTCCACAGCTTCATCCACCACTCGACGCACGGCACGCTCCAGTAAGTAAGCGTAGGGGGGATCAAGTCGCTGATGGTGCCTTCAGTGTGACTCACCAGGTTAGTCACCTCCTCAAACGGCTTCATGGTCCTGCATGCATTTCGCATCAGTGTCCAGTGGTTGGGCCACAACATCCCCATCTTTCCAGATTGTGTCCTTTTACTGTAATTATACAGGTACTGGCAGGGCCAGATTTGTAGTTTGCACCGTCCAAGGCACAATGTCACCAACCGCCCTACCCCCCCTCCTCAAAATAACAACATCCTCACCAACTACCCACTCCAAACAAAAACATTCTCTCACAATAAACCAGCATTTTTCAGAATTACATATACCACCAGGGGGCTGCATAAGCAAAGCTGGATCATTCCAATGACTTCCACACTTCTACAGCACTAGAGGAAGTGGGACCCTTTACTTTACTATAAGCTAAAGCTACACCACCCATACAGCAACACATAATGCACATTAATAACTGCCACATGCACATTACACAGAGGGGAAAGTAAAAAGTGCTAAAGGGTACCATTTCCTGTAGTTATCCTGTGGAAATCATTATTATAATTTAGTATTTATATAGCGAAAAGAGCTTTACATAAACTGTGTATATATATATATATATATATATATATATATATATATATATATATAGTCCTGTCACTAACTGTCCCTCAGAGGAGCTCATAAACGTAGTTTAGGGCCAATGTTTTTTAAGGGAAAGCCAACTAACTTATCTGTATGTTTTTGGGATATGCGAAGAAACTTGAGTGTCCAGAGGAAACCCACACAGACAAGGGTAGAACATACAAACTCCATGCAAATAATCCCCTGGCTTGGGGTTTGAGCTAGGAACCTAGTGCTGCAAGGCAGGAGGGGTAACCACAACGCCACCATGTTTTCCACATAAATATATAGGTAATTACATCACTAGTGGAAAACCTCTGGATGGTCCTGAGGTTTCCCAGGGATTCTTGCACCCCGCCATGCCAATGCTGGGTCCCTTGGTTTTTTCAGTGTCCACTATGGAAATGCTCAGGACATTCGCCCAGAGAGGGACGGAGAGTGCTGAAATGGGGAAGATGTGGGAAATCGCAGTACTATCCAGAAATGTCCCTAATGAGGTAGCTATGTATTTTTAATTGCTGCAGGATTGTGTGTGTGATGTAGTGTGGTATGCGTTTAGAACACAGACAAGGGAAACGGACACACCTCACCAACAGCTGAGGTCTCTCCTTTCTACATGCTGCCTCGATCAGGAATGCCCCATCTGATCGGCAGCTACAAGACCTCTGACCCCATCAGACCTCGGAGAAACAGTAGCTGAACATAGGCTGCTGTGCTGTGTGCTAAAAAGCACACTAGACGGGAGAGATATGAAGCACGTGGGATGGAGGCTGCAGATTACTGGCTGTCACTGTGACTTGTGAAGAGGGGAAAGCTGAGGATCGGAAGCAGACCAGCACAAGCCGGATTCTTTTCTGCATTCTATGCCTTTCAACTTAGGCTGACCACCAGCAGGAGAAGTTTGCACCAGAGGGCGGAGGCGCTGGAGGCATGCTGTTTCAGGCAGCAAGGTAGGCTCAGGCTGTAATGAGTGTGCGTCCTCTGCCTGCTGGTCCTACCCCTCTATTCTGCTATTTGTTGATTCCTGTTTAGCCGCCCGCTGCACTGCCTGCACAAATGCACAGGGTTCAGTGTGCATTGCGAAGAGGGCGGCTTGCGGGTGGACCAAGCCGACATTTATATCAATATCAGGATGGAATGCTGTGGATGGCTCTACACCCACAGTCGCCCTTTTAAATTCTGGTGCCCTAGGAACCAGCCTTGGGGGCCTGCCCACAAATCCGGCCTTGGGTACTGGGTGACGGCTTTCTCCTGGTCTAGCAGGCGAGAGAACATCAGCAGGGTGGAATTCCAGCGGGTCGGGCTATCGCAAATCAGGCATCTCACCGGCAAGTTGTTTCTCCGCTGAATGTCCGCAAAGCATGCCATGGCCGTGTAAGACCGCCTGAAATGCCCACACAACTTCCTGGCCTGCTTCAGAACATCCTCTAAGCCTGGGTACTTTGACACAAATCTTTGCACGACCAGATTCAACACATGTGCCATGCAGGGTACATGTGTCAGCTTTCCCAAATTCAACGCGGAAATGAGATTGTTGCCGTTTTCACACACCACGTTGCCAATCTCCAGCTGGTGCGGGGTCAGCCATTTCTCCACCTCTTTGTTAAGAGCAGCCAGGAGAGCTGGTCCAGTGTGACTCTCCGCTTTGAGGCAAGACATGTCTAAGACTGCGTGACACCGTCGTACCTGGCATGCAGCGTAGGTTCTGGGGAGATGGGGCTGTGTAGCTGGAGAGGAGGAGATGGCAGCACCGCTAGAGTTCAACTGCCACTCAGCCAAGGAGGAGGAGGAGGATGACAGCAAAGAGGATGTAGCAGGAGGAGGAGGAGAGGAGGTGGCAGGAGGCCTGCCTGCAAGCCGTGGAGGTGTCACAAGTTGGTCCGCTGTGCAGCCACGTACTCCCTGCTTGCCATCGGTCACCAGGTTGACCCAATGGGCTGTGTAAGTAATGTAGCGGCCCTGCCCGTGCTTGGCAGACCAGGCATCCGTGGTCAGGTGGACCCTTGACCCAACGTTCTTCGCAATAGATGACACCACTTGCCTCTGAACTGCATGGTACAGTTTGGGTATGGCCTTTCGTGAAAAATAAGTGCGGCCTGGTATCTTCCACTGTGGTGTCCCAATGGCCACAAATTCACGGAAAGCCTCTGACTCCACCAGCTTGTATGGTAATAGCTAGCGAGCTAATAGTTCCGCCACACCAGCTGTCAGACGCCGGGCAAGAGGGTTACTGGCCGAAATTGGCTTCTTCCACTCAAAGACTTCCTTCACGGACACCTGGCTACTGCTGTGGGCAAACGAGCAGGAACCGCTCAAGGGCAGAGGCGGTGTGAAGGAGGCTGGCTGTGAAGGTTCAAGGGAGAAAGCGGATGAAGACAATGCACCTGAAGGAGGAAGAGGAGAAGGAGGGTGGCTTGTCTTTTGAGGGGTACTGCTTTTCCTCAGGTGTTCTTCCCATAGCTGCTTGTGCCTTTTCTCCAGGTGCCTTTGTAAGGCACTTGTCCCTACGTGGGTGTTGGCCTTTCCACAGCTCAATTTTTGGAGGCAGAGAGAACAGATGGCTTTGCTTTTATCTGAGGTACACACGTTAAAATATTTCCAAACCGCTGAGCCCCCTGGGGTGATGGCACTATGGTGGCATCAACAGCTGACCTTGAAGGGCATGTTGGCTGGCTGTCCATAGCTGGCGATACATGGTGCCAGACACTGCCCCCAGCTGCTTCTGAGGATGAGCTCCCTCTGCTTCTTTCATGGACTCGTCTCCTCCTACTCCTCTCTGGCTCCCCCTCTGAACTGTCCCCCTGGTCATCTCCTCTATTGGGAACATACGTGGCATCCGTATAATCGTCATCATAATCCTCCTGCCCAGCTTCACTTTCCTCAGACAACTCCACAACTGCACCAACTTCAGGTGGTTCATCATCCCCCTCCTCACACGTTACGTCCATACTATCGCCACCTAACTCAGACGTATGAGGTGGTGTACCTGCGCCTTCTTGTTGTTGTTGCAGTAGTGGATGTGAATCAGTGATTTCACCACCACCAAATAACTCCTGCGAAGTGTCAAATGCAGCAGATGTGGTGCTTGTTGTAGCGCTGGTGGCTGGGGGAGATGAGGTGTTCTGTGTTAAATAATCAAGCACGTCCTCACAATTTTGGGAAGTGATGGCACGTGCCTTCTTCTGAGTACTGTACTCTGGGCCAGGTCCGCACGAAATCACAGCAACACCACCTCGCATAGACCTGCCAGTGCCAGGTGGCCTTCCTCTGGGTCTGCCTCTACCTCTTCCTCTACCTGGTTTGTCCATTTTATCCATCTCGGGGGAAAGCTAGGTATATGAAGTGAGGTGGGTTCACTCAACTCAAAGGTAGGTAGATGCAGTGAGGTGAGTTCACTCAACACAAAGGTAGTTATATGCAGTGAGGTGGGTTCACTGAACACAAAAGGTAGTTATATGCAGAGAGGTGAGTTCACTCAACCCAAAGGTAGTTAAATGCAGTGAGGTGGGTTCACTGAACACAAAAGGTAGATATGCAGTGAGGTGAGTTCACTCAACCCAAAGGTAGTTATATGCAGTGAGGTGAGTTCACTCAACACAAAAGGTAGTTAGATGCTGTCAGGTGAGTAATTATATGCAGTGAGGTGAGTTCACTCAACAAAAAAGGTAGATATGCAGTGAGGTGAGTTCACTGAACACAAAACGTAGTTATATGCACAGAGGTGAGTTCACTCAACACAAAGGTAGGTAGATGCAGTGAGGTGAGTTTACTCAACACAAAGGTAGGTAGATGCAGTGAGGTGGGTTCACTGAACACAAAAGGTAGATATGCAGTGAGGTGAGTTCACTCAACACAAAGGTAGGTAGATGCAGTGAGGTGGGTTCACTGAACACAAAAGGTAGATATGCAGTGAGAGGTGAGTTCACTCAACACAAAGGTAGTTATTTGCAGTGAGGTGAGTTCACTGAACACAAAAGGTAGATATGCAGAGAGGTGAGTTCACTCAACCCAAAGGTAGTTATATGCAGTGAGGTGGGTTCACTGAACACAAAAGGTAGATGTAACGATCGGTGTCAGCACACAGAGAGAATCTGATTATTGGTGATCTGCTGTATCACCAAGAATACAGATTATACCTGATTATTGATGATCTGCAGAATCACCGATAATCCAAGTATAACTAACCTCTGGACACCTTATAATGTGAGTATTAGATGCAACAGTAATAACTTTGAGTAAGACCACCCGGGGAGCGGGTGGTCTTTGGCAGTACGGGCGATACTGCCTTTAGGGAGGAACAGAGACCTTCCAGTAGCCTGAGAACTCCAAAAGGGTGGAGTTTCAGGGTAAGGTAGGTTGAACCTGTGAGTGAGTGACATTTGAAGGTGGTAGTCACTACCAGGTCAGGAGACTATCTCTTAACGAGAGAGATAGCTCTCGAGGTCGGGCAAGCCAGGTCGGCAACACACAGACAGATAAGGTACAAAGACAGAAGACTGATTCGGTATCCAAAACGAGCAGGGTCTGGCAACAGGTAATCAGAAGTGCGAGGTACCGAATCAGAAAGTAGAGGGAAAGTCAGAAACACAATAGGTCATAACAGATAACAACAATGCCTAGTCTTGGGTGTGAGGTCCGTGGTCTCTACACCCTGGAACTAGTCTGAAGTATAACAGAATGGTAACACAAGTCCCTAGTCTTGGGTGTGAGGTCCGTGGTCTCGACACCCTGGAACTAGTCTGAGGTACAACAGAATGGTAACACAAGTCCCTAGTCTTGGGTGTGAGGTACGTGGTCTCGACACCCTGGTACTAGTCTGAGGTATAACAGAATGATAATACAATAACAAACAGAAGCAATCTGGCTCAGTGTGAATTCCCAGGTCCTCCTGATTCAAACACACTGTTGGATCTGACTAAGGTCTGAGTGCTTCCACGTAAGTGTTCGCAACGGCAGACCACGTGAAAGTGCCCAGCAGTGACTATATATAGAGCAGTGCTCTCTAGCGCCACCCCTATGTGATCAACCAATAGTCAGCTGCCTTGAGATCAGCTGACCTCCCTGGTCAGCTGATCCCTCACCGCTTGACATAAAGGCTCTGCCTCTCGGCGCTCGCGCGCGTATTCCTCAGCCTATGTGAACTAACAGACCCAGCCACACCAGACGCATGCTGCTGCGGAGAAACCACCGCGCTGGACGCATGCTGCTGCGGACAAACCGCCGCGCTGGACGCGGAATCAGCCGCCTTGCCGCTAGTACACGCGGCGGCTTTTCCACGTTCTCTTACAGTTTGGGCATCTGCAACATAACATCTCAGAAACTGCTCCAGGGATTGATTGACTCTCTCGGGTCTGGCCATTGGTCTGTGGGTGGTAGCCTGATGAAAATAAAAGATCCATGTCAAGCTGATGGCAAAATGCTCTCCAAAATTTAGATACAAATTGGACACCCCGATCTGACACTATATTTTCCGGAATGCCATGCAGCCGGAAAATGTGCTGGATGAAGAGATCAGCCAATTCCTGAGCCGAGGGGAGTCCTTTCAGAGGGACAAAATGAGCCATCTTACTGAATCAATCGACTACCACCCAAATGACCGTCATGTCCTCAGATCTGGGAAGTTCGCCCACGAAATCCATGGACAAATGGGTCCAAGGTTCACTTGGAACTGGTAAAGGCTGCAATGTTCCAACAGGTGCCTGGCGGGAGGGTTTGCTTCTAGCACACACTGCACACTCTCTTACAAACTCCTTACAGTCTGTTGCCAATGACGGCCACTAAGCACATCTAGTAAGTAGATCCTGAGTTCTGGTGGCCCCAGGATGTCCAGCATTCTTATGGGAATGAAACAGCTGCAACAGCTGTAAGCGAAAAGGCAATGGTACAAACAAGACCCCCTCAGGTTTCCCCTCGGGAACATCCTGTTGGAATGGACCCAAAGTGACAGTCCAATCTTTCCAGGTCTCAGTAGCTGCCAGGACCATCTTCTGCGGAATAATGGTCTCGGGGACTGAGGGCTGTGCTGTCTCGGGCTCGAAACACCTGGACAAGGCATCAGCCTTGATGTTCTTACTACCAGGGGTATACGTGATTATAAATCTGAATCTCGAGAAGAATAACGACCACCGAGCCTGTTGGGGGCTAAGTCTCTTAGCACCCTCAATAATATGTTCTGCCAGTTCTAGACAATAACGCCATTCTTCAAAGGCCAACTTGATGGCTAGAAGTTCACGGTTGCCTATATCGTAGTTTTTCTCTGCGGGTGAAAATCTACGAGAAAAATAGGCACAGGGGTGAAGTTTCCCCTGCAAGCCAGAACGCTGAGACAGCACAGCCCCTACCCCTACCTCCGAGGCGTCCACCTCCACGATAAAGGGGAAGATGATGTCAACATGTCTCAATATGGGTGCAGAACAGAACAGTTTCTTCAGAGTGGAAAAAGCATCATGGGCCTCTGGGCACCAGTGATGAGTGTCTGCCCCTTTCTTGGTGAGACTGGTGAGAGGCGAGATCACTGTAGAGTACCCCTTTATGAACCTCCTGTAGTAGTTGGCGAACCCCAGGAATCTCTGGAGTGCCTTCAGTCCCACTGGCTGAGGCCACTCCAAGACAGCAGAAACCTTTCCAGGGTCCATAGTGAGGCCAGATGTCGAGATTATGTACCCAAGAAAGGCGACAGAAGTCACTTCGAAAATGCATTTTTCCAATTTAGCGTACAGCATATTCTGTTTCTGTAGCACAAACTTAAAGGGACTCCGAGCTCACCCAAAAAAAGAAAGTTGTACTCACCAGGGGCTTTCTCCAGCCCAGTGCTGGTCGGGAGGTCCCACGCCGGCATCCTGGCTCCTCTCCTTCTCCCCGATCCGGAATGGCTGACAGGCCACAGCCCGGGCGACACTCGGCAGAGTGTCGGGCTGCTCCTTCCGTGTATGACGCGGCTGACGTCACACGCCGGCCGCCTCGTGTCATCACGGCGGCCGGCGCGAAAGTACTGCGCATGCGCGCTTTAATCGCGCATGCGCAGTACTTTCACGCCGGCCGCCGTGATGACGCGAGGCGGCCGGCGTGTGACATCAGCCGCGTCATACGCGGAAGGAGCAGCCCGACACTCTGCCGAGTGTCGCCCGGGCTGCGGCCTGTCAGCCATTCCGGAGCGGGGAGAAGGAGAGGAGCCAGGACGCCGGCGTGGGACCTCCCAACCAGCACTGGGCTGGAGAAAGCCCCTGGTGAGTACAACTTTCTTTTTTTGGGTGAGCTCGGAGTCCCTTTAACATGTTTCCTGTGTTCTGAGATATTGGAAGAGAAAATCAGTATGTCGTCTAAGTATACCAAGAGGTATTTGCCCAACACCTCCCTGAACACCTCATTAATCAGTTCTTGGAAGACGGCTGGAGCATTGCACAACCCGAAGGGCATCACCAGGTACTCGTAATGCCCGTCGGGTGTGTTAAAGGCCGTCTTCCACTCATCACCGTCTCTGATACGCACAAGGTTGTATGCACCCCTTAAATCCAATTTCGAGAAAATATTAGCATTGGTAACTTGGGTAAAGAAATCGTCAATTAAGGGCAAAGGATAACGATTTTTTATTGTAATCTCATTTAAGCCTCGATAATCAATGCATGGACGGAGGCCTCCATCCTTCTTTTTCACAAAAAAGAATCCTGCCCCTGCTGGTGACCGGGAGGGACGAATAAACCCTTTAGCTAAATTTTCTCGGATGTATTCCTGCATGGCCAATTTCTCTGGTCCAGACAGATTATAAAGATGACCTCTGGGGGGCATACAACCAGACCTAAGATCGATGGGACAATCAAAAGAACGGTGGGGAGGGAGTTTATCTGCAGATTTGGGACTAAACACGTCCGTGAATTCGGAATACTGACTAGGCAATCCCTCCACTTGAATTTTGGTGTTACCCAAGGTTACCTTCACTAAACAATGATGATGGCAATGGGTAGACCAGCTCGTTAGCTGACCTGAAGCCCAATTGATCTAAGGAGAGTGAAGTTGTAACCATGGCATGCCAAGAATGATCGTGGAAGTTGCCATTCGTAAAACCATAAACTGAAGACTCTCTTTGTGTAACTCCCCCACTGTAATCGTCAATTCTGGGGTCTGAGACAGAGGATGGTCACTCTGCAGAGGAGAATCATCCACAGCAGTGACCAGGATCTGTTGATTCAGAGGGGAAATAGGAATCCCTAATTTCTTAGCAAATTCGTAATCCATAAAATTGGCTGCTGAGCCTGAATCCAGGAAGCCCTCAGTGGTCACTGTTTGACCTTCCCAAGATACGGTACAAGGAAGGAGCAAACGTTTATCATTTAGAGGTAAAGACTGCGCGCCTAGGGTATTACCTCCGACTACACCTAGGCGGCAGCGTTTCCCGACTTCTTGGGACAATTCTGTACTCTTTGACCCTCCCCTGCACAGTACAGACAGAGCTGTTCTGCTTTTCTGCGATTCTGCTCCACCCGGGATAATTTCGACCGACCAATCTGCATTGGTTCCGGTGGAGGTGAAACGAGTGGAGGAGAGGTGTAGGAAACATATCTCACATTGTTCCCACCCCGAGTCTGTCTCTGGTAACGTAGACGACGGTCTACTCTGATAGCTAATGCAATGGCCTCATCGATTGACTTCGGCTCAGGTTGACCCACTATTAGCTCAGATACTGCGTCTGATAACCCTGACAAGGAACAGTCTAGAAGTGCAAAGGAATCCCATCTAGCTGAAACTGCCCATTTTCTGAACTCAGCTGCATATACTTCAACCGGATCTTTGCCCTGCCGCAAAGTTTTGAGCTTCCGCTCAGCGGTAGAGGCGATGTCCGGATCATCATAAATTATAGCCATAGCTTTAAAAAATTCCTCAACTGATGTTAGGGCATCATTCCCTGGCTGAAGAGCATATGCCCAGGTCTGGGAATCCCCTGACAGCAGAGTCTTAATGAACATAATTCTCTGCGCCACGGTCCCCGATAAATTAGGTCTCAACTCAAAGTACGACAACACTCGATTTCTAAAATTCTGAAAGTCAGATCTGTGGCCAGAAAACCTTTCAGGTACGGACATACGGATGTCCGTGACTAGAGGAGATCGCACTGAGTTTATAGCTGATTGAAGTTCCTGAATAGCCCCAAATAACTGGCTGATCTGGGTCTGTTGGTTCAAAACTACCCCGGAAAGATTGTTTACCGCGGCGGTCAGGACTTCAACATGACTATACAGTGCGTCCATTTGGTTTTGGTCTGCCGTTCTGTAACGATTGGTGTCAGCACACAGAGAGAATCTGATTATTGGTGATCTGCAGTATCACCAAGAATACAGATTATACCTGATTATTGATGATCTGCAGAATCACCAATAATCCAAGTATAACTAACTTCTGGACACCTTATAATGTGAGTGTTTGATGCAACAGTAATAACTTTGAGTAAGACCACCCGGGGAGCGGGTGGTCTTTGGCAGTATGGGCGATACTGCCTTTAGGGAGGAACAGAGACCTTCCAGTAGCCTGAGAACTCCAAAAGGGTGGAGTTTCAGGGTAAGGTAGGCTGAACCTGTGAGTGAGTGACACCTGAAAGTGGTAGTCACTACCAGGTCAGGAGACTATCTCTTAACGAGAGAGATAGCTCTCGAGGTCGGGCAAGCCAGGTCGGCAACACACAGACAGATAAGGTACAAAGACAGAAGACTGATTCGGTATCCAAAACGAGCAGGGTCTGGCAACAGGTAATCAGAAGTGTGAGGTACCGAATCAGAAAGCAGAGGGAAAGTCAGAAATGCAACAGGTCATAACAGATGACAACAATGCCTAGTCTTGGGTGTGAGGTCCGTGGTCTCGACACCCTGGAACTAGTCTGAGGTATAACAGAATGGTAACACAAGTCCCTAGTCTTGGGTGTGAGGTACGTGGTCTCAACACCCTGGAACTAGTCTGAGGTAAAACAGAATGATAATACAATAACAAACAGAAGCAATCTGGCTCAGTGTGAATTCCCAGGTCCTCCTGGTTCAAACACACTGTTGGATCTGACTAAGGTCTGAGTGCTTCCACGTAAGTGTTCGCAACGGCAGACCACCTGAAAGTGCCCAGCAGTAACTATATATAGAGCAGCACTCTCTAGCGCCACCCCTATGTGGTCAACCAATAGTCAGCTGCCTTGAGATCAGCTGACCTCCCTGGTCAGCATATCCCTCACCGCTTGACATAAAGGCTCTATTATATATATAGTATTCCTCAGCCTATGTGAACTAACAGACCCAGCCACACCAGACGCATGCTGCTGCGGAGAAACCACCGCGCTGGACGCATGCTGCTGCGGACAAACCGCCGCGCTGGACGCGGAATCAGCCGCCTTGCCGCTAGTACACGCGGCAGCTTTTCCACATTCTCTTACAGTAGATATGCAGTGAGGTGAGTTCACTCAAGACAAAGGTAGGTAGATGCAGTGAGGTGAGTTCACTCAACACAAAGGTAGTTATATGCAGTGAGGCGAGTTCACTCAACACAAAAGGTAGTTATGTGCAGCGAGGTGGGTTCACTCAACACAAACGTAGGTGTATGCAGTGATGAGGTGGGTTAACTAAACACAACAGGTACTAGTAGTAGGTAAATGCAGTAATGGGTAGTACAATGTGCAGCTCCCTGTCACACACACAGGTAGTCACTGAATGTGCTGCTGCTGCTTGGCTGCTGGCAGTGGGACGCACACAGTATGAATTAGCAATGCTGTCTAAGCAACACAAGTGTCACACACACATGTAGTCACTGAATGTGCTGCTGCTGCTGGGCTGCTGGCAGTGGGACACACACAGTATGATTTAGCAATGCTGTCTAAGCAACACAAGTGTCACACACACAGGTAGTCACTGAATGTGCTGCTGCTGCTGGGCTGCTGGCAGTGGGAAACACACAGTATGAATTAGCAATGCTGTTTAAGCAACACAAGTGTCAGTTTCAAACACAGGAAAAAAAAATTATCACATGAGCAGGATTAGCTCTGAAAAGAGCTGTTTTGGGGTGCTATTACAGCAATAAGATTCAGCTGGAGCAAGCTAAGAAGGCAAGAGCCTGACTAATCTGTCCCTAGGAGAACAAGTCTGTAGCAGCTGTCCCTAGTCTGTCTCTAGCAGGCACACGAGTGAGGCTAATGGCCGCCGGAGCCTGCCTTATATAAGGGGGGGTGGGGCTCCAGGGCTTAATGTAGCCGGATTGGCTACAATGTGCCAGCTGACTGTGATGCAGAGGGTCAAAGTTGACCCTCATAGAGCATTATGGGGCGAATCAAACTTCCGGGAAAGTTCGCCTTTGCCGGCGAAGGCGAACCACCCCAGGTTCGCCTGGAACCGTTCGCCGGCGAACCGTTCAGCCCATCTCTAGTGGTTACATGAACTGCAAGACTTTGGAAAAAGCTGAATCATCATCATATGCGACAATAGCATTAAACCTACTTTTTCAGCTTTTTAAAACAGAAAATGAAACTGGGAGGTTCCAAAAAAATGAATACATTTTTCAGGAGTAGGATGGATGAAATTGTTTATTTTCAACTTGGATTCTCCATAATGTTCATGTATGAGTTAAAACGTTTGTAGTTAGTTTAAATTGTTGTTGGCACTTTGCGATAGATAAGTGACTTTTGGGTTGCAGTTTGGACACTCGATTTCCAAAAGGTTTGCCACCACTGTCCTAATGTAATGTCCCACCATTGCTAAGTTCATGTAAACTTGTCTCCACCCGCGACCACACCCACATTCTGGTCCATGACCACACCCATTTTTCGGCATGACGTAGCCCCATGTTTTGGCGCGCTACGCACGCCACACAACATACCGCCAAATTCCGGCGCTACTTCTTCCCCCCCCCCCTTTTTGCCCTCCCCCCCCCCCTGGAATTTTTTTCTGCAGAGGCCCATGCTCCTCACTTCCTGTTCCTGAGACTATCAGGGTTTATATGAAACCAATGGTGGTCTATTTAAAGGGGAACTGAAGTTAAGAGGTATACGGAGGCTGCCATATTTATTTCCTTTTAATCAATACCAGTTGCCTGGCAGCCCTGCTGATCCTCTGCCTCTAATACTATTAGCCATAGCCCCTGAACAAGCATGCAGCAGATCAGGTGTTTCAGATCTGACAAGACTACTGCATGCTTGTTTCTGGTGTTATTCAGATACTACTGCAGAGAAATAGACCAGCAAGGCTCATTACATACAACTGAAGTAGTTCAAGCCTTTTATTGTTTTAATATTGATGATTTTGGCATACAGCTCATAAAAACCCAAAATTCCTATCTCAAAAAATTAGCATATCATGAAAATGTTCTCTAAACGAGCTATTAACCTAGTCATCTGAATCAACTAATTAACTCTAAACACCTGCAAAAGATTCCTGAGGCTTTTAAAAACTCCCAGCCAGGTTCATTACTCAAAACCGCAATCATGGGTAAGACTGCCGACCCGACTGCTATCCAGAAGGTCATCATTGACACCCTCAAGCAAGAGGGTAAAACTGAACGAATAGGCTGTTCCCAGAGTGCTGTATCAAGTCACCTCAGTGGGAAGTCTGTGGGAAGGAAAAAGTGTGGCAGAAACGCTGCACAACAGACCCTGAGGATGATTGTGGAGAAGGACCGATTCCAGACCTTGGGGGACCTGCGGAAGCAGTGGACTGAGTCTGGAGTAGAAACATCCAGAGCCACCGTGTACAGGCGTGTGCAGGAAATGGGCTACAGGTGCCGCATTCCCCGGGTCAAGCCACTTTTGAACCAGAAACAGCGGCAGAAGCGCCTGACCTGGGCTACAGAGAAGCAGCACTGCACTGTTGCTCAGTGGTCCGAAGTACTTTTTTTTGATGAAAGCAACTTTTGCATGTCATTCGGAAATCAAGGTGCCAGAGTCTGGAGGAAGACTGGGGAGAGGGAAATGCCAAAATGCCTGAAGTCCAGTGTCAAGTACGCACAGTCAGTGATGGTCTGGGGTGCCATGTCAGCTGCTGGTGTTGGTCCACTGTGTTTTATCAAGGGCCGGGTCAACGCAGCTACAGTAGCTATCAGGAGATATTGGAGCACTTCATGCTCCCATCGGTTGAAAACCTTTATGGAGATAAAGATTTCATTTTTCAGCACGACCTGGCACCTGCTCACAGTGCCAAAACCACTGGTAAATGGTTTACTGACCAATGTATTACTGTGCTCAATTGGCCTGCCAACTCTCCTGACCTGAACCCCATAGAGAATCTGTGGGATATTGTGAAGAGAAAGTTGAGAGACGCAAGACCCAACACTCTGGATGAGCTTAAGGCCGCTATTGAAGCATCCTGGGCCTCCATAACACCTGAGCAGTGCCACAGGCTGATTGCCTCCATGCCACGCTGCATTGAAGCAGTCATTTCTGCAAAAGGATTCCCGACCAAGTATTGAGTGCACAACTGAACATAATTATTTGAAGGTTGACTTTTTTTGTTTTAAAAACACTTTTCTTTTATTGGTCGGATGAAATATGCAAATTTTTTGAGATAGGAATTTGGGGTTTTCATGAGCTGTATGCCAAAATCATCAATATTAAAACAATAAAAGGCTAGAACTACTTCAGTTGTGAGTAATGAATCTAAAATATATGAAAGTCTAATGTTTATCAGTACATTACAGAAAATAATGAACTTTATCACATTATGCTAATTTCTTAAGAAGGACCTGTATATACCCAATGGAGCATACTTTAGTAGCAGGCCAAAAATGATCTAACTTTTTCCCATATCCAAACCATCCATATCCAAACCTAAAATGAGAAATGTTCCCAGCATTTGGTTTTAATTAAAACAGATTAGTTACTTTATTTTTTTTTCAAGGAGATAACAATAAAATACTTTAGCAGACATAATGAAAAGTCACAAGATAAACATTTTGCTGCAAAGCCATCATAGAAAGACAAAAACATAAATGTATAAACAAACTGCAGCCTGGAGTGGGTTAATAGCACACTTCGCACTGTGTAAATCTGATATCAATAAAATATGATTAATCAGTCATTAGAAATCTGGAGTGTCAGATTCCACACTTTACTGTACTTCCAAATCTAATCATCTGCACAATTTAAGAGCACCTTTCTTTATTACTGTAGCCCTTGACTCCTACAGAAGCTAATTCCCAAGGATATCCTATGCAGTCTGAAATTTCATCACAATACCTTCTCCATTTACGATGACTAAACTGGCGAATGGAAAATCAATCTCATGCAGTTTGCTGCCACATAGAAATAATGAAATAAGCGCAGCTCGCCGCTCTTGTCCAGTCAGCGCATCTCCTGTCTCCCAAGCAGAGGGTTCTGTACTTTCTCTGAGGGTCCTCATTCATGGGTGGATGATCTACAGAGAAAAGATATTTTAAGGTGGCAACAGTATTTAAGGTAGACATAGACATGGAACTTTGGTTGGCAGATGGTTAGCCAACTATGGCCGTCTTTCCATCTGTGGACTACCTTATAGACAATACAAAGGAACGTCTGCTCAGATGCGCCCTACTGACCATGTTTCAGCAGATAAAGTTTGACAGGTGATATCATCATGTACCATAGAATGAAGTCTCTTAACAATAGAGAAGTTGCCATGGAAAATCACCTAAAGATTGGCTCAGGAGAATCTATCTAGTGGACTGCGTTTTCGGCTCAGTAAAGGTGCATACACACCATTGAAGAATGTTGCCTGTTGGGGATTGGGACCCTATTCCTTGGGAAACATTGCTGGGCTGATGCTGACAGTCATGAAGTCAGGCGTCATGAGGCGGGTGGGGGAGCAGCGTGCCACTGCAAAATGAGCCGTCACTGGGAGTGAGGGGATCCACCAGGTAGATTGCTTGCTGGTTGGGGGTTTTGGGACCTGTGCACATGCCTGATTATTGGCTCAGGCTGTCATTATCGGCTGCCTCAGCCAACCTCAATCAAGCATGTGTACAAAACTTAAGACAACTGAAGTGAGAGGTATATGGAGGCTGAAGATGTTTAGGTATATGGAGGCTGAAGATATTTATTTTCTTTTAAGCAATACCAGTTGCCTGGCACTCCATTCGGTTTATTTGGTATCAGTAGTGTCTGAATCACACCAGAAAAAAAACATGCAGTTATTTTATGAAATTTGACAATAATGTTAGAAACACCTGATGTGCTGCATGCTTGTTCAGGGTCTATGGCTAAAAGTATTAGAAGCAGAGGATCAGCCAGACTGCCAGGCAACTGATTTTGCTTAAATAGAGTCTGAAGCCATTAAAAATACGTGTTTTTACTGGCTATTTATCTTAAAGAAAATCTGTAATGAAAATACGTCTCCTGGGGGGTACTCACCTCGGGTTGGGGAAGCCTCTGGATCCTATTGAGGCTTCCCCCGTCCTCCTCGGTCCCACGGTGGCGGCGAAAATCCTCCCGGAGAGGTGGCGATGTGAATGTTTACCTCCGTGGCTCCAGCGCAGATGCAGTATCCGCTCTTCCCATGGAGATAGGCAGATATAGCCGATCTCCGTCGGGCCGTTCTACTGCACAGGCACAAGTCTCCTGCGCAGTAGAGTGGACTCAACGGAGATCGGCTATTTCCGCCTATCTCTGTCAGAAGAGCAGAAACAGTCCCCCCCCCACCTCCACCCCCCCCCCCCCCCCCCCCGCTGGAGCCTGGAAAGGTAAATATTGAACAGGCTGTCGTATTTGTCGCGCTGGCTTTGAAGGGCTGCAGCGAGACCCCCGTGGGACAGAGGAGGATGGGGGAAGCCTCATTAGGATCCTGAGGCTTCCCCCTCCCGAGGTGAGTACCTCCCAGGGGACGTTTTTCTCGTTACAGTGTCTCTTTAAAGCGGACCCAAAATAAACATTTTTTTTTATTAAAAATATTTAGTTGCACCACTCTGACACATACAAAGATAAATAAACACTCCTTCAAGCCTATGCGCATTTCAGTGCGTGCTTTTCACCCTTCTCTTTTCATTACTGGGGTTATACTGGGGGCAGCCATTAGCAATTCCTCCATTGCTGGACACCACCTACTGCACCAGTTTGCCGGATTTTGTCCCGGCAATTTGAAAGGAAGGGAGGGGTTCCTCCAATAAATGTAAAATATTTTATTTTTGTCATCATGCAGCTGAAAAAGGCTGCTATTTATTATTATAATTTCGAAAATAGATTTTATTTCTGAAATCTTGTATTTTTAATTTGGGTCCACTTTAAGTTATATGAGCATAGCTGAAACGCCACATTCCAATGGCAGAATGATGTAATTATACCCACTAAATCTGTCCGGTTAGGCAGAGCTTTGCACTGTAGCTCTGCCTCTGCTGGAGTCAATCTCCGCTGATCTCTGCCTCTCCCCACCCCTCTCAGTGAAAGAAGACTGAGAGTGGTGGGGGGAGGCAGCGATCAGCGGAGATTGACTCTAGCAGAGGCAGAGCTACAGCGCAAAGCTCTGCCTCCAACAGAAAGCAATCCCTGAATTTTGTCCCGAGGACTTGGGGGGTTTAAATACATTGTTCTGCCGTGGGAATGCTGGGTTTCAGCTATGCTCATATTGCTTAAGATAAATAGCCAGTAAAAATAAGTATTTATTTTGGCTTCAGACTCTCTTTAAAAGGTTATAAATACAGCTGCCTCCATATCCCTCTCACTTCAGGTGTCCTTTACAGAGTCACAGAAGTCTATTTTTTTACCTTAATTTCTTGTCCAGTCCGATTCAGAATTAAATCCTAAGCAGATTCGCTGCATCCACATGGCAAAATGAATGATTTATGGCTTAGAAATAGACCTTCACAACTTTGCAGGTCACAGATTGTGCTGCCCTGGGGAGGTAGAGCTTTGCGCTGTAGCGCTTCCTCCTATCCAGTCAATCTCCGTGGATCTCCACCTCTCCCCACCTCTCTCAGTCAAAGAACACTGAGAGGGGTGGCGAGAGGCGGAGATCAGCAGAGATTGACTGTAGAAGAGGCAGAGCTACTGCACACAGCTCTGCCTCTTACAGGAAGGAGAATGATGCGGGCCCTGGAACTTTGCAGGGCTATTTTTGCTGCAGGGATGCAGCAAATTTTCTTAGGATTTAATGCTGAATTGGACTGGACAAGAAATTAAGGTAAAAAAAGAGACTTCTGTGTCTCTTTAAAGAGGAACTTCAGCCTAAACAAAAATACTGTCATTAAGTTACATTACCGTATATACTCGAGTATAAGCCACATTTTTCGGCCTCAAAAAGTGGCCCAAAAGTGGGAGTCTTGGCTTATACTCGAAGTCTCTACTTTCAGTAACCCTTAGTGCCTCCCCGCCTTAACCCCCGGAGTGCTCCCTCCACCATATACGGGTGCATACTTGTGCCGAGTGCTAGGCATAATGATTCTGTCACATCCGAGTCTCCTTCTCCCTGCCACCTGACCTCTCACCAGACGGGAGCGATGTATGCTGTTTGTTGGCTTCCCATGGGCTTTTCTCCCTGCCACCGCTCACTACAGGATGCAATCTATCTTGTTTCTGGCTTCTCCCAACTGGCGGCTCATAGCGGAGCGTTCCCTCTCCCATCCATGCTGCCTGTCGGAGTCTCCTATCAATGACATCAGACATAGTGTTGGGCGAACACCTGGATGTTCGGGTTCGCGAACGTTCGCCGAACATGGCCGCGATGTTCGGGTGTTCGCGCCGAACTCCGAACATAATGGAAGTCAATGGGGACCCGAACTTTCGTGCTTTGTAAAGCTTCCTTACATGCTACATACCCCAAATTTGCAGGGTATGTGCACCTTGGGAGTGGGTACAAGAGGAAAAAAAATATTTGAAAAAGAGCTTATAGTTTTTGAGAAAATTGATTGTAAAGTTTCAAAGGAAAAAATGTCTTTTAAATGCGGACAATGTCATTTTTCTTTGCACAGGTAACATGCTTTTTGTCGCCATGCAGTCATAAATGTAATACAGATAAGAGGTTCCAGGAAAATGGACCGGTAACGCTAACCCAGCAGCAGCACACGTGATGGAACAGGAGGAGGGTGGCGCAGGAGGAGAAGGCCACGCTTTGAGACACAACAACCCAGGCCTTGCATGAGGACAAGAAGTGTGCGGATAGCAATGCATTTTGTCGCCATGCAGTCATAAATGTAATACAGATGAGAGGTTCAATAAACAGGGACCGGAAACGCTAACCCATCACAGATGTTCATTGTTCATGTTACTTGGTTGGGGTCCGGGAGTGTTGCGTAGTCGTTTCCAATCCAGGATTGATTCATTTTAATTTGAGTCAGACGGTCTGCATTTTCTGTGGAGAGGCGGATACGCCGATCTGTGACGATGCCTCCGGCAGCACTGAAACAGCGTTCCGACATAACGCTGGCTGCCGGGCAAGCCAGCACCTCTATTGCGTACATTGCCAGTTCGTGCCAGGTGTCTAGCTTCGATACCCAATAGTTGAAGGGTGCAGATGGATTGTTCAACACAGCTACGCCATCTGACATGTAGTCCTTGACCATCTTCTCCAGGCGATCGGTGTTAGAGGTGGATCTGCACGCTTGCTGTTCTGTGGGCTGCTGCATGGGTGTCAGAAAATTTTCCCACTCCAAGGACACTGCCGATACCATTCCCTTTTGGGCACTAGCTGCGGCTTGTGTTGTTTGCTGCCCTCCTGGTCGTCCTGGGTTTGCAGAAGTCAGTCTGTCGGCGTACAACTGGCTAGAGGAGGGGGAGGATGTCAATCTCCTCTCTAAAGTCTCCACAAGGACCTGCTGGTATTCTTCCATTTTGACCTGTCTGACTCTTTCTTCAAGCAGTTTTGGAACATTGTGTTTGTACCGTGGATCCAGAAGGGTATAAACCCAGTAATTGGTGTTGTCCAGAATGCGCACAATGCGTGGGTCGCGTTCAATGCAGTCTAGCATGAATTGAGCCATGTGTGCCAGAGTCCTGCCAGAATCCTCATCATCCTCTTGTGAGCGTTGTGATAGTTGTGATGCATCATAGTCGTCACCTTCTTCCTGGTCTGCTTCTGCTGACCATTCGCGCTGAATTGTGGAAGTCCAACGTGCACCGCTCTGGCCCTCGTCAGTGGTGGCATGAAATTCCTGCTCCAACTCCAGCTGTTCCTCCTCCTCTTCTTCGTCATAGCTGCTGGGGCCAGCGTTTCCTAAAGCAGATGGCCTGATGTTGGTATCATCACGCTGATCGTTTTCTCCTTCAGATTCCCCCAGTTGCATCATGACAGCTGTTTCCTTGATTTTCAACATTGACTTCTTCAGTAAACACAGCAGTGGTATGGTAATGCTGACTGAAGAGTTGTCACTGCTCACAAGCAACGTGGATTGCTCAAAATTTTGGAGGACTTGGCAGAGGTCCAACATGTTGGCCCAATCGGATCTACAGAAGCTTGGCAGCTGTCCGGATGCGCCTCGGTACTGCGCCGTCATGTACTGGACCACTGCACTCTTCTGCTCGCAAAAGCGGGCTAGCATGTGCAGCGTAGAATTCCAGCGCGCAGGGACATCACACAGCAAGCGATGGTGGGGGAGATTTAAGCGCTCCTGCATCTTGGCGAGAGCCCCCGAAGCAGTACTGGAATTTCTACAATGTTTGGCCACTCGTCGCACCTTCAACAGAAGATCGGCCACACCTGGGTATGTCCTCAGGAACCGCTGAACTACTAGGTTCATCACGTGCGCCAGGCAAGGGATGTGTGTCAGCTTAGCCAACCTTAAAGTGCGAATGAGATTACTCCCATTATCACACACAACCATGCCCGGTTTCAGGTCCAGCGGTGCCAGCCACAAATCCGTCTGTTCCTTTATTCCCCTCCAAATTTCCTCCCCTGTGTGCTGCTTATCCCCAAGGCAGATCAGCTTCAGCAACGCTTGCTGACGCATGCCAACAGCTGTGCTGCACTGCTTCCACGATCCTACTGCTGCTGGGTTAGCGTTTCCGGATGAGGTACAGCTTTGAGATGCGTTGGAGGAGAAGGAGTCAGACTGGTAGGTGCTGCTGTTGTTATCCAGTGGGAGGGACGGCGGTGCAGCTGTTTGCGGCGTGGGCAACACCCGCGCCGTAGCAGGTGAGGAATCGCTGCCAGGCTCCACAAGGTTCACCCAGTGCGCGGTAAGGGAGATGTATCGACCCTGGCCGAACGCACTCGTCCAGGTGTCAGTGGTGAGGTGAACCTTGCAGGCAACGGCATTCTTCAAGCTTCGGGTTATTTTGCTGACCACGTGCTCATGCAACTCAGGCACTGCAGAGCGCGCAAAGTGGTAGTGGCTGGGAACCACGTAACGTGGGATGGCCACTGACATCATGCCCTTGAAGCTGTTTGTCTCCACCACTCGATATGGCAGCATTTCGCAGGCCAGAAGCTTGGCTATGCTGGCTGTTAGTGCCACGGCCTGGGGGTCATTTGCTGGCAATTTCCTCTTGCGCTCAAACATCTCCGAGACAGACAACTGAACCGTAGGGCTGCACACTGAAGGGCTGTTGGTTGTTGTGTTTGATGAAGACTGCTAGACCTAAAGAGCACTATTCCGGAAAGTGACAGTGTCAGCGTCGTCTGATGTTTGTGAATGTTGTTGTGAACCACGCAATGGCTGGGCTACTGCTGCTGCTGAGGAGGGTCTGGTGGTGAGTCTGGTGACCCCAAGGGAGGCAGTGTTTGGTACCCTGTCCTGCCACGTTTGCCCACAGAGTGGGATGTTTAGATACCATGTGGCGGGTCATGCTGGTGGTGGAGAGGTTGTTAATATTTTTCCCCCTGCTCAGGCGGGTCTTGCACTCCTTGCAAATCACCATGGTACCATCCTCACTGCAGTCTTCAAAGAAAGGCCAGACTTTGGAGCACCTGCCTTGCTGGCGATTTCTGTTTGCGCCTCTTTTGCGTCTCAATTGAACTTCCACGCTTGTGGTGCCTGAAATTTCGCGCCGCCTACCTTGTGGCACAAGGCGAACTCGTGCAGCAGTGGGTTCTTCAACAGACTCATCTGTGCTGCTACGACGGCGATGTTCTCCTTCACATACAAAATCTGGGTCTGTGTCCACATTGTCCAAACCCTCCTCTTCCATCTCCTCAAACTCGTCATATGTGATTGTGGGCCGCCGCCGTGGAGTAGAGCTCCGCAGAACAACCTCTGCGCAGCTCACTCCAACGTCGTCTTCCAGATCTTCTCGGCCGACCTCCTGCAATTGAAACCCCTCCTGCCCAACTTGCTCTGGGATTTGGGTTTCAAAGTCCTCGGACTCGCCTTGCATTTCAGTGCGCGGTGCATTTCCCACAGTAAATGGTTGTGAATCCGGGCACAACATTTCTGGCTGTTCCATTGACCTTTGAAAGGTGGAAGTTTGTTGGGCTAGGAATAGCTCCTGCGAATACCCCATTGTGTCCTGAGGAAATTCTTCGGACTGGTTATTTTGCAGTTGTGTGCGTAGTGTCACTGCCGGTTGTGTCAGCTTTGTGCCCACTGGCTCCTTGTAACTGGCTGAAAACTCGGACCTCGTGCGTGATGTGCTGGTGCTGCTTAACCCACTGCTGGACGCTTGAGAGGTCATCCAATTAATTATCTGGTCCTGTTCTTTTGGATTTGTGAGGGTTGATTTCCTGGACAACATGGGCGGTATTGAGTGGGTTTTCTACGGTGCTCCACTGTGGCCTGTACGTGAACCGTCAGGGGAAACACCTCTTCCCTTGCCCTTCCCTCTTTCACAGGATTTCTTCTTCATTTCACTTATCCTTAAAGTACACGCTGACTGGCAGCAGTACAGTGGCAGTACAGAAATGCTATATAGTGGTGGGTGAGCGGTGTACTACTATTCCCAGCAGCGACACAGAGCACAACGCTATACAGTGGTGGGTGAGCGGTGTACTACTATTCCCAGCAGCGACACAGAGCACAATGCTATACAGTGGTGGGTGAGCGGTGTACTACTGTTCCCAGCAGCGACACAGAGCACAATGCTATACAGTGGTGGGTGAGCGGTGTACTACTGTACCCAGCAGCGACACAGAGCACAATGCTATACAGTTGTGGGTGAGCGGTGTACTACTATTCCCAGCAGCGACACAGAGCACAATGCTATACAGTGGTGGGTGAGCGGTGTACTACTGTTCCCAGCAGCGACACAGAGCACAATGCTATACAGTGGTGGGTGAGCGGTGTACTACTATTCCCAGCAGCGACACAGAGCACAATGCTATACAGTGGTGGGTGAGAGGTGTACTACTATTCCCAGCAGCGACACAGAGCACAATGCTATACAGTGGTGGGTGAGCGGTGTACTACTATTCCCAGCAGCGACACAGAGCACAATGCTATATAGTGGTGGGTGAGCGGTGTACTACTGTTCCCAGCTGCGACACAGAGCACAATGCTATATAGTGGTGGGTGAGCGGTATACTACTATTCCCAGCAGCGACACAGAGCACAATGCTATACAGTGGTGGGTGAGCGGTGTACTACTATTCCCAGCAGCGACACAGAGCACAATTCTATACAGTGGTGGGTGAGCGGTGTACTACTATTCCCAGCAGCGACACAGAGCACAATGCTATACAGCGGTGGGTGAGCGGTGTACTACTGTTCCCAGCAGCGACACAGAGCACAATGCTATACAGTGGTGGGTGAGCGGTGTACTACTATTCCCAGCAGCGACACAGAGCACAATGCTATACAGTGGCGGGTGAGCGGTGTACTACTGTTCCCAGCAGAGACACAGAGTGGCAGTAAACACAATGCTATACAGTGGTGGGTGAGCGGTGTACACAGAGTGGCAGTAAACACAATGCTATATAGTGTGGGTGAGCGGTGTACTACTGTTCCCAGCAGCGACACAATGACTGGGGGGACCCTGGCTAGCCTGGCTGGAGAGAGAACTACCCTGCCTGCCTACCCAAAGCTAAACCCACAGACAAATGGCGGAGAAATGACGTGGATCGGGTATTTATTTACCCGAACCACGTGACCCGTTCGGCCAATCAGAGTGCGTTCGGGTCCGAACCACGTGACCCGTTCGGCCAATCACAGTGCTAGCCGAACGTTCGGGGAACGTCTGGCCATGCGCTCTTAGTTCGGCCATATTGCCGAACGGTTTGGCCGAACACCATCAGGTGTTCGGTCGAACTCGGAAATCACCCGAACAGGGTGATGTTCTGCAGAACCCGAACAGTGGCGAACACTGTTCGCCCAACACTAGTCAGACAGTGCCGCACGTCATACATACGAGACTCCGGCAGGCAGCGTGGATGGGAGAGGGAATTCTCCGCTATGTGCCGCCAGCAGGGAGAAGCCAGAAACAAGACAGATTGCATCCTGTAGTGAGCGGTGGCAGGGAGAAAAGCCCATGGGAAGCTGACAAACTGTATACATCGCTCCCGTCTGGTGAGAGGTCAGGTGGCAGGGAGAAGGACACTCGGATGTGACCGCATCATTATGCCTAGTACTCGGCACAAGTATGCACCCATATATGGTGGAGGGAGCC
The DNA here is from genome assembly GCF_040937935.1 of Hyperolius riggenbachi. NCBI lineage: Eukaryota > Metazoa > Chordata > Amphibia > Anura > Hyperoliidae > Hyperolius > Hyperolius riggenbachi. The sequence goes on from NC_090654.1 coordinate 181,770,704, forward strand.
CTCCGGGGGTTAAGGCGGGGAGGCACTAAGGGTTACTGAAAGTAGAGACTTCGAGTATAAGCCAAGACTCCAACTTTTGGGCCACTTTTTGAGGCCGAAAAATTTGGCTTATACTCGAGTATATACGGTAATGTAACTTAATGACAGTATTTTTGTTTAGGCTGAAGTTCCTCTTTAAAGAGACACAGAAGTCTCTTTTTTTACCTTAATTTCTTGTCCAGTCCAATTCAGCATTAAATCCTAAGAAAATTTGCTGCATCCCTGCAGCAAAAATAGCCCTGCAAAGTTCCAGGGCCCGCATCATTCTCCTTCCTGTAAGAGGCAGAGCTGTGTGCAGTAGCTCTGCCTCTTCTACAGTCAATCTCTGCTGATCTCTGCCTCTCGCCACCCCTCTCAGTGTTCTTTGACTGAGAGAGGTGGGGAGAGGTGGAGATCCACGGAGATTGACTGGATAGGAGGAAGCGCTACAGCGCAAAGCTCTACCTCCCCAGGGCAGCACAATCTGTGACCTGCAAAGTTGTGAAGGTCTATTTCTAAGCCATAAATCATTCGTTTTGCCATGGGGATGCAGCGAATCTGCTTAGGATTTAATTCTGAATCGGACTGGACAAGAAATTAAGGTAAAAAAAGAGACTTCTGTGACTCTGTAAAGGACACCTGAAGTGAGAGGGATATGGAGGCAGCTGTATTTATTACCTTTTAAAGAGAGTCTGAAGCCAAAATAAATACTTATTTTTACTGGCTATTTATCTTAAGCAATATGAGCATAGCTGAAACCCAGCATTCCCACGGCAGAACAATGTATTTAAACCCCCCAAGTCCTCAGGACAAAATTCAGGGATTGCTTTCTGTTGGAGGCAGAGCTTTGCGCTGTAGCTCTGCCTCTGCTAGAGTCAATCTCTGCTGATCGCTGTTTCCCCCCACCACTCTCAGTCTTCTTTTACTGAGAGGGGTGGGGAGAGGCAGAGATCAGCGGAGATTGACTCCAGCAGAGGCAGAGCTACAGTGCAAAGCTCTGCCTAACCGGGCAGATTTAGTGGGTATAATTACATCATTCTGCCATTGGAATGTGGCGTTTCAGCTATGCTCATATAACTTAAAGTGGACCCAAATTAAAAATACAAGATTTCAGAAATAAAATCTATTTTCTAAATTATAATAATAAATAGCAGCCTTTTTCAGCTGCATGATGACAAAAATAAAATATTTTACATTTATTGGAGGAACCCCTCCCTTCCTTTCAAATTGCCGGGACAAAATCCGGCAAACTGGTGCAGTAGGTGGTGTCCGGCAATGTGGCGGAGGGAGCACTCTGGGGGGACCTGCACTACAGATAACATTCAGAGAGAATCTGTGCCCTATCAGAGAGGAGCTGTGCTGTACCGCACATGCTGGGGGACATTCCAGCATACGTAAACATATACAGTGTGAGATAACCGCTCCACTGCGCTGTGACAGACAGTGCAGGATCAAAGGCAGCCCGGCCCAATCAACGCAGAGTAGAGGAAAGATCCGCAGCTGGGACATATCCTAATACAGCCAACACCAACTAGCTAACATGTTTCGGACCAGAGTCCTTAATCATAGCTATCGTGCAGGTTTCAATGTCAGATTTAAAAAGAGGAGGAAGTGATTATGGGTGGGGTAGGTGCCTCCCACAAAAAGGGGAGGATCAATACTCAGACCCAACCCAAACACCATGAGCCTCACAACATAGTGCAAATAGATAAAATCAAATCAAACAAGAAACATTTAAAAACACATGAAACAGATATTATACAAAAAGGACATCATTCAATGTTTATAATAGCAATGCTGGACATGCATACTATTTGCCACATTAATATAGATTGAAAATAGCTACCAAAGAGCAAAATGCAAGACTCTAGAAGGGATATGGCAGCCTAACCTGTGACTAACGCCACATCCCATCTAGCATTCAGGCCATGCGGCATCCTAGTTCCCAGACGAAAAATCCAGAATGCTTCTCGCCTGCGAATGATAGCATGCAGATCCCCTCCTCTTTTCGGCAAAAAGATCCTCTCTATGCCCTGAAAGGAGAACCCAGACATGTCACCTTGATGGACTGTACGATAATGTCTCGCCACATTAGAGATATTAGTGGTTTCCCACCCTGCTCCCAAATAATGCTCCGAAATCCGAGCTTTTAAAGGCCTTGTCGTACATCCTATGTATTGTAAAGTACAGGTTTCACATGTCACCAAGTAAATTACATTTTTTGTGTTACAATTGATAAAATGCTTCATCGGAAACCTGTGACCATTAGTGAGGGACTGGATAGATTGTGTCCTCCTATGGAGGGCACAGTAGTTGCAGGAGGGTGCAGCACATCTACGAGCCTTGAGTGGATAACCAGGTAGTAGAAGAGGTATGAGAACTAAAAAGGCTTGGGGAGAGGATACTGCCTAGTGTAGGGGCCCTTTTACTTGCAAATTTAACACCACTCTGTAGGTATGGACGTATGTTCTCATCTCCCTCTAGAATGGGAAGATACCTAGCAATTACCTGTTTCACACCCGGATATTCGGAACTAAAAGTAGTAACAAAACGTAAACATATACAGTAAGCGTAAAGTACTTACTAACTATACATTTATATGAATTTGTGTTTGTGTGCAGTGTGAGATTCTTCTGGCATTAGGGTCACAAGATTTGGCGGTATGATTAAATCACTTATTTTATGCTTACTGAACATTACAGTATGAGAGATGTTTGGCAGCATACTTATGATGGGAGATGATCCAGCCTGCATACTTTGCTGGACTTTGCAGTACAGAATCTGATTAATTTATAAAAAATATGCCAAATAGCTTTGGGACCTGGAAAGTGGAATCCTTGCCCTCCTGAAGTTATTTTAGTGTGTCTGAAGACTGAAGCTGCATACATGCTTACAATAGTACTTGGCGGCTGGTAGGTGATTGCTCCATTGTTGTGGCTTTTTCTAACCCCGGCTTATACTCGGGTCAAACATTTTATCCAGATTTTAAAGGGAAAAGTTAGGGGTCGGCTTATACTCGGGTCGGCTTATACTCGAGTATATATGGTAGTTATGTTAATTAAAATAGAGAGGTAATATAATCTCTTACCGACCCTGTTTTTAAAAAAAGCAGGCAAATGATTGTGCTTTCATGGGGGCAGCCAACTTTTTCATAGGGGCAGCCATTTTTTTGCTTGAAAGGAGGTGACAGGGAGCATGAGACACAGTTCCAACTATCCTGTGTCCTGATTACCCCTCATAGCTGCGTGTTCTAGGCTTCAAATTTAAAATTCAAAGTAAAAAGAAAACAAATTTGCACCAAAACAGCAGAACGAAAACCACAACATCAGAAATCCCATCATGCTTTGCACAGCATCAGGGGAAAAATGCCTGGGCAGTTTTTTTCCGTGCAGCTAAAAATGAGGCTTGGGTAAGGAAAACAAGTTCTGATGCTGTGAAACTGTTGAAGAAACACCAAGACTTTTCAGTGCTGCTGAGTAGATTTTTAGTCTGGAGGTTCACTTTAAGCTATTTTTATCTGAGTGACAATAAAAGTTCCTTCCTAAATTGAAAATGCACCCATGTTCAGTCTGTGCTCAGGTCTCAGGTTCAGTAGTAAAAAAAAAAAACATTTACGGTTTTATTGAAGTTTGAAGGCTCTCCATTATATAGATTTCCTTGTGCTTCCTGTTCTCAGCGATAACTGCTATTATAAAAGGAAGGATAAAAACACTTTATCCCTCCCCACTGAAGGAGAACTGATATCAAAACAATATTCTTATAGTAATTGTGGCCATAACCAACTTAAAGCCCATTTCACTACACAAATCCATGCATTTTGTGATGTTTTGCTCAATTGCTACCTTTGTTTAAAATGTGGCAACTGGAAAGACAATCTGAGGTTTGTTTATCTATGAAAGACCACCTTCAGGTAATAAAGTGGTGCTGACTGGTCTATCGTGACACACAGTAACTCGGTAAGGGGATGTGCTGTGTGCAAACAACTTTCAATAACACAGTGTTATAAAACCACAATGTACAAATAATATCTAAGTATTATTAAACAGCTGTGTAAATATTTTCCCACTTTTCATATTATTGCTTTACTTTGTGCCAGTTTTAGTTGCACCGGAACAATCCATTAGCAAAGATAAGTGTGAGAAAACGTGGAAAAGCCGCCGCGGGCTGATTCCGCGTCCAACACGGCAGGTTGCGCGCGTGGGCCTGCATCTGCTAGCATGACTGAACGCGGAGAAACCGCCGCATGTCCTGAGAACAAGGCGGCGGATTCCGCGTCCGACGCGGCAGTTTGCACGCATAGGCCTACATCTGGCAGTATGGCTGAAAGCGGAGGAACCGTCACATGCTCTGATAGTGGTGCGGCTGGTTCCATGCTCAGCACAGCGGATGGTTTGCAGCACAGGTCTGGTGTGGCTGGGACTGATAGTCCACACAGGTTCAGAAGGACGCGCGCGCGCGCTGAGAGGCAGAGCTTTTATGACAGCCAGAAGGGAGTCAGCTGACCAAGCCGGTCAGCTGACAATTCCACCACTTCCCATTGGTCCAGCACTTAGGGGAGGCGCTGGAGAGCGCCTTGCTATATATACTGGGTGCTGGTCATTCTCTGGTTGTCTGCGTTGAGATCACTACGTGGAAGCACTCACCTTTTTGTCAGATTCTGTGTTATTCTTTAGACCAGTTCCTGGGTGTTGATGACCAAGGACCTCACACCTCAGATTAGGAATTCTGTATATCATTTGTGTTATTCTCTAGACCAGTTCCAGGGTGTTGATGATCACGGACCTCACACCCCAGATTAGGAATACTGTATATTATCTGTGTTATTCTTCAGACTAGTTCCAGGGTGTTGATGACTATGGAGCTCACACCCAAGACTAGGAATTAGCTTTACCATCCTGTTATATCTTCAGACTAGTTCCAGGGTGTTGATGATCAAGGAGCTCACACCTTTAGACTAGACAATTGTTGATTATTTATTATGACCTTCTGCTTTTCCTGACCTCTCTTCTGATCTCTGATTTTGGTACTTCGCTATATCTGATGTAACGATTGTGGAACTTTCTCCGTGATCAGCGCACAACGCGTGCGCTGACACGGCGGAAATCCTCCACAAGCGTATATTTGCAGGCACCCAGCAAAAGGTGCTACGCACCTGTAGAGGGAAATTCCTGTCGGCAGATGGCGCTGGGGAGTGCAGAGGAACCAATCCTCTGTACCTCCACAAGTGCCAGACAGGAATTGTACGAAGAGCAGAACGCAATCGCAAGAGAGGCGATTGCGAATGAGATTGAGCAAAGGGACAGGTTGTATGTGTGTGCGCCAATCCAGTCGCCACCCCGCGACCGCGCACACACACAACAGCAGATACGAAATAGGAACGCGATCGCGAGAGGTGCGATCGCCAGACGTGACACAAGGCAGATCAGAATAGAATACGAGGGTAGCAAAGGCACAGCAAATAATACAATAAGGAGATACGGAAAACAACAAACGCTAGCTAACCGCGAACACCGCACTCATTCACAACAGTGCACGCGGTTATGCGCGATCTCCACGTGATAAGCACAATAGAGACAAGCACGCCTAACTAACCATTAACAGACAAACATGAAACAGAGGACGCGAGCGCTTTCTTAACGGTTACCTCACCGAGCCTCCAGCAAGCGTAGCGGACAAGACAGACACATGAAACAGGGACAAATGAGAGATAGGATCCACAGCACTCGCGAAAAGTGGCTAGCGTGATCCAGGTACAGAGTAGCAGAACAGAAGGATCCCCAGCGCTAGCGAAAAGTGGCTAGCGCGATCCCAGAAGACAGAACAGAAGGATCCCCAGCGCTAGCGAAAAGTAGCTAGCGCGATCCCAGGAGACAGAACAGAAGGATCCCCAGCGCTAGCGAAAAGTAGCTAGCGCGATCCCAGGAGACAGAACAGAAGAGATAGCTGGTAGCAACCGCTGCACCAGCTATACTCCAAGAACAGAGATCAGAACCATTTCCTGTCGACCACAGTAGGGACAGGACAATGGCAACAGGCAAGACAAGACAGAACAGGCAATACAGATAATACAACCTGACTGGGCTAGAAGGGGAGCCTAAAGCAACCCCCAGGAATTAACTATACTAGATAGCAATGGCGGACACTCCAGCAGTGTCCATCAGGAACAGACCATGGAAAGGTAATGACCAGCAAAGCCTTCTGGGAAACATAAAGCTCTTATAGTGCCAGTCATCCAAGAAGGCAGGTAGGGGATTTGCATAACGAATGTATGCAAATTCCCCAGCAAGAGAACAGACCAGAAACTTGCAATGGAAAGACAGGTCTCTGTTCCAGAGACCTGCAGCCCACAGACTAGAGGAATGGACAAACAGCTGTCTGCCTGTGCAGCCAGCTGAGCGGATCATCACAGTACCCCCCCCCCCCCCCTCTAGGGATGGATTCCAGACATCCCTCAAAACTGGTATCATCACAAAACTCTAACTGAAGACTCATGAAGGTCGGGGCAGCCCGACAAGGCCCAATTCCAGAGTCAGTCCATCCGAAACCGACCTCATCGGAAGCAGAAGCCACCGAAACATGCCCATCAGCACTACAAGTCTCAGCGTAACACCCATCAGGACTGTGGACACCAGAAAAGAAGCCACCGACACCCTCCAGACAATACCCACCACCTTCCAAGGAGCGTCCAAGAATACCAAACCTGCCGCAATACCTGTTCGAAGTGTCCCTTACAACACCAAAGCCATTGCTGATCGTATTCAGGGCACCAAGCAAAACCTTTCCCGGAATCTCCCAGAACACCTTGAAGCTCCGCAGAGATCCCAAGAAGCCAGAATGCTCACCAGGCTCACATGGAGAACCACCAAGAACCCCTATGGAACCTATGATCATTCCAGACTCAAAATTAGCAGGACACCCATCAAGATCAGGACTTTCAGGGACCACTTCTGGGCATGCAAGCAGGCAGGCTATATCAGAACATGTCTCCACTGAGGAAGCATCTGAGTACGCTGGTAACCGAGGCACACTGGGTCACAGAGCACATCGGGGTACACTAGTACAGGAGAAACCTCAGGACATGTCGGGGAACTGCCAACCTCAGAGTCCGACACGACAAGACCAAAACCAGTACCGGGCAGAAAATCATCACGAGTAAAGGTCACAGGTACTGGTCTTTCAAAAGAAGACTCGAAGTCAAATTCAGAATTTTCTGTAACTGCCATATCATCATTGATTACACCTGACTGAAGCTCCACCAGAGCTGAAAAGGTAGCCAGCAAGGCAGCAATGCCTATGGAAGAGGGCAACACCTCAGAAGGACTTGGGGGGCAGGAGACATCTCCTACAAGTTCTGCACCCTTTGGGAGGAACTCGGAGACCTCCAGAACATCATTTTTCAAGTTTTCTAAGAAGGATTCTGTACTATCCATGTTACATGGCAAAACTGAAACTTTATTTTGTGAACAGGGCAGATGTCCCAGGGAAGATTTCACCACAAACTGAGACTGGATCTCATCATCATGAGGGGAATGTACAGGTATATTTATTGGAACACACACTGACTCCCTAACTTCAATCTCACTGCACCCGGAATTCTGCGTAGCAGTCAAACTAGCTTGCAACTCCAAAACTGCAGAAAAATAGGTAAAAATAGCAGCAATGCCTAGACGAGCCTCTAGGGGCAGGGCAGGAGATATTGTACAAGGCAATATTGACTCATCCAGAGTACAGGGTAGAGAGTCAGAACTTCCCTCAGAGCAAGAAAGGGGCTCACAAACGTCAGTGTGAAAGGAAAACATGTTTTTATTCATGGTACAGGGCAGGTTCAGAGAAAGTGTCTCTGAATAAGGCAAAGAGGGTTCAGCATCAGATTCGCAAAACCGAAGCGCTGTCTCACTCTTAGATTCGGCTAACAATGTCGAATCCGAGGAATCAGAACGCAAAACCTGTGAATCAAAATTCACTTTAGGTTGTGAAACTGACGCTTCTATAGCGCAAACCTCCGCGATCTGCGGAGCAGACTGCAAGGCATCTAGGACCGAAACACTGTAGTAACTGTCCCCAGGCAACGGGCCCTTACAGGTGTGAACAGGGTGAGACAGAGACTCATCTGCAGAAGAAATAGTGACATCAACAGGACAAACTTTATTAGGCATATTAATTTTACTTTTGACGCTGCATAGTCGAGAACTTTTCCCCATAGCAGGGTCACAGACGGAAGATCTCAAAGATCTGTTACTAAATGACAAAGGATCCCACACATCCTTGAGAAAACCGGCAGACTCATGCCGATCACAATTTGCAGGAACATCCGAGAAACAGGCATCAGATCGCACAGATTCAAACTGCACACTGTCAGGAGAGAATCCTTCAGGATTCGCACAGGAATCAACCACAGCGGCACACTCATTCATTTCAGATTGCACAAAGTCAAGACTCTCATGCTTTACCCCAGAAAGGCAGGAACAATCATCCGACAACGATGTCTCTTTATTGGAATCAATTGGTTGGTGTGTGTGCAACTCATCCAAAATCGTTTGCCATACATAGATCACCAGATCCACATCATTCTTGTCACATTCATCGGAATCAATCAGAAGGTACATAGAATCAAGACAAGCATTCAAGACATCTTCGCTTTTTGCTATGTAAAAATCGCAAAAGGCTTTCCAATCAAAATCGAATTCCTCCAGCAAGGCCCCAACATCCCAGGAAGCAAATGGGGGTTCAAACAGGCCAGTATCCAGATAATCTCCATAGGGGTGGAGTTCAGGAACAAGAACAGATTTTTTAACTGCTTTAATGTAGTGTGCGATCCTACCTATAGCAGGATCCACATAAGCTTTGGATTGGGGCAAAAAACCTGGAAACTGATCAGCAGATGCATTATAAACATCATTATCATACTGCATGGTTTTGCCCATTTCAGACTTGACAGAAATAACCTCTCTATCTGTGGTTGCCATGGGCAACGGATCTTTCCGCTGGGAAGCCTTCCTAGATCTTTTACGTTTAGACTAAAGGCCCATACACACGTCGGATTTGCGCGAACGACGGGTCGTTTGAACGTTCCGTCGTTCGCACGTTTCCGCATGAAATCCGGCGTGTGTACAGACTATCGTTCGGGAGATAAGACTGGTTACCAGCGATCCGCCCGGCGGATCGTTGGTAACCAGTCTTATCTCCCGAACGATAGTCTGTACACACGCCGGATTTCATGCGGAAACGTGCGAACGACGGAACGTTCAAACGACCCGTCGTTCGCGCAAATCCGACGTGTGTATGGGCCTTTAGAGGCTTTGGATGACTGCTTTATGGATGAAAGAGTAGATGGAACAGCTGATTGAGCTGCTGACAACAACTCATTAAGGCGGTATGGTAATTGAGGTAATCTCAGCCAATTGTGAATTAAAAAGGCCAAGAATTCCAGGGGTCTTTGACTCAGGGTGGTATGATCTAACACATCATAACCCCACATTGACATTTCGCCCCCCAACAGAATGTAAACCATTTGGGGGGCCCAGGTAGACACTGGGGTGCATTGGAATTCAGGGTTCGATAACAGTTTCGTACACTCAGACAAAAAATCGTCTGCTAATTCAGGTTCAAGTTTTTTAAATCTCTTAAAGGTACAAGAGCCATATTTGACAAAATCGTACAAATCGGAAATTCCATCTACACTGGGGTTTTGGGTTGGGCTGGTCATTCTGTAACGATTGTGGAACTTTCTCCGTGATCAGCGCACAACGCGTGCGCTGACACGGCGGAAATCCTCCACAAGCGTATATTTGCAGGCACCCAGCAAAAGGTGCTATGCACCTGTAGAGGGAAATTCCTGTCGGCAGATGGCGCTGGGGAGGGCAGAGGAACCAATCCTCTGTACCTCCACAAGTGCCAGACAGGAATTGTACGAAGCGCAGAACGCAATCGCAAGAGAGGCGATTGCGAATGAGATTGAGCAAAGGGACAGGTTGTATGTGTGTGCGCCAATCCAGTCGCCCCCCCCCCCGCGACCGCGCACACACACAACAGCAGATACGAAATAGGAACGCGATCGCGAGAGGTGCGATCGCCAGACGTCACACAAGGCAGATCAGAATAGAATACGAGGGTAGCAAAGGCACAGCAAATAATACAATAAGGAGATACGGAAAACAACAAACGCTAGCTAACCGCGAACACCGCACTCATTCGCAACAGTGCACGCGGTTATGCGCGATCTCCACGTGATAAGCACAATAGAGACAAGCACGCCTAACTAACCATTAACAGACAAACATGAAACAGAGGACGCGAGCGCTTTCTTAATGGTTACCTCACCGAGCCTCCAGCAAGCGTAGCGGACAAGACAGACACACGAAAACAGGGACAAACGAGAGATAGGATCCACAGCACTCGCGAAAAGTGGCTAGCGTGAGCCAGGTACAGAGTAGCAGAACAGAAGGATCCCCAGCGCTAGCGAAAAGTGGCTAGCGCGATCCCAGAAGACAGAACAGAAGGATCCCCAGCGCTAGCGAAAAGTAGCTAGCGCGATCCCAGGAGACAGAACAGAAGAGATAGCTGGTAGCAACCGCTGCACCAGCTATACTCCAAGAACAGAGATCAGAACCATTTCCTGTCGACCACAGTAGGGACAGGACAATGGCAATAGGCAAGACAAGACAGAACAGGCAATACAGATAATACAACCTGACTGGGCTAGAAGGGGAGCCTAAAGCAACCCCCAGGAATTAACTATACTAGATAGCAATGGCTGACACTCCAGCAGTGTCCATCAGGAACAGACCATGGAAAGGAAATGACCAGCAAAGCCTTCTGGGAAACATAAAGCTCTTATAGTGCCAGTCATCCAAGAAGGCAGGTAGGGGATTTGCATAACGAATGTATGCAAATTCCCCAGCAAGAGAACAGACCAGAAACTTGCAATGGAAAGACAGGTCTCTGTTCCAGAGACCTGCAGCCCACAGACTAGAGGAATGGACAAACAGCTGTCTGCCTGTGCAGCCAGCTGAGCGGATCATCACATCTGATACTCCGTTGCCAAACCTTGCTTGCCTTAGGATTCCGTATCAGTCTCTTTCCTCTGTATCTGATCTGTCTGTCTGTTGCCGACCTGGCTTGTCCAACCTCGAGAACTATCTCCTCTGTTTAGAGATAGTTCACAGATCTGTCAGTGACTCTCCACCATTGGTGTCACTCACACTCTGGTCCTTCCCACTCTCAGCCTGACTCCTCCCCTGGGGGAGCCTCAGGCCTTTGGAAGGAGCCTGTTCTTTGGGCAGTATCTCTTACTGCCTTGCACCCTCTATATGGAGGCTCTCCTCAAAGTATTACTGTTGCACCAAACACTCATATTACTCAGGTGTCCAGAGGTTAGAGATATAGCTGATTATCGGTGATACTGCAGATCATCAATAATCGGGAATATAGCTGTATTCTCGGTGATACTGCAGATCACCGGTAATCAGATCCTCTCTGTGTTACACCGATCATTACAATAAGGTTGTGTTTTATGTGAAATGTGACATCACAGCCAGTGCAGGTCCAAGTGCAGTGCAGGTCAAGTACAGAGCATTTTTTTTTTACACTGAAAGATGTCAAAGAGGTGACATATATACTGTATATGTTTTGCGGGTCTCATCAGCTAAAGTAGATCTCCAGGGTTAACAAATGTAGGGATGGCGATATGTGAAGGATTGCGGAGTAGCCGCCGCGTGCTCTGACGGCGTGGTGGCTACTTCCGCGTCCAGTCCGGCGGTTTACGCGTGGTGATATGTGTCTGATGTGGTACAGCCTTCCTGTGCACATAGGCTGAGGAATACACGCACGCGTGCGGAAAGACAGAAGCTTTATGGGAAGCAGAGAGGGATCAGCTGACTCCCTTGGTCAGCTGATCCCAGGTTGTATGCGGATTGGCTGGAGGGGACTGGGCGGCGCTGATCAGCGCTGCACTATATAATCACTCGTCCCTCAGTCTCACGTTGTCTGCCGTTGCGAATGCTTTACGTGTTGGCACACAGACCTCAGTCATATCCCACAGTGTGTTAGAACCAGGAGGATCTGGGAATTCACACTGAGCTACATTATTCTCGCTATGTTATGTTATAGACTAGTTCCAGGGTGTTGTGACTACGGACCTCACACCCAAGCCTAGGATACTGTGTCAATGCTATGTTATGCTATAGACTAGTTCCAGGGTGTTGTGACTACGGACCTCACACCCAAGCCTAGGATACTGTGTCAATGCTATGTTATGCTATAGACTAGTTCTGGGGTGCTGTGACTACGGACCTCACACCCAAGCCTAAGATACTGTGTCAATGCTATGTTATGCTATAGACTAGTTCCAGGGTGTTGTAACTACGGATCTCACACCCAAGCCTAGGATACTGTGTCAATGCTATGTTATGCTATAGACTAGTTCCAGGGTGTTGACACTACGAACCTCACACCCAAGACTAGCACTGTGTACTTGTATTACCTTAGCCTGCCTCTAGGGTGTTGAGAGCTAGGATCTCACATCCAGTTAGGGCAGGTCTGTTCATCTTAGCAGCAGGGCATCCTGCAACCAAGCCTAGGCCCCTCTCCTAGGGAGCCTTTAGCCTATAGGGATTCACCCACAGTCTGGGGTGAATTCCCTTCTTCTTCTAACCTCCAGCTCCTCTGGTGGTTCTCACTCAAAGTGCTACTGTTACACCAAACACTCATATCTCAGGTGTCCAGAGGTTAGACATACCTGGATTATTGGTGATTCTGCAGATCATCCATAATCTGGTGTATATCTGCATTGCTGGTGATTCTGCAGATCACCAATAATCAGATTCTCTCTCTGCGTGTTGACACCAATCGTTACACGATAATACAGGAACGCCTGTGCAAATAAGCTGATCCACTGCTCTGGCACTGTCAGTAAAAGAAAGGTAGCATCTGAAGATACCTTTATAACATGAAATGAAGAGATAAGCAGGGAAAGTACTTAGGAACTCCAAGACAGGCACAGTTATTTCTATCACCATTAACATCATTTTCTGAATGCTATTAGTTATTTATTAGTTATCACCGAAGAATCCAAATAATTATATAAATTTTCCAAAAGATTCAGTAGCTATATCCTTTTTGGACAAAAGAATACCCCCTATTAATGCCTCATTCATGATGCAACCAATTAATGATACAACCCCATTTACCCAAAGGCTCAAGTCAAATGCACAGACAGTGAAAGATTGGAAAACAAAGAAAAGGGTAGGTGTGTCACAGTAATACAAGGGGAGTGGAACCAGTGACATAGATAGTGAGGAGAACACTATACTGTATGAGGCACAGGTGTCACATTGCAGCTGGGAATGTAGCATGTTGTTGGGCTTGTCAGCAATGTAGAAGAAACGGAACAGGACTCCAGTACTGATACCTCTAGGTCCCCTAAAAGTAGTGCCTCTAAGCAAAGGCCTCCAATGATGGGGCCTCTGAACAAATGCTCAATGTACCCAAATGCAGCCTTGCCTTAGGGTAGCTTAGCATAAGGCTCAGTCCACACTATGTACATTTGTGGAACACAATTTGTGGTCCGGGCTCCGATTTTCAAACAACAAAACGCAAACTGATCCGTGCTGCCCTTTTGCAGCATGCGTTTCCAGGTCCGTTTGCGTTTTTAAAAACGTGCCCCAGCTCTGTCCCTGGGTGTGGGGCGTTGAGCCTGAGGGGGTAGCAGCCAGGAAGGGGGGCGGCGGGCACAGCGGTGGGGAGGGGGTCGGCCCCCTCTCTCACCTGGGTCCCTGTGCCGTCCCAGCTCCCCCTCCAGCTACGTGCGCTATAGGATTGGCAATCAATTAGCTCGGAAGCAATTACTTTCTCCTTGCTCGCCGCATGACTTCCTGCAATGACGCCCTCTAGTGGGCGTGAACACCTATGGGGGTGACGTTGAGGGGAGCAGCAGGCAGTAGGCAATCCGGGTCTCCCTCCGTTTATTGCGTGCAAAGTTCTCTGTTTAGAGGGAGATTCGTTTCTGCATTGCCTTTCACTACCCCTCCGTGTTCAAATCCGAACCGTTCAGTTTTTCAAGTCGTTTCCCCCGGATTGCCCACAGATCCGTTTTTGAATTGGGTGAAGACGGCTGCTATTTTTTACATTGGTATCCGTGGCTCTGGTTTTGGTCCAGTCCAAAAAACAAAGGCAAAAGAATGGGATTATAAACAAGAAAAAAACCACTTCACTTACACCCAGTTATTAAAGCGAAATTGTCAGCCATAAAATCAAATTCCATTTACCCACTACTCTTTGTTTATTATGTAGTCTACATGTAGTCTGCATTGTAAGGATTCCAATATAATCATTCATTTGTCTGTTGTAATGAATCTTATCTCAGTCAGCCTGGCGCTATTCTGGTACAATTCCAGGGAGAGGAAAGCTTGTTATCTGCCCCTCCCACATTTCTTCTCCTCCTTGATTGGCTGATGGCAAAAGCAAGCTAGATATGACAATGCAGTTTCTAGGAGGAAAAAAAATGTAAGGGAGGAAATTACATCAGTAAGCTTCAGCTTCAGTAAGAGGCAGTAAAGATGGAAAATGTCTGGAACAGTTTTCTATATAGTTACTGAAAACAAAACATGAAGAGTACAATACATTTGTATGAAAGTAGAACAAGTATCTACATATATGTTTGTTTTTTTCCTAGGACATTATGGCTGTCCCTGTTGCTCTCTAAAACTTGAAAACAGACTATTGCCATTAAAATGATCTACAATACATCCAGGTATAATACCAACGCTTCATGTACGTATGTTGATATTGTGTGTACAACTCTCGAGAGAGAATTATCTATCCCTAGAGTTGTATTCTTTAAATCTTCCAATGTTTTTCATTGAGAATAAACATGAGGACATTTGCACATCAATGAGCAATGGAAATCCTCAGCAAGCCTCTGAGCCTCTTTGCCACTTAAGCTTCTCGTTTATAATATTGGTTGGATTATGCAAAAATGTACAACACCTCAGAAAAACAAAAAAGCAGGAAATTGGAGTGTTTGATCGATAGTTTTCATACTAAGCATCCAAAGTCCTAGCGGCGGTGAGAGAACTGTTTGTTCAGACTCAGCAGTGGCTGTGATATTTGGAAGGTGATTCAGATCAGATTCATGGGTAGCTGAATCAGTAAAAAGATTAAAGTGCACCTTTCATTTGAACAAACCTTTATAAATAAAACACCAGACTCAAAACAGAGATGCCCAGCTAATCATTGATGAATATTCTGTGCAGACAGGACTAGCTAATTAGGAAATATAGTAATTTATTGCTTACAGGGATTTTGTCCTATTCTTTGGAAGTACTTACAGTACATTTAAGGTGCGTACACACGTCTGATTTTTCCAAACAACCGGTCAAGTGGATATGTCAAAACCAGCGTTATCAGCTGAACGACCATTTGTACACATGCCTGATTTGATGTCCAAACGACTGGTCGAAACGACCGGTCGTTTGAAAAAATCAGACATGTGTGCGCACCTTTACACCCATCGCTCCCCTTTTTGGATTATTATGGGTGGATTTAAAGCTAATGGGAAGGTTACAAAAAATAGGATGAACCAGATACTTACCTATGGAGAGGGAAGGCTCTGGGTCCTACAGAGTCTTCCCGCTCCTCTCACGGTCCCCTACATTAAGCGATAGCTCCCCCTTTGTCTCCACCGCCGCGGGGGGCTCTATACTGCGCGTGCGTAAGTGCACGAGAGAGTGTTTCAGTATGGATCTGACTGATGTAGCAGAGCCCCTCCCCGTGTCACTGAGAGGAGCACAGTAGTGAGGTGTGCACTCTCACAGCGAATAAACATATTAAGGATGAAGGGGCTGGAGGAAGGAGCTGGTTGGCCAGGTAACAGGAAAAAAGGGCACCGGCAGCTAGTGGACATTCACTCCCATAATAAATGTCATTTAATGGGCGCTGAACAGGAAAAAAGGGAGTCGGAGATTATTAATGTTTTACAAAGGGTGCCAGGAGATTTTTAATGTTTTATAACTGTGCTTGTGATGATTAAGTTAAGAAACTGCGCCCGTGACGTATAACATTTATAGAAATACTAAACATATTTATAGTATTTAACTAAAACATTATTTAAAATGTTATCCCTTACTGTTTGTAAAACATTAATATTCACAAAATAAAGTGATCAGTACGTAACGTAAATTGCAATATATTTTTTACAGTCACTATTTGTAAAACATTATTATCCACAAAAACACTGTGAGATGTACTCCAGCAGGTGTGATCCGACTGAACAAAAACCATTCACACCAATTATAGGAAAATATATACAAAAACTTTATTAATCATCATAATTAACTCAATACAATTCCCATTAAAAATGTGTGCCCCCCTCCTTCCCTATCCACCTTGCGGACCACTCTTCATCCGCAGTCCCCGACCCACAACCCACCACTCCCAAATAGGCCCACAATATGATCAGCGAAGTATATGCATCTACTTCACTGCTGACAAAAACATATATTAACAATCAATTGAGCTCAAAAATAGGAAGATCAGCGGGAGGCCTCTGTAAACAAGACAAAAAAAGGGACCAATCTGTTGGATATATTCCTCTACTGTACACCAGACATGCAGTTCAATGATAAGCCATTTAATCCTCCAGGAATGATACAGTCAGTGCCCAGGCAAGGGTGACAAACTCAGTTTGAGCCAGTGAACGATTGTATGTTCCAGGTGTCAGGAGATGTATGCAGTTCATAAGCAAGTGGCAAATTGTAGCAAGCCAAGGATGTTAGTAGCCAGCAAATGCGCAACAGCAAACAATGCGTCTTATTCAGCCATCTGGAGCAGAGTAAGCTTATAGCTCACGCGTGATTCAGTTAGTTGACAGCAGCATGCCTAGTTGAATACAGCACAGATTCCTGCATAGCCAGCGGTGAGATTAGACCCGCTACACAGTTCCCATACGAGGCATGGCACACATGCAATATATCATATCACTCCCAGGTATAGCCCACTGGGCTGCTTACATCTCTTAGGTTAGAACTGGTGGCTGGCAACGCTGGCTGCTATAAGAAGCTGGTGGTAGTTGATGGCCGCGTGGAGCCGCTGGATGCGTGAGGTGCTTCGATGGAGGCCAAAGGCCAGACAGGTCCACAGTGGAGAGGTACACGGAGGTCGGGATGCAGCACATGCGTATCCTCAACCAGCGGATAGCGAGCCGAGCGCCGGCCACGCCCACCCCCACCAGCGGCCAATGCCGGGCAGGAGGGCGGGGCCAGCTGACACAGCAGGGAAGCACAATACGTAACCAACCGATGCGTCAGCACAACCACGCCCACCCGCCCGAACACACGCCGGGCGAGGGGGCGAGGCAGGCAGACACCACGGGAAGGCACCAAAGCAACCATCCCGGGGCGTCCGCCAAGCCCCGCCCCCCGCCCGGACCGCCGTCGGAGGGGGCGGACGAGGACAACCAACAAGAACCCGCCACCTCGCTAGGAAAAACAAACAGAGGTCGCCAGGAATGAACCAACCAATTCCCACATACTTCAACAACCAAGTAAGCCACTAAGAACGATTACAATCATTATATGATAAATTAAATTAAATTATTTTCAAAAGGAAAATTCTTGGTAGTAGAAAAAACGATAAGTTTATAAATCTTCCAAAGCCCAGGAGACTTGTATAGAACCCGACCCGTAAAATGGGTCGCGTGCCAAATGCCCCTAGGAAACAAGGACAATAAATGTCCATAATATAATACATAACTATACAAACAAACAAAATCTGTACTTGGCAATGTATAGCAAAGCACCCCCCCCCCAAAAAACAGCAACAGGTCAGCAAGAGTGCCCCCGAGACCCAGGTAGCCCAGGTGCCAGCATACCCTCATAAAGGCAAGAACGAAACATAACTTGTATGTTCATTCAAGCCAGGGGGCCTGGTGGCCTCCAATTCACAAATCCACGGGACTCCCTTTGTAATAATAAACGTTCCATGTCTCCACCCCTGATGGAGACATGGATCCGGTCCAAGCCAACAAACCGCATTTTCGTAG
The DNA here is from genome assembly GCF_040937935.1 of Hyperolius riggenbachi. NCBI lineage: Eukaryota > Metazoa > Chordata > Amphibia > Anura > Hyperoliidae > Hyperolius > Hyperolius riggenbachi. Next base: position 181,788,759 of record NC_090654.1, read on the forward strand.
GGATGCCAGCATGTGCTGTTTTGAAATGTCTTGCTACAGGGGTCAGGTTGGAGAGGTTTTGACTCTTGATACTGGTAACATGATCAGAAATACGAGCCCGCAGCTCGCGTTTTGTCTTGCCAGTATAAAATGCCCCACAAGGGCATAAAAGAAGGTAAACCACTAAGATGGTATTGCAGTTAACATAATGTGCCAACTCCCGATCTCTACCATCGGGTAGTTTGACTGACTTCCCCACCTGTATGTAATTCTGCACATAGTGCACCCACCACACGTGTAAGTACCTGTCAACTTGCAATGTTTACCACTAGTGGAGGAGGGGTCAACAAAGTGGCTGCTCACCACCTTATCTCTCAGAGAGGGTGCCTGTCTAAAGGAAAATTGGGGTCTTGTGGGGATTACTTTATTCAACTTCGTATCATTGGCTAAAATGTGCCAATGTTTCTTGATTATGTGCGTGATCTTAGATTGTTGAGCCGAGTATATAGTGCAGAAACGCACAGCAGGTTCCGTATCACGTGCAGATAGTGGTGCTCAAATACCCCTTTTCAAAATTCGAGTTAGGTCGAATTCGAATAGTAAATTATTCGAGATCAGTCGAATATTCGAGTCGAATAATTTTTACTATTCGATTCGACCTCGGAATTCGAGCTCACTATTCGAGTCGGTATTCGAGCTCATTATTCGAGCTGACTATTCGAAATGGCCTTAAATAGCTTCCAACACTTGTTTTGAGGGTGAATGATGCAAGAAACCTCTTTTTTTCCAAGTAACAACAGCAAGTGATTATGTGGGGATGTTCCTTTAAAAAAAAAAAGTTGAAAAGAGAAGTTGTGTCCAGAAATTTGTTCAGTACTGTATATACTTCTTCTTCTTCTTCTTTATCTTCTATATCTTCTTCTTCTTGTTCTTCTTCTTCTATATCTTCTTCTTCTATATCTTCTTCTTCTATATCTTCTTCTTCTTCTTTTATATTGTCTTCTTCTTCTTCTTCTTCTTCATCTTCTTCATCATCATCTTCTTCATCATCATCTTCTTTTTCTTCATCTTCTTCATCTTCTTCTTCATCTTCTTCTTCATCTTCTTCATCTTCTTCTTCATCTTCTTCATCTTCTTCATCTTCTTCTTCTTCTTCTTCTTCATCTTCTTCATCTTCAACTTCTTCATCTTCTTCTTCTTCTTCATCTTCTTCATCTTCTTCATCTTCTTCTTCTTCTTCTTCTTCTTCATCTTCTTCATCTTCAACTTCTTCATCTTCTTCTTCTTCTTCATCTTCTTCATCTTCTTCATCTTCTTCTTCTTCTTCTTCTTCATCATCTTCTTCTTCTTCATCTTCTTCATCTTCTTCATCTTCTTCTTCTTCATCATCTTCATCTTCTTCTTCATCTTCTTCTTCTTCATCATCTTCATCTTCTTCTTCTTCATCTTTTTCATCATCTTCATCTTCTTCATCTTCTTCTTCTTCATCTTCTTCATCTTCTTCTTCATCTTCTTCTTCTTCTTCATCATCTTCTTCTTCTTCATCTTCTTCATCTTCTTCTTCTTCATCATCTTCATCTTCTTCTTCATCTTCTTCTTCTTCATCATCTTCATCTTCTTCTTCTTCATCTTCTTCTTCTTCATCTTCTTCTTCTTCATCTTCTTCATCTTCATCTTCTTCATCTTCTTCATCTTCTTCTTCTTCATCTTCTTCATCTTCATCTTCTTCTCCTTCTTCTTCTTCTTCTTCTTCTTCTTCTTCTTCATCTTCTTCTTCTTCTTCTTCATCTTCTTCTTCTTCATCTTCTTCATCTTCTTCTATATCGTCTTCTTCTTCACTTATTTCTCTTTTCAAATTTTTTTTTTTAAAGAAATGCAGCTATTTTTGAGCGTAACAAATAGCTGGTGGCGCACGCATGTTGGAAGCGCCATTGTATGTGCTCCCTGGCAGTGGAAACACACAGACAGCAGGAGGTAAATTCAGCAGCAGGAGGAGGAGGATGAGTGTGTGGCAGCAGGCAGTCAATGAGGCAGGCAGCGTGACATAATAGCCCTGGTACCTAGCGGTGATACCAGGGCTGTAAATAAACACAGCAGGCAGGAGGTCCCAGACAGCGGTCGTGCAGCCCACATTGTGTCCAATACACAACTGGGACAACACAGTTTTCAACCCGGGCACCTCAGAAAAATTAAACCTTTTTTTTTTTTTTATGGTTTTGTAGTTTTGTTTTTACAACAAATTACACAGACAGATATAGCTATTTTTTGACGTAATAGCTGGTGGCAGAGTGGCAGCAGAAGGTAAATCTGTGTACCCTGGCGTTGGGAAACACAGACAGACAGACAGCAGCAGCAGCAGCAGGAGGAATGGAGGAGTAATGTGAGCAGCTATTGTTTGACGTAATAGCTGGTGGCAGAGTGGCAGCAGAAGGTAAATCTGTGTACCCTGGCGTTGGGAAACACAGACAGACAGACAGCAGCAGCAGCAGCAGGAGGAATGGAGGAGTAATGTGAGCAGCTATTGTTTGACGTAATAGCTGGTGGCAGAGTGGCAGCAGAAGGTAAATCTGTGTACCCTGGCGTTGGGAAACACAGACAGACAGCAGCATCAGCAGGAGGAATGGAGGAGTAGTGTGAGTGTGGCAGCAGGCAGGCAGCGTGACATAATAGCCCTGGTACCTAGCGGTGATACCAGGGCTGTAAATAAACACAGCAGGCAGGAGGTCCCAGACAGCGGTCGTGTAGCCCACATTGTGTCCAATACACAACTGGGACAACACAGTTTTCAACCCAGGCACCTCAGAAAAATTAAACCTTTTTTTTTTTTTTTTTTATGGTTTTGTAGTTTTGGTTTTACAACCAATTACACAGATATAGCTATTTTTTGACGTAATAGCTGGTGGCAGAGTGGCAGCAGAAGGTAAATCTGTGTACCCTGGCGTTGGGAAACACAGACAGACAGCAGCATCAGCAGGAGGAATGGAGGAGTAGTGTGAGTGTGGCAGCAGGCAGGCAGCGTGACATAATAGCCCTGGTACCTAGCGGTGATACCAGGCCGTAAATGAACACAACAGGAGGTCCCAGACAGCGGTCGTGCAGCCCACATCGTGTCCAATACACAACTAGGACAACACAGTTTTCAACCCGGGCACCTCAGAAAAATTAAACCTTTTTTTTTTTTTTTTTATGTTTTTTTGGTTTTGTTTGTAAAACAAATTACACAGATATATAGCTATTGTTTGACGTAATAGCTGGTGGCAGAGTGGCAGCAGAAGGTAAATCTGTGTACCCTGGCAGTGGGAAACACAGACAGACAGCAGAAGGGCAGTACGCAGCCCACTGTAGGTGTAAAATGTGTGGCTGCAGGCGACTTAATAGTCAAAGTGAACCAGGCTGGCTTAGTGAGCAGGAGCCAGGAGGTGGTAAAGGGTGGTAAGGCACATTAACGATGGTTCTTAGCCAGTTCATGTCCCCCTCTCGCCGACAACAGGGGCCAGGAACTCGCCTTCCACCCACGCCTGGTTCATCTTGAGAAACGTCAGTCTGTCCACAGACTTGTGAGACAGACGTGAGCGTTTCTCGGTGACCACACCACCAGCTGCACTGAAGCAGCGCTCGGACAGCACGCTGGAAGGGGGGCAGGACAGCACTTCCAGGGCGTACTGCGCCAGCTCGCTCCAGATCTCCAGGCGCTTGACCCAATACTCCATGGGATCAACAGGGGCATCGCTGTCAAGCCCGCTGTAGGACCCCATGTAGTCAGCCACCATGCGGGTCAGGCGCTGGCTGTGACCGGTGGAGGATGCTGCTGCATGCACCTCCTCTCTAGTCACTGCTGCCGGAGCCTCTACAGTCCTGTAGAGCTCGTGGCTGAGAGACAGCAGGTCTGTGGGGCGCTTGCTGCTGGATGCAGGCACCTGCTGCTGCCTCTGTGCTGGCTGCTGGACAGTGGGGGTGGAAGACTGGGGGAAGGCTTCCTCCAAGCGCTCAACAAGGGCCTGCTGCAAGCTCCTTATTTGTTGCGCTGGGTCTCCTCCTGCAGGCGGCAGGAACTGGCTCAACTTCCCCTTGAGGCGTGGGTCCAACATCATGCTGATCCAGATGTCCTCCCTCTGCTTCATCTGGATCACCCTGGGGTCTCTGCGCAGGCACGTCAGCATGTGCGCTGCCATTGGGAAGAGGCGGGCCACGTCTGCTGGCACATCGACGGCAGTGCTGCTGTCCTCATCCTCCTCCTCTGCCTCGTCAGCCTCATCCTCTCTCCACCCCCGCACCAACTCAGCTGCACTGTGCTGCTCCCCCTCATCAGCAGCAAGGTCAGGGACCTCCACCAAGTCCTCCTCCTCCTCCCCCTCAGAGGTGGACTGTGCAGCTGCTTGCCGCTCCTGCTGGTCCAAGGCTGCCGCTCCCTGTTCCAGCAAAGCATCGAGGGCCCTGTTCAGCAGACAAACCAGGGGCACCCACTCGCAGACCATAGCATGGTCCCTGCTCACCATGTTAGTGGCCTGCAGAAAGGGAGCCAGCACTAAGCACACCTGCTGCATGTGCCTCCAGTCATCATCGGGGACGATGGACGGGATGTTGCTGGTCTTGTCCCTTCTCTGAGCGGCGGAAACAGTGGCCAGGGCAAGGTACTGTTTGACAGCGCGCTTCTGTTCAACCAGACGCTCCAACATCGCCAGGGTGGAGTTCCAGCGAGTCGGAACGTCAAGGATCAGCCGATGGCGTGGCAGATCCAGCTCCTTTTGCACGTCTTCCAGGCTCGCACAGGCTGCAGCCGAGCGCCGGAAGTGACGCACAACGTTCCTTGCCGTTTCCAGCAGTTCGCCCATCCCCTGGTAGGTGCGCAAGAACTTCTGCACTACCAGGTTCAGCACGTGGGCAAGACAAGGGATGTGGGTCAGGTTTCCCCTGTCTATTGCGGCAACCAGATTGGCCCCATTGTCGGCCACCACCTCTCCGACTCTGAGGCCTCTGGGGGTCAGACAAATCCTCTCCTGCTCCTGGAGTTTGGCCAACACATGGGTTGCCGTCAGCTTGGTCTTCCCAAGGCTGACCAAGTGCAGCAGCGCTTGGCAGTGGCGGGCCTTCACGCTGCTGCTGAGGCGGGGGGTTTGGCCAGGTGTGCCGGAGGATGGCAGAGGATCGGAGGAACCTGCTGCAGTTCCCCTGACCCTGCGGGGTGGCACCACCCACTGTGTTGCTGCTGCTGCTGTGCCCGCTGCTGCTCTCCCATCCTCACCCCCTTCCACCAAGCTGACCCAGTGGACAGTGAAGGACAGGTAGCGGCCTGTCCCGAAGCGGCTGCTCCAGGAGTCCATGGTGACGTGGACCCTTTCACCAACCGCGTGCTCCAGCCCTCGCTCCACATTGGCCATCACAAAGCGGTGCAGTGCAGGAATGGCCTTGTGGGAGAAAAAGTGTCTGCTGGGGAGCTGCCAGTCTGGGGCTGCGCAAGCAAGCAGCGCACGAATGTCGCTCCCCTCCTGCACGAGCGTGTACGGCAGGAGTTGGGAGCACATGGCCCGTGCCAGCAAGCCGTTCAGCTGCCGCACGCGACGGCTGCTGGGAGGCAGAGCCCTAACCACCCCCTGGAAGGACTCGCTCAAAAGGCTCTGGCGTGGCCTTTTGCTGGCACGGGAATCAGCAGACACAGCGGAGGAGGCCACTGAGGACTGGCTGCCAGAACAGGCCTCAGTGTCGGCGGCAGGAGTTGCAGAGGGGGGAGGAGCAGTGCGTTTCCGCACTCCTGCTGGTGCTGCTGGAGGAGCAGGAGGGCGGGTGGCTGCTGTTGCTGCTGCTGCTGAAGGCTGTGCAGTGATGGGTGTGGTGCCACTGCCAGCACCAGATGCCTTCAGCCTCTGGAACTCCTCATGCTGGTGGAAATGTTTCGCAGCAAGGTGGTTGATGAGCGAGCTGGTGCTGAACTTTAAGGGGTCTGCACCTCTGCTCAACTTCCGCTGACAGTGGTTGCAAGTGGCGTACTTGCTGTACACTGTGGGCATGGTGAAAAAGCGCCAGATTGGTGACAGAAACATCCCCCTACGGCATGGAAGCGCTGCTGCCTGTCTCCCTGTGGTGGTTGGGGGTGGGGCTTGGGGGGCTTGGGTGCGGCTGGTGGTGGTACTGGCAGATGCTGCTGCTGCTGCTGCTGAGCCTGAGACACCAGCAGGCTGTGGGACCTGCCTACTGCTGCTGCCAATGCTTGCAATGATGCGCCTCCTTGCAAGGCCCACAAGAGCATCCTCCTCCTCCTCCTCAGAGCTGCTGAGGACGACATCCCCTGGAGGTGGTGGCACCCAGTCTCTATCTGTCACCGGGTCATCAACATCCTCCCCCTCCTGAAACATGTCCTGCTGGGATGAGGACCCCCCAAACTCCTCTCCTGATGCATGGATGGGCTGCTTGACTGTCGCCACAGTCTTGCTGTCCAATCCCTCATCCCCCAAAGTGCCCATCAGCATCTCCTCCTCAAGATCGCCAACAACAGCAGACAATTTACTCATGATGCCTAGGGTCAAAAGACTGCTGAATGACAGGTCGGCGAGTGACGGTGAACTGGCCTCCTCCCCAGACCCTGCTGGGCGGCTGCTGCGAACAGGGGTGGTGGTGGTGGTGGTGAGGGTGGAGGCCTCAGATGCAGAGCTGATGGCGGGCTGCTCATCCTCCGTCATGAGTTGCACCACAGTGTCTGCATGCTTTTCCTCAATGGGACGTTTCCGACCCGGCTGGAGGAAAATCGGAGCAGGTGCTACACGCTGCTGCTGCTGTGTCTCTGCAGCGTGAGTTGCAGATGCTCCTGCTGGGCGGCGCCCAAGGCGTCCACGGCCAGTGGCTATGGGAGGAATGTTAGCCACTGACGCTGCTGCTGCTGCTGTGGAACTGTGCATGGTGGCGCGCCCGCGCCCGCGGCTTGCCACAATGCTGCTCCCTCTCCTCCTGATTCCCTTGCTGCCCTTCCCCTTGCCCAAACCGCGCTGGCTGCCACTTCCAGACATCTTCGATGTTTTGGGCGTATAGACAAAAGTTTTTTAAAAGGGCGGGTGAAAAGTGGGGTACTTTAATGGAGTGGGTTGGTGGGTGAGGTGACTGAGTGAGTGTGCCTAGTACAGTAAGTAAGTAGTAACAGTCAGGAAGTACAACTAGCAGTTACAATAATCAGTAGTAATCACAAGTAAATTTAGTGTGTGTACACTACAGACAGTGAGTGCACGCACGCGCAAACACGCGCAGGAGCTAGCCTATGAACAGTGACTGAGTGAGTGTCCCTAGTACAGTAAGTAAGTAAGTAGTAACAGTCAGTAAGTACAACTAACTAATTACAATAATCAATCAGTTATCAGAAGGAAATAGAGTGTGTGTAGTGTGTACACAGACAGTGAGTGCACACACGCAGGAGCTAGTAGCCTATGAACAGTGACTGAGTGTCCTAGACTCCTAGTACAGTAAGTAGTAACAGTAAGTACAACTAACTAATTACAATAATCAATCAGTTATCAGAAGGAAATAGAGTGTGTGTAGTGTGTACACAGACAGTGAGTGCACACACGCAGGAGCTAGTAGCCTATGAACAGTGACTGAGTGTCCTAGACTCCTAGTACAGTAAGTAGTAACAGTAAGTACAACTAACTAATTACAATAATCAATCAGTTATCAGAAGGAAATAGAGTGTGTGTAGTGTGTACACAGACAGTGAGTGCACACACGCAGGAGCTAGTAGCCTATGAACAGTGACTGAGTGTCCTAGACTCCTAGTACAGTAAGTAGTAACAGTGAGTACAACTAACTAATTACAATATTCAATTACAATAATCAATCAGTTATCAGAACTTGGAAATAGAGTGTGTGTAGTGTGTACACAGACAGTGAGTGCACACACGCAGGAGCAGCTAGTAGCCTATGAACAGTGACAGTGAGTGTCCTAGTACAGTTACAGTATATAACTACAATACTAATACAATCAGTAGTAAAGGACAGCAGAAATACTGGTATAGAATAGAGAGAAATAAACAGAGGACAGGAGGACAGCTGCCCACACAGGCAGGCCCTGAGGCCTAAAGCTGTAAGCCTGCAGCAGCTGGCCTGTCTCTATGTAACACAAAAGCTACTAACTAAAATACAATGTCTAACTAACTAACAACAATATAGGTGTGTATAGGAGGTGTATGTGAGCAAAAACGCTAGGTAAATGACCACAATAAAGCTCTTGCTAAGCCAAAGCACAAAGGAGCAACTCTCTCTCTATGCAAGTCTCAGGCAAGGACGGAGAAACGTAACATGGCGGCCGCTATTTATAGGGTAGGGGCTGGCCAGGGTCCCCCTCTGTGATTGGCTGCCGTCAGAGGGCCTAAGAGCCCTCTGATTGGCTCTAAGGACATCAATCTGGGCTATGACGCTATTCGAGCTCGGTACCGAGCTCGAATAGCGCCGTTTGCTCGAATAGCTCGAATAGTGAATGGGCTATTCGAGTGTACGCGAATAGCCCATTCGAATAGCTACAGCTATTCGGAGCTCGAATACCGAGCTCGAATAGCTGGAAAAGAGCTCGAATATTCGAGCTACTCGAATATTCGAGCTCTGCTGAGCACCACTGCGTGCAGATCGAGGGCCAGTCGAGAGCAAAGATGATCGTACGCTGGCATCTGCCCTTTTAAAAGCCTTCTTAAGGGCACCCTCTGGGTATCCCCTCTCTCTAAATCTCCTTCTCAAATTATCTGCTCCACACAATAATTTTTTTTTAAATGTTATCCCTTATTGTTTGTAAAACATTATTATTCACAAAATAAAGCAATTAGTACGTAACGTAAATTGCAATATATATTTTACAGTCACTATTTGTAAAACATTATTATCCACTTAATAAAGCAATCAGTAAAGGGGGTGGATAGGGTTAGGCACCACCAGGGGGGTGGTTAGGGTTAGGCACCACCAGGAGGGTGGTTAGGGTTAGGCAGCACCAGTGGGGTGGTTAGGGTTAGGCACCACCAGGGGGGGTCTTAGGGTTAGGCACCACCAGGGGGTGGTTAGGGTTAGGCACCACCAGGGGCAGGGGGGTGGTTAGGGTTAGGCACCACCAGGGGGGTCTTAGGGTTAGGTACCACCAAGGGGGTCTTAGGGTTAGGCACCACCAGGGGGGTCTTAGGGTTAGGCACCACCAGGGGGTCTAGGGGTTAGGGATAGGTACAGGGAGGGTTCTGTGTGAGAGTAGGGTTAGGTATAGTTACAGTACAATATACACCACCAGGTGGTGGTTACCGTTAGGCACTACCAGGGGGGTCTTAGGGTTAGGCACCACCAGGGGGATGGTTAGGGCTAGGCACCACCAGGGGGGTCTTAGGGTTAGGCACCACCAGGGGGGTGGGTAGGGTTAGTCACCACCAGAGGTTTGGTTAGGGTTAGGCACCATCAGGCGGGTTGGTTAGGGTTAGGCACCACCAGGGGGGTCTTAGGGTTAGGCACCACCGAGGGGGTCTTAGGGTTATGGATAGGTACAGGGAGGGTTCTGTGTGAGAGTAGGGTTAGGTATAGTTTTAGTAACATTTTAGTAATACTTACTAATGTTTTACAACACTTATTACGAACGTAGTTATATTCATCGTTATAAACAATATTTTCAGATTTTATTATAAGAAGAGACGACAAATGAAGGTTATTCACGAATCACAATAATATACAATTATAACGAATAGACATATATTATCGTTTTTTTTAACAAACGTAATTATAAGTTTCACTTTTGAAACAGGAAAGATACATTTTTTCACAATTGGCAATTTCACACACATTATTTAATGATTTCTAAATTTGTAAAACATTATTTGTAAATTAAATACAACACAATATTTTTATAAACGGTATTTCTGCTTATCATTTACCTTTTTTCCTGACGCCCTTTTTTGATGTACGCGGTTGGCAATTTAACACATGCTAACCAACAAATGGAGGCTTCACCAGACAGCAAACATAAAAATGACAATATCTGAAACCTAAAATAATACATTTATTCCTTTATTTTCCTTAGAGTATTAATATACAGTATATCACGTCTACTCTTATGTAATTGCTATTAAATGTATAATTCGGGTCCAGTTTAAACTATATAACTGCCTCTTCCTTTTATAAGCAGTGAACTGACAAGAGAGTACTTCAGAAAACAAAGTGAGATCACTACGCAGAGAGCTAAAGACAATGCACAGAAGTTTACTAAACTGCTTGCAAAGTGTGTTTATAAGATGATCATAGAGAAAACAGGCAGCAGGAATCACATAGGGGATAGAAGTAATAGTGAAAACATACTAAAGTAAACATGTAAAATGTTACATGTGCGGCTATATAATAGTGTATGTAATGCATGATTGGGTATGCCTTTGCTATGTACATCTTATTATATTAATCCATTTGTAGCCAGACATTTGATGTACTGTATGTGGCTTTCTGATGTATGGAATATACCTTTTCCGGTGACATGTGTGTGCATAGAGTTTAAGGCAATTGCCCATCTGTTTTGATTACCATGTGCTTGTATTTGTAGCCAATTGAGTGTATATGGCTGCTCCGCAAATGACACGCTGGGCGCTTCTGTATTTGCGCTCCAGCGTGACACACAGGCTTGTGAGTGTGCTGTGCAGTGGCCGTCCTTCACCTTAATACCGGAGTGACGCTGAAGGCATCACTTCCGGTTTTTGTCTGAGGTCATTTCCGGCTTGCGTTCCAGCTTGGTTACGCGATGTTGCTGGGCGCAGCCGCTCGTTTATCTCTGATCCCCGCCTATTGACATGTGCAGAGCATCCTTACAGACGCCGGGGACGCTATTAAGGTGGCTTGCCGCCATTGCGCTGTGCCCTCCCATGTTTACAGCATGCCACATTAGTTGTCTATCAGCCATTGGGATCGTAAGTATGCTCTTTATCAACTTGACAGGCATTATTATTACGGACTATGCTTTTTATAGATCTTCCAATATTTGCATTGGATCCCTTTATATATTCTGACTGAACATTAGGTTTGTTTGCCCTATTTGCATTTCTGAGCTTTTGGGCATTACATGATTACTTATGTCATGTGTAGTTCTTTGCCTTGATACTTTGGGGACAATGTGCATCATTATTTAGGGTACAGCGGGGCACATCTTGGTTGTGTCTTTTTTTTTTGGCACAGCTGCTGTAGCTCTGTTCTGTACAGTTTTGATTAAATTCTAGGTGCATTGATAGGCCCTTTATGATGTATATGTGGTTGTTTAGGACTGTGACCTCAATAACATTGTATATGTTAGCAATTTGGGATCTTATTTAGTCTTTATAGAATGTTTAGATCAGGTGGTTGTTAGTGTTTGGTCATAGTACTCACTGCTGCTACTTTATGCCGTTTTATTAAAGGTGTAATCTACATCTGGTTGGTTCAGATGCTCTTTTGCTTCCTTCCTGTCCTAATTAGGCATTGTCCACAGGATTAGCAGGTCTGCTGAAACATATTTACTTTGGATTTATCTCTCCTCTCTATGTTCTTTATCTTTTATAGTGACGAGGTCAATATTTATAGACCTCTGGGTCTGTCACTGTCTGATATCTTGTAGCTGTCTGAATACCCCTCTCTACAATTTTTATACCATGGCATATATGGCGGACTGATATTTACTAGCCCGCAGGGTTTTTGAGACATGCCAGGTTTCTCTTCCATTGCTGCTCGTGTCTTTCTGTCTGATATTGACACCTCTTTTTTTCCCCTTGACGAGTGTGGAGGTCCACTGATATGGGACCTGGTGTCCACACGGCATCATCATTTTCACTTTCGGGTTATTCCTCTGTGAGGTGCTGGATTTGATTTATAGATTATATTAATGTTATTAATATATACTTGTTTATGTGTTCTTTTGTAGACAGTGCTTTCTGCAACCTGGCCTGATGAAGGGCCTGTTGTGCCCGAAACGAGCGTGTCGTTGCCTTTTTCAAAAATTTGCATTAAAGGGACTCCGAGCTCACAATAAAAAAGAAAGTTGAACTCACCTGGGGCTTTCTCCAGCCCAGTGCTGGTCGGGAGGTCCCACGACGGCGTCCTGGCTCCTCTCCAACACCCCGATCCGGAATGGCTGACAGGCCGCAGCCCGGGCGACACTCTCCCGAGTGTCGGGCTGCTCCTTCCGCGTATGACGCGGATGACGTCACACGCCGGCCGCCTCGCGTCATCACGGCGGCCGGCGTGAAAGTACTGCGCATGCGCGATTAAAGCGCGCATGCGCAGTACTTTCACGCCGGCCGCCGTGATGACGCGAGGCGGCCGGCGTGTGACGTCATACGCGGAAGGAGCAGCCCGACACTCGGGAGAGTGTCGCCCGGGCTGCGGCCTGTCAGCCATTCCGGATCGGGGTGTTGGAGAGGAGCCAGGACGCCGTCGTGGGACCTCCCGACCAGCACTGGGCTGGAGAAAGCCCCAGGTGAGTTCAACTTTCTTTTTTATTGTGAGCTCGGAGTTCCTTTAAGTCTACAATAAAGCTGATGTCTGTGCTGTAAATTCTGTATTGGAAATATCCACAAGGAACCTCTAACAGAGAGTTTTTTACCTTTTTCCATGTGTGTGTCATTAAAGTTTTTGATATTTTTTGCATTGAAAAGTTCCTGTCCAGAATTTCTTCATTTTTTCATCTTTATGGTCCTTTCTACATATGTGATGTGTGTGTGTGTGTGACAGCTGTACATTTGTAATACTGCATATACCTACCTGTTGTTCAGTGCACCCACCTACCTACGTGAGCACACGCAGTGTGATATTTAATACCACCAGTCACTGTACCTGTTCATGGTACCTGTGTGTGTGTGTGACAGCTGCACATTTGTAATACCCATCAATGCATATATCTACCTATTGTTCAGTGCACCCACCCACATACCTACGTGAACGCACGTAGTGTGATATTTAATACCACCAGTCACTGTACTTTTTCACGGTGTGTGTGTGTGTGTGTGTGTGATAGCTGCACATTTGTAATACCCATCACTGCATATACCTACCTGTTCTTCAGTGCACCCACCTTCCTACGTGAGCGCACGCAGTGTCACTGCACCTGTTCACGGTACCTTTGTGCGTGACAGCTGCAAATTAGTAATACCAGTCATTGCATAATTATTCTGTGGGACCGCACGCTGTGTAATATACCACTCTGTGCATACCTGTTAACTGCACCTGTGTGACAGCTGCACATTGTATTGTAATACCAGTCACTGCATACCTTTCACTGCACCTGTGTGACTGCACATTGTATTAGTCAAGTCAGTGCATACCTTTCACTTCATCCCCCCCAATATGTGCAAAACAGACAGGGCAGGCCACCTGGCAGGTCTGTTTGAGGTCGTGCTGTCGTGATTTTGTGCAGCCCTGGACCAAAGTACAGTGTTCAGAAGACGCGTGCCATCAACCCCCAAGATTGTCAGGACGTAGTTGACTATTTAACACAGAAACCTCATCTTCCTCAGCTTCTGCATGGAACCGTGACATATCTTCCTCCTCCTGCTGTGATTCTGGCACCCCACTTAACACTCAGTCGGCCACCACCACCAAAGTGCCATCACTACAGGGCTCAGCGGTGTGGACATTTTTGTGTGTGTCTGCCTCAGATGATAGCAATGCCATCTGTACTCTCTGCCACCAAAAATTGAGCCGTGGAAAGACCAAGACAACTTCCTTACGAAGGCACATGATGACAAAGCAAAAACTGCAATGGGATGACCACCTGAGGAAAAGCAGCACACAAAAACAAATACCCAAACTGTACCGTGATGTTGAAAGGCACACAGTGTTGGGTCAAGGGTCCATCTGACCACGTGTGTCTGCAAAGCATAGTCAGGCCTGCCCAAAGACTAAGTCAGTCCCCACACACAGCATCTCTGCCTGCACGCCGTGTGACTGCCTGCCCCAAGACTAAGTCGCTCCCACACAGCATCTCTGCCTGCAGGCCGCTTGACTGCCTTCTCTGTCATCACCAACAGGGTCCAGGACTCCAGGTGGATTCCTGAATTTTTAAGGCTGTTACTAGCAGCGGCTGCTATAATAATGTTTCTGGTGCGTGTACATGCCTGCCTAATTTTTCTGGCTGCACTGCAGCTGTAACAACATTAAAAAGGCATGTACATGTGTCAATTCCCCTTCGTGATCGTTACCTTGCCGCAGTGAAGGGGCTTGCGTATCACAATAAAGCAATGACCGCCGGCTATATGAGTTTCTCGGGGGGGGGGGGGGGGGGCACTCCCAAGATAATAAGGTCGTTGCTTCATTGTGGACAGACCAAATTCGATCAGCTGGACAGTCACCTTTGCTCTGTCATTGAACTACCTCAGCCCGGCGACCATATGGGCTTGAAAACTGCCATGGCCTGCACTCTGGCCATGGTGCGCACCATTTCAGCACGGCCGTCACTACACAAACAGCTCTGTGCGGTGAGTTACACAGTGAGTTTGGTCTGTCAGTGTGAAGCAGTACTCTAATTACACTCCCTGATTGATGTATACACATGCAAGATGTTTTAAAGCACTTTAGGCCTCCAATTTAGCATTCAATGTGATTTCTGCCCTTAAAATGCTGCTTTGCGTCAAATCCAGATTTTTCCCCGGGACTTTTGGCGTCTATCCCACTCATCCATGCAAAAACTCAGATGTTAGACCCCTTGAAACATCTTTTCCATCACTTTTGCGGCCAGCATAAATGTTTCTTTTTGCGGAGGTTCGCGTTTGAGGTTCGCGAACCGAAAATCGGAGGTTCGAGCCATCTCTATGCTTAATTAAGCATCCACAACAATTTGGGACATTTCCAAGCTCTGTGCATTTTACAAAGACAGTGTAAGATCCCGAAAAAAACTGCAATTTGAGTTGCAGACAGTTATGAAAATTAAGATTGTTGCAGATTAAAATGAAAAGATGTTTATTCATAATGTTATATTTGCAGAACACTAATATATGTTCATGGCAATTTTAAGTGAAATTGCAATATTGCATTCCGCACAACACATGCAATTTCTCATTGAAATTTACTGACTACTGTAAAAAAAAAGCCTGCAAATGCAGACAAACACCCATATTATGTGGTAAAACATTTGCCGGGAATCATCTGCATTTCCCACAGGAACAAGTGTGATTCCCCCCCCCCCCCCCCCCCTCAGTGTCAGGGGCGCTCACGCCCCTTTGAGGCCCTCTTCTTGGGCCTTTAGGCTACATTCACAGTGATGCATTGCAGTGCTATTTAACAACTTGATGACCGCAGTGTTAAACCACCCTAAAGACCAGGCACGTTTTTTTCACTAGTGGGCTGTGCAGGCTTTTCAGCCTCCTGCACAGCCCAGATAAGGAATATGGTGATCGGACTCACCTCCTATTTTTGTACCTAAAGGGACGTGCTGCCGGAGGGGTCCAATCGCCGCTGTCACTGTTTTTTTTTTCCTGCAGCCTCATAGAGGCTATCATGGCCGCTGTCCCCCTCCCTCCTCCCCTCTTCCTATACAATTGAGCAGGACGGCGATCCATCCTGCTCTCCGCCTCTCATAGGCATCAGCCTATTAGAGGACAGTGATCCCCGGCCAATCAGAGTCCGGGGATCGCCGATCTCATACAGCTCTGTGGCCCCCGGCAGCGCTGTACGCATGTAAACAAAGGGGAATTCTTTCCCCTTTAGTTTACAAGCAGCTTGCTAGCCGTGACTCTGTTCCGTGAAGTGGAACCACAGACCGTCGCACTGCAAAGCAACACCTGTGCGGCCAGTGTGGTATGGTATATCGGTGAGTGGTATCCCAGCAAAATGCATGAGTTAATAGCAATAGTTAACATACTTTTCATTGACTGTATGCTTAACTTTATGCGATGCAACATGCGGAAAACATGCGGCGTGACTTTCCCTTTCAGCTGTCACAGGGAACACAACGCAATGCCTACTGTGAACCTAATCTTAACATGATTTGTGGCTTTACTGAAGGATCAGAAATCTTGGGTGCGAGCAACTGTGCTTTCCCATGATGCATCACTCCTATATATGCAAATTATTTTTTAATGCCCCTGAAGCCAGGATTACCCAGAACCACCTGGAAGGTATAAAGAGCTCAAAGAGACCAAAAATCCCAAAAAGAAAGCAATTTTGCCTTCTTAAAATAGAAGGTATTAGCGTTAATTCAGCTTTAAGGAGTGATGTTTTCCCATCACTCCTGAATATGCAAATCCTCTATTTCTGACCCTGCAAAGCTACACATCCAGAACTGCTGGTGTATAGTGTAGCTAATACATTTTTCAGAACCACATCAATCCAACATGCAGATAGCCTGTTTTGGACCTACTGATCCTCATCTGCGCATGGAAAGGTCCGAGATAAATAAAAAAAAAATCTACTTACCAGAGGCTTCCTCCAGCCCCAGTGGCAGCCAATATGACCCTCGCTTCCAGCTAGTGGCCTGGGGTCCCCTCCGTTGCAGATGCCAACCTCACCAGGTTGGCATCCTCTGTGCCTGCATGAGTGGCGCGCCCACGCCGCTCGCAATCGCGCTCATGCGGTCTGGAGCTCCAAGCCATGTAAGCGAGATCATGAGCAGCATGCTCGCGCATGCGTAGTTGATGCCAGTCGGTATCTGCAACGGAGGGGATTCTGGGCCACTGGCTGGAAGCGGAGCTTCGGCGAGGGACATATCGGCTGCCAGAGGCTGGAGGAAGCAGCGGGTAAGTGGATCTTTTTGTTTGTTTGTTTATCCTCGCATCTCTCCTTTATGAAGACAAAATTACATTTAGCTTTGCTTTTTGATAGAAGGCTTTTTGGCCTCTTTTAGCTCTTTATACCTTCCAGGCGGCTCAGGGTCACCATGAGTTGTACAGTTTTCTCCTGCTGTGAGCTAAGTTTGTTTCAGGTTTCTGTTAAATTAGGGCCTTTTAAAACTGGTAATTATTCAAATACAATATGACTGTACAAATTAGGAATACATACAAGTAAACAGAAACTGACAATAGGAGTAATAAGATACACACACACACACTCGGAGAAAGTTTCCACCTCTTAAGAGACAAAACTACAATTATACTGTTATAACTGCCGCCTTGAATGAATACACATTCTGCACAATGAAATCCATATTGTGAACCGTTATGAATTTTCACTATTCCAACAATCCATGACAAGCACAACAATAGCTATGCATTACATCTGGATAATTTGCATTTTAAATGGCAGAAAATCTGCTTCACATTACATAGGTTTATTTTAGAACTGTGTGCTGTATTACTGAGAACATGGGGATTCAGAGTTCTCAATTTGCCAGTGCATTCAGCTGCAGATGACTGGCGGAAAATGAGTGTTGGGCTGCTCAGCTAATAGGTATTTATTTAGAAAAATAACTTCTCTGGTGGGGAATGGCAGCATATAGTTAAGTCTGGCAACATTTTTGTGGCACCTGGTTTATTGGATCCTTGACATCTGGATTGCAAAAATGAAGTTGCATAGACATCCTGGGATGATCGTTGTGCAGACACACTGCTGAGCAGCCTGTTCTGTTTGATGGAGAGGAAATGATCAGAAAGGTGCCTCACTGTACAGACTGTGGCCCAGTGCACACCAAAACCGCTAGCAGATCCACAAAACGCTAGCGTTTTTTGATGCGGATTGCAGAGATTTGGCCCAGTGCACACTGAGCGAATTTGGATGCGATCCGCCAGCCTGTAAATCCACTTGGCTATTGTATTTCAATGGGCTGGTGCACACCGACGATTTGAGGTTTTTAGCAAACCGCAAATATGCAGCAGGAGGCACGTTTGCGGTTTGCTACAAACCTTAAACCGCCGGTGTGCACCAGCCCATTGAAATACATCGCATCCAAATCCGCTCGGTGTTCACTGGGTCTACAACAGAAGAACAACAGAGGTCAATCATCAGTGATCTAACACCATAAATCTGTAACACCATTGATTTATAAAGTGCCAGCATATTCCGTGGTGCTGTACAAAGTAGGAAACAAATATGGAGTACATAATAATACAGACAATGGTATACACCAATACACAAAATACAGAATTGGTAATTACAGTGACAAAAGTAACACGATGAATAAACTGTATAGCACATTCCGAGACACAAAGGTGTGAGAGAGCCCAGCCTTTGTGAGCTTATAATGTGAAGGGGGGGGGAGGGAGGACAAGAGGTAGGGTATTATACACTAACCATACCCAGAGACTGTGTGTTTTTAGGATATCTAGTACAACTTTGCCAGAGGTCAAAGGCGGAATGGACTAAGGTAGAGCGCATGCTTGTCAGAAAAGTGAGGGAGAGTTTAAAAATATCAAAGGTTGGAGAGTGACAGATGAATTGTGGAAGCACATTCCAGAGGAGGGGTGAAGCACGTGAGAAATCTTGTATATGTGAATGTGAGAAGGTCATTTTAGAGGAGGACAAAAGAAGGGCATGTGTAGATCTGAGATTGCAATTGGGTTGGTATCTGGAAACTAGTAAGGCGATTTACAGGGGAGAGAGATTGTGAGATGATTCACTTGCCTCTGTTTATACTTGCCTGAGGCTTCTTCGCCATCTTCTTTGGTCACTCCATTTTGCTTCTATTACTCCTGATAATCCGGGCAGTTGCAGGCTTATGCGAATGCACGGCTCGGCCGCGTGTGACCCCCTCGTCGCACTCCCATGGGCCTGGAGCATTCTGCGCCAGAGCAGTAGAACTGCACAGGCGCAGAATACTCCTAGGGATGGGAGCATGGCAGGGGCGCACACGTGGCCGAAACCACGCATGCGCAGAAGACCACGACTGATGGCAACTGACTGGATTACCGGGAGTCATAGTGCCAGAGCAGAGGGGCCGAAGAGGACGGCGAGGGAGGCCACGGTGCTAATGGGGCTGGTGGAAGCCCCAGGTAAGTATAAATAAAGACCAGTGTACCATCTCAGGTACACTTTAAGGGGCCGAGATGTACAGTTGGGTATCATCTGCATATAAGTGGTATTGAAACCTAAATGAGTTGATTGCCAAGTCTGTGTATGTAGATGGAAAAAAGGAGGGGGCCGAGGACAGAGCCTTGAGGTACCCCAGAGACAAAGGATATGGAGAAGACGAGATATAATCTGAGTAAGAGTCTGTGAAAGACCTTTGAGAGAGAGGAAGATATCCAGAAGAGAGTGAGGCCCTTTATGCCAGCAGATGAAAGTATCTGTAGGAGTAAGTTGCGGATGGTATCCTAATATTTTCTGCCTCCCAGGCAGAACACTTAATATATGTGAAGATATACTGAATACTTTTTGAGTTCCTGTATTTACTGTTTATACTAAACCTGACAATTATGAATTCAAGAAAGAGAGGTTTCCACTCGAAGAGTTTAGATGTACTTTAAAGTGGACCTGAACTCATGCACAGGAAACAAGGAAAACACAGATTAATCCAGCCTGTTTGTGTTTAGAGTGAAGAGCCTTTCTAATTCCCCCTCAGCTTCAAATAATCACAGTTGTAATTTGACCTCTCAGCTGTGACAGCACGGAAATTTGACAGTCCTCCACAGCCTCAACTAAATTATAAACAAACAAACAAACACAGAACATTTATATTGCGCTTTTCTCCTGGCGGACTCAAAGTGCCGGAGCTGCAGCCATTAGGACGCGCTCTATAGGCAGTAGCAGTGTTAGGGAGTCTTGCCCTAGGTCTCCTACTGAATCGGTGCTGGCTTATTGAACAGGCAGAGCCAACATTCAAACCCAGGTCTCCTGTGTCAGAGGCAGAGCCCTTAACCATTACACTATCCAGACACAGGGTGTAAACACAGGGAGTAGATGCACTGCAGGGCTGTAGCAAAGAAATGTTTTTCTTTACATGTTATTATGCTGTGGCTTATCTTTTAGAACAGAGAGGAATTTCTGGCTTCAAGTCTGCTTTAAGACAACAGTGTCTTGTTGTTTTCTGAGATGGTCTTGAATACACCACTAATTAACTGTTTACAGTAACAAGCACTCATTTGATTACATTATATGGTATGACTTAGAAGTTAATATGCTCAATGCTATTAACAGTTTCTCCCCATAGATATCCCTTCATTATAAGAAAATTGTAATTATATTTCACAAGGGATGAAAAAAACAGCAGCTTTTAGTTATATAAATGAGGTAAAAGTATAGCCAAAAAAAAGAAGATATTTTGACATTTCATATTTTGCATTGCGATCTTCCAGGGCTGGCACTCACTGTCTCCTGCATTCAAATTACCAGCCCACCATCTGTCAAGTGTTCTGATAATCACTGGGTTTAATGCACAATATGGTTATTAGTATGTGACCCAACAAAAAAGAAAGAGAACATAGTCTAATGTGAACCGTAAAATGAATGATCTCACTTGCAAATGACAGTTTGACAAGCCATTATTCTGCAAAGCTGGCTCCAAGACTAAGAAGATTCTTATGTTCCCATAATTGTATTAGTCATGCAGGCAACTGCCTGTGAACCATTCCTTTAAACTCTGCAATTTCCTTGGTCATTGGCCTTTGCAAATCCATTGTCTCATACGCCAGTGTCTGTACTAGGATCCTAAGAAGTACTGAACAGGCATAGCAGTTCAAATAGTAAAAATAATATGCTTTACATCAGCTCAGGTAGTGGCTATCCACCTAAAATAGTGAAACTGCGTGGCAGATTTTATTTTTTGTCACAAGTAAGCGGAAATTGATTTTAATTGTTTTTTTTCACAAAGTGTCATTTTCCGCTAACTTGTGACAAAAAATAAAATCTTCTATGAACTCACCATACTCCTAACGGAATACCTTTGGGTGTCTTCTTTCTAAAATGGGGTCATTTGTGGGGTTCCTATACTGCCCTGGCATTTTAGGGGCCCTAAACCGTGAGGAGTAGTCTTGAAACCAAATGTCGCAAAATGACCTGTAAAATCCTAAAGGTACTCATTGGACTTTGGGCCCCTTAGCGCACTTAGGGTGCAAAAAAGTGCCACACATGTGGTACCGCTGTACTCAGGAGAAGTAGTATAATGTGTTTTGTGGTTTATTTTTACACATACCCATGCTGGGTGGGAGAAATCTCTCTGTAAATGACAATTATTTTAGATTTTTTTTTACAGACAATTGTCCATTTACAGAGAGATTTCTCCCACCCAGCATGGGTATGTGTAAAAATACACCCCAAAACAAATTATACTACTTCTTCTGAGTACGGCGATACCACATGTGTGACACTTTTTTGCAACCTAGGTTTTTTGGGGGGGTGCCTAATTGTAAGCATTCCTGTAAAGCCTAAAGATGCTCATTGGACTTTGGGCCCCTTAGCAAAGTTAGGCTGCAAAAAAGTGCCACACATGCTGCTCAGAAGAAGTAGTATAATGTGTTTTGTGGTGTATTTTTACATATACCCATGCTGGGTGGGAGAAATATCTCTGTAAATGAAAAAAATTTTGATTTTTTTTTACACACAATTGTCCATTTACAGAGAGATTTCTCCCACTCAGCATGGGTATGTGTAAAAATACACCCCAAAACACATTTTACTACTTCTCATGAGTACGGCGATATGACATGTGTGACACTTTTTTGCAGCCTAGGTGCGCTAAGGAGCCCAACGTCCTATTCACAGGTCATTTTGAGGCATTTGTTTTCTAGACCACTCCTCACGCTTTTGGCGCCCCTAAAATGCCAGGGCAGTATAGGAACCCCACAAGTGACCCCATTTTAGAAAGAAGACACCCCAAGGTATTCCGTTAGGTGTATGGTGAGTTCATAGAAGATTTTATTTTTTGTCACAAGTTAGTGAAAAATGACACTTTCTGAAAAAACAATAAAAATCAATTTCCGCTAACTTTTGACAAAAAATAAAATTGTCTATGAGCTTGTCATACACCTAACAGAATACCTTGGGGTGTCTTTTTTCTAAAAAGGGGTCACTTGTGGGGTTCCTATACTGCCCTGGCATTTTACGGGCCCAAAACCGTGAGTAGTCTGGAAACCAAATGCCTCAAAATGACTTTTCAGGGGTATAAGCATCTGCAAATTTTGATGACAGGTGGTCTATGAGGGGGCGAATTTTGTGGAACCAGTCATAAGCAGGGTGGCCTTTTAGATGACAGGTTGTATTGGGCCTGATCTGATGAATAGGAGTGCTAGGGGGGTGATAGGAGGTGATTGATGGGTGTCTCAGGGGGTGGTTAGAGGGGAAAATAGATGCAATCAATGCACTGGGGGGGTGATCGGAAGGGGGTCTGAGGGGGATCTGAGGGTTTGGCCGAGTGATCAGGAGCCCACACGGGGCAAATTAGGGCCTGATCTGATGGGTAGGTGTGCTAGGGGGTGACAGGTGGTGACAGGAGGTAATTGATGGGTGTCTCAAGGTGTGATTAGAGGGGGGAATAGATGCAAGCAATGCACTGGCGAGGTGATCAGGGCTGGGTTCTGAGGGTGTGGGCGGGTGATTGGGTGCCCTAGGGGCAGATAGGGGTCTAATCTGATGGGTAGCAGTGACAGGTGGTGACAGGGGGTGATTGATGGATAATTAGTGGGTGTTTAGAGGAGAGAACAGATGTAAACAATGCACTTGGGAGGTGATCTGATGGCGGGTCTGCAGGTGATCTGATGGTGTGGGTGGGTGATCAGATTGCCCGCAAGGGGCAGGTTAGGGGTTGATGGGTGGCAGTGACAGGGGGGGATTGATAGGTGATTGACAGGTGATTGAAAGGTGATCAGGGGGGATAGATGCATACAGTACACAGGGGTGGGGGGTGGGTCTGGGGGAGGGGTCTGGGGAGAATCTGAGGGGTGGGGGGTGATCAGGAGCCCAGGGGGCAGTTTAGGGAATAAAAAGAATAGCGTTGACAGATAGTGACAGGAAGTGATTGATGGGTGATTGGGGGGTGATTGGGTGCAAACAGTGGTCTGGGGGGTGGGCAGGGGGGGGGTCTGAGGGGTGCCGTGGGTGATCAGGGGGCAGGGAGGGCCAGATCAGTGTGTTTGGGTGCAGACTAGGGTGGCTGCAGCCTGCCCTGGTGGTCCCTCGGACACTGGGACCACCAGGGCAGGAGGCACCCTGTATAATACACTTTGTATACATTACAAAGCGTATTATACGCTTCCTATGCGGCGATCGTCGGGTTAACAACCCGCCGGCGCTTCGTAATGGCCGGCGGGTTGACGGCGCGGGTGGGCGGAGCCTATTGCCAGAGGATGCGCGATCCCCGACCAGCAGCCACTTGAGGACTCGCCGCCGATGGGCGTATTGCGGTCGTTTAGGCTCAGCCTTTGCCGCCACCCATCGGCTGTGGGCGGTCCTCAAGTGGTTAATACATATTTAATTCAAAATAATGTATGAAATGCATATAAAAGACTGTGTCTGTATTTGGGTTAGCTGAAGCTCTATAAAAGGTTTAAGTAATAAACTCAGGTATTACGTAATTTACTGCATTACCTCTAGCCCAGACACAAGACCGTTCTTAATCTTTAACCTTTCCTAGTCAGATTATTACTGTTAATGTATTTATAAAGATCAGGTCTAGACAGACTTTTATGTCGGCCTCTGCTGAGAGTCTGCAGCACAAAGTGAGCCAGTTTTCATAATAAACATCATTTTACAGCATCGTCATGTTTCTCCCTGCCCCTCCATCTCCCCACAAGTTACGCTAAAGTTTGTGACCTCTTTTCTGATGTACAATTCCCTGTGGCGTAATGCAGGAATTAAATCAGGAGAGCAATATGTTTTTAAATCTCTTTTTTCCCCTCTTAAGTTTTAGTCTCCTCTAGGTTAATTTTTCAATCTGACAAAAACTGAGAAAGAACATAAGTTTGTAAGACTGCTGCGGTTAAAATGTTAAAAGGGAATATGCTTTGTAAGTGGAATTCCTTCCAAGTACATTGAGTATTATGTTGCTCACATCTGCAGCAGCAAAAAGTCAAAAGTTTCCTAGATTTCATTTTACAGATAACTATAATGAAAATATGACAATAATACCAAGCTGAGCTTAGCACATTATTCTCTTTCAAGGACTACTATCGGGAAAAATGTTAAAATTTAAAATACAAGCGTGCATACTTATAAACAGAACATTTCTCCTACATTATAATGCACTATGAATTACTTTTTTCCTATGTTGCCATCACTTACAGTAGGCATTAAAAGTTTGACAGCTCTGACAGGTTTTGGACTAGTCCATTTCCTCATGGGGATCAATGATAACTATGTACGCAAAGATGTCAATCATCCTCCCTTGCACACTATTTTGGCAGTTGGACTAGGCAGCTTCTGTTTGGTAAGTGCTTTTGTAAACAAAGAAACCCCTGAGAATCCCCCATGCGGAAATGTACTAGTCCAAACCTGACAGATTTTTACTATCTACTGTAAGTGACAGGTATACAGAACCACAGAAATACAGCATACAGGTCTAGGTTAAAGTGGACCCAAAATAAAAATACAAGATTTCAGAAATAAAATCTATTTTCTAAATTATAATAATAAATAGCAGCCTTTTTTCTGCTGCATGATTACAAATATAAAATATTTTACATTTATTGGAGGAACCCCTCCCTTCCTTTCATATTGCCAGGACAGAATCTGGCAGACTGGTGGAGGAGATAAAAAACAAAAACAAAACACACAGGCTGCTACTGATGATGTCACACAGGAGGTGATCTCAGCTTGTGTGAGATTTCACAGACGACGCCCCTGTGAGGGAGGGTAGCTGATGACAAACACACCTATGATCTAAAACCTCCTACTAAACTCAGAAGTAGTGGCTGCCACCTGTATAATACTAGTTATGAAAAGAGAAGGGTGAAAATCATGCACTGAAATGCTCATAGGCTTGAAGGAGTGTTTATTTATCTTTGTATGTTTCAGAGTGGTGCAACTAAATATTTTGAATTAAAAAAAAAATTGGTTTGGGTCCGCTTTAAATGTATCCTTTAGGCCCATATGCAATTCACCTTTCACCTGAGTTATCTCCTAGGATACAACTTTTAATCTTCTATTTGATAAGTTTAAAAATATCACCTAGGAAGAAAATTAGGAGAAAAAGTGAATTCCATATGGGCCTTAGTGTTAGGTGGTTAGAGTTGGGCATAAAGAAAGATTGCACATTAGGCGAGGAGGTTAGAGAGAGGCATTAGGGCAAGATTTATTTTAGGAAAAAGAATATGTTTGGCAGGAAGAGGGTGCTAGTATGAGGTGGGGGGGTGGCGGGGGGGGGGGGGGGGTAGGTTATTTAAGGTAAGGTTAGAGTAGAGAGGACAAGGAGGAATTAAATAAGCCAGATAAAAGCTCTACAAACCTTAATGAAAGTATCAACACTAGTCCCATTATCCTATACTAAAATATTGGTAACCACACATTAACCACTTGAGGACCGTGGGCTTTACCCCCCTTAAGGACCGGCCACTTTTTTTCCATTCAGACCACTGCAGCTTTGACGGTTTATTGCTCGCTTATACAACCTACCACCTAAATGAATTTTGGCTCCTTTTCTTGTCACTAATAAAGCTTTCTTTTGGTGCTATTTGATTGCTCCTGCGATTTTTACTTTTTATTATATTCATCAAAAAAGTTCATAGAAGATTTTATTTTTTGTCACAAGTTAGCGGAAAATGACACTTTGTGAAAAAAAACAATAAAAATCAATTTCCGCTAACTTGTGAAAAAAAAATAAAATCTTCTATGAACTCACCGTACTACTAACAGAATACCTTGGGGTGTCTTCTTTCTAAAATGGAGTCATTTGTGGGGTTCCTATACTGTCCTGGCATTTTAGGGGCCCTAAACCGTGAGGAGTAGACAAAATTTCTCAAAATGACCTGTGAAATCCTAAAGGTACTCATTGGACTTTGGGCCCCTTAGCGCAGTTAGGGTGCAAAAAAGTGCCACACATGTGGTATCGCCGTACTCGGGAGAAGTAGTACAATGTTTTTTGGGGTGTATTTTTACACATACCCATGCTGGGTGGGAGAAATAACTCTGTAAATGGACAATTGTGTGTAAAAAAATCTAAAGATTGTCATTTACAGAGGTATTTCTCCCACCCAGCATGGGTATGTGTAAAAATACACCCCAAAACACATTATACTACTTCTCCCGAGTACGGCGATACCACATGATTGGCACTTTTTTGCAGCCTAACTGCGCTAAGGGGCCCAAAGTCTAATGAGTACCTTTAGGATTTCACAGGTCATTTTTGTTTCAAGACTACTCCTGACGGTTTAGGGCCCCTAAAATGCCAGGGCAGTATAGGAACCCCACTAATGACCCCATTTTAGAAAGAAGACACCCCAAGGTATTCCGTTAGGAGTACGGTGAGTTCATAGAAGATTTTATTTTTTTTGTCACAAGTTAGCGGAAATTGATTTTAATTGTTTCTTTTCACAAAGTGTCATTTTCCGCTAACTTGTGACAAAAAATAAAATCTTCTATGAACTCACCATACTCCTAACGGAATACGTTTGGGTGTCTTCTTTCTAGAATGGGGTCATTTGTGGGGTTCCTATACTGCCCTGGCATTTTAGGGGCCCTAAACCGTGAGGAGTAGTCTTGAAACAAAAATGACCTGTGAAATCCTAAAGGTACTCATTGGACTTTGGGCCCCTTAGCGCAGTTAGGCTGCAAAAAAGTGCCAATCATGTGGTATCGCCGTACTCGGGAGAAGTAGTATAATGTGTTTTGGGGTGTATTTTTACACATACCCATGCTGGGTGGGAGAAATACCTCTGTAAATGACAATTGTTTGATTTTTTTTACACACAATTGTCCATTTACAGAGAGATTTCTCCCACCCAGCATGGGTATGTGTAAAAATACACCACAAAACACATTATACTACTTCTCCTGAGTATGGCGATACCACATGTGTGACACTTTTTTGCAGCCTAGGTGCGCTAAGGGGCCCAATGTCCTAATCACAGGTCATTTTGAGGCATTTGTTTTCTAGACTACTCCTCACAGTTTAGGGCCCCTAAAATGCCAGGGCAGTATAGGAACCCCACAAGTGACCCCATTTTAGAAAGAAGACACCCCAAGGTATTCCGTTAGGTGTATGGCGAGTTCATAGAAGATTTTATTTTTTGTCACAAGTTAGTGAAAAATGACACTTTGTGAAAAAAAAACAAAAATCAATTTCCGCTAACTTTTGACAAAAAATAAAATCTTCTATGAACTCGTCATACACCTAACAGAATACATTGGGGTGTCTTTTTTCTAAAATGGGGTCAGTTTGTGGGGTTCCTATACCGCCCTGGCATTTTACGGGCCCAAAACCGTGAGTAGTCTGGAAACCAAATGTCTCAAAATGACTGTTCAGGGGTATAAGCATCTGCAAATTTTGATGACAGGTGGTCTATGAGGGGGCGAATTTTGTGGAACCGGTCATTTGCAGGGTGGCCTTTTAGATGACAGGTTGTATTGGGCCTGATCTGATGGATAGGAGTGCTAGGGGGGTGACAGGAGGTGATTGATGGGTGTCTCAGGGGGTGGTTAGAGGGGAAAATAGATGCAATCAATGCACTGGGGAGGTGATCGGAAGGGGGTCTGAGGGGGATCTGAGGGTTTGGCTGAGTGATCAGGAGCCCACATGGGGCAAATTAGGGCCTGATCTGATGGGTAGGTGTGCTAGGGGGTGACAGGAGGTGATTGATGGGTGTCTCAAGGTGTGATTAGAGAAGGGAATAGATGCAAGCAATGCACTGGCAAGGTGATCAGGGCTGGGGCCTGAGGGCATTCTGAGGGTGTGGGCGGGTGATTGAGTGCCCTAGGGGCAGATAGGGGTCTAATCTGATAGGTAGCAGTGACAGGGGGTGATTGATGGGTAATTAGTGGGTGTTTAGGGTAGAGAACAGATATAAACACTGCACTTGGGAGGTGATCTGACGTCGGATCTGCGGGCGAACTATTGGTGTGGGTGGGTGATCAGATTGCCCGCAAGGGGCAGGTTAGGGGCTGATTGATGAGTGGCAGTGACAGGGGGTGATTGATGGGTGGCAGTGCCAGGGGGTGATTGATGGGTGGCAGTGCCAGGGGGTGATTGATGGGTGATTGACAGGTGATTGACAGGTGATCAGTGGGTTATTACAGGAAAGAACAGATGTAACTAATGCACTGGCGAATTGATAAGGGGGGGTCTGAGGGCAATCTGAGCGTGTAGGCGGGTGATTGGGTGCCCGCAAGGGGCAGATTAGGGTCTGATCTGATGGGTAACAGTGACATGTGGTGATAGGGGGTGATTGATGGGTAATTAGTGGGTAAATAGTGGGTGTTTAGAGGAGACAATAGATGTAAACACTGCGCTTGGGTGGTGATCTGATGTCGGATCTGCGGGCGATCTATTGGTGTGGGTGGGTGATCAGATTGCCCGCAAGGGGCAGGTTAGGGGCTGATTGATGGGTGGCAGTGACAGGGGGTGATTGATGGGTGGCAGTGACAGGGGGTGATTGACAGGTGATTGACAGGTGATCAGTGTGTTATTACAGGGAAGGACAGATGTAAATAATGCCCTGGCGAATTGATAAGGGGGGGTCTGAGGGCAATCTGAGCGTGTAGGCGGGTGATTGGGTGCCCGCAAGGGGCAGATTAGGGTCTGATCTGATGGGTAACAGTGACAGGTGGTGATAGGGGGTGATTGATGGGTAATTAGTAGGTGTTTAGAGGAGAGAATAGATGTAAACACTGCGTTTGGGTGGTGATCTGATGTCGGATCTGCGGGCGATCTATTGGTGTGGGTGGGTGATCAGATTGCCCGCAAGGGGCAGGTTAGGGGCTGATTGATGGGTGGCAGTGACAGGGGGTGATTGATGGGTGGCAGTGACAGGGGGTGATTGATGGGTGATTGACAGGTGATTGACAGGCGATCAGTGGGTTATTACAGGGAAGAACAGATGTAAATATTGCACTGGCGAATTGATAAGGGGGGGTCTGAGGGCAATCTGAGCGTGTAGGCGGGTGATTGGGCGCCCGCAAGGGGCAGATTAGGGTCTGATCTGATGGGTAACAGTGACAGGTGGTGATAGGGGGTGATTGATGGGTGATTGATGGGTAATTAGTGGGTGTTTAGAGGAGAGAATAGATGTAAACACTGCGTTTGGGTGGTGATCTGATGTCGGATCTGCGGGCGATCTATTGGTGTGGGTGGGTGATCAGATTGCCCGCAAGGGGCAGGTTAGGGGCTGATTGATGGGTGGCAGTGACAGGGGGTGATTGATGGGTGATTGACAGGTGATTGACAGGTGATTGACAGGTGATCAGGGGGGATAGATGCATACAGTACACAGGGGGGGGGGTCTGGGGGGGGTCGGGGGAGAATCTGAGGGGTGGGGGGGTGATCAGGAGGGGGCAGTGGGCAGGGGGGGGGATAAAAAAATAGCGTTGACAGATAGTGACAGGGAGTGATTGATGGGTGATTAAGGGGGTGATTGGGTGCAAACAGGGGTCTGGGGGGTGGGCAGGGGGGGTCTGAGGGGTGCTGTGGGCGATCTGGGGCAGGGGGGGAGAAATCAGTGTGCTTGGGTGCGACATAGGGTGGCTGCAGCCTGCCCTGGTGGTCCCTCGGACACTGGGACCACCAGGGCAGGAGGCAACCTGTATAATACACTTTGTAAACATTACAAAGTGTATTATACACTTTGTATGCAGCGATCGCGGGGTTAACATCCCGCCGGCGCTTCCGTATAGCCGGTGGGATGTTGCGGCGGGCGAGCGGTGACAGGCGCCGGCGGAGGATCGCGTCATGGATGACGCGATCGCTCCGCCCATGCCCTTACAAGGACCGCCGCCTCTGTGGGTGAGCTGGTCCTTAAGGGCTCCACTTCCCGGCCGCCCCTGTGCGTTAGGCGGTCGGGAAGTGGTTAATGATGTTCTCACTAAACCCCTCCCCTGCCCTTCTGAATGTATTTTCCTAACAGAACTTTAAATCAATGTTCTTTAAAACTACATGGCCTTTTTTCAAAATTGTTTTGAAATGTTCCATCAAGTGACCCTAATATGCATAACAAAAACAGCATTAATCTGGCCGCAGCGGTGATCCTTCATCTCTCCCCTCTGTGCACAGATCGGCTATTTAATTCAGCAGCAAGCAGCCTCTCTCACCTTACCTCGTTTCAGCGACGAGCCTGCAGCCCAAGCCTCTGATCCCCACTCTGAACTCAGCCGCATAATACTGAATATCCGGGTCCCAGTTTGATGACATCATCAAGCCGGGACCCGGGTAACCGGCAATACACAGTGGCGTTCAGAGCGGAGAATCGGAGGCTCAGGCTGCAGGCTCGTCGCTGGAACGAGGTAAGGTGAGAGAAGCTGCCTACTGCTGAATGTAATAGCCGATCTGTGCACAGAGGGGGCTGCCTGATGGTGGGCTGTTATCTGGCCCCTGTGGGGGTCTGTTATCTGGGGTTTATGGGGGGCATCAGGGTAACTGGCAGGCATCAGGGTTGGGAGGAGGGATCTGATGATGAGGCATATCTGGTTAGCCTGGGGGGGGGGGATAACCTAATACTGGGGAACATCTGGCTATAATGGGGGGGGCACTAATCCTGGGGGCACATCTGATTGTAATGGTGGACTATATTATCCTGCGGACATATCTGAATGTAGTGAGGGGTGCCAATCCTGGGGGTGCTACTGTCTATCTATACTGGGGGCGGCACATACAAGGGGCACATTTGACTATACTGGGGGACTGGTATTAAGGACACATCTGGCTATACTTGGGGGGGGGGGGAGCAGCTACTCGGGACACATCTAACTATACTAGGGGGACATAAAACTGGCGGCATGGTTTTTTATCACAGTGGCACTTTTTATTTTTAACATGGAATTGGTAAAGACTGAGAAACAATACATTTGTTTTTTTTTTCCTCTTTTTCCCATGAAGATGCCTAGAAAACAAAACATTTATTTGGACTAAATACCCCCTATTGAAAGCCTAGTTTGTCTTGAAAAAAAATGATATATAGATATAGGTGTAGTAAATAGGGATAAAGTTATTGCTAATTATACAGGGACATAGCTAAAGCGTCAAAACAGCTCTTGTGCATAAGGAGAAAACAAGGTCTGGATGCGAAGTGGTTAAAATCAATCCCCCCCCCCCCCCCCCCCCAAAAAAAAAAAAAAAATACTAGATCTGTTCATTTTTTTTTTTATTTTTTTTTTTTATTCTGTATTTCCAAAGGTTATCCTGACATGCATAGCAAATATGTAACAATAGCATGTTTGTGAGCTTTAGAAATACAGGAATTGGCCTGAAAGCCCACAATGAAGTTTAGATCTGAATTTGAGTTTATTTATGTACAGTGGAACCTTGGTTTGCAAGTATAATTTATTTCAGAAAATATGCTTGTAATATAAAACACTCCTGTATCAAAGCGATTTTCCTCATAAAGATGAATGAAAACTCAAATGTTTCATTCCACAATCCAAAAACATTTATAGAAAAATATTTAATATAAAGTACATATTTAATACAAAGTTTTATACAGTGTAAAGTAAAACTGTAACAAAGACTATCTGTTGGAACACCGTGAACTTATTTTTGTATGGCTTTAATAGGGAACTTATCCAATGACAATTGCTTTTGCTTTTTTTCACAGAAATGTGACATTGCACAGCCCCAGGTCATTTATGACCTAAATATGTGGCATATGGGTCTTGATTCATTAAGCTGCGCTGCTAAAGCAGTGCATCTTAAATTGAGCAGCACGAGTTAAAATCTAGGCTCGCATGATCCACGCAGTCATGCGCTGGTAACATACGCGTGCTCCTTTTAACCACTTGAGGACCGCAGTGTTAAACCCCCCTAAAGACCAGCCTGTTTTTTCCCTAATTGGCCACTGCAGCTTCAAGGCCAAGCTGCAGGACCACACAACACAGCACACGAGTGATCCCCCCCACAGAACTCTCTGTTGGTGGGGTCTGATCGCTCCACCTTTGTTTATTTTTTCTTTATATAAATATTTATTTACTTTCTAAAAAAATAAAAATCGCCTTTTTTTAATTCTTTTCCCCTGCTCCCTCCCACCACCAGCCAATCAGGGTGATCAGCTGTCATAGGCTTCAGCCTATGACAGCCGAACACTGTCCAGCCTATGGAGGGGACAGCCGTGTGACACTGCCGATCGCAGCACTGTACATGTAAACAGATGGCGATTACGCCATCTAACAGTCTCTAGACTGAAGGCGGGACGGAGCTCTGCCCCCCGAGAAGGAGATGCACGTGCAGCCTGCCCACGATCTTCTTCAATAGCCGGCTCCAGGACCTGACGCCAATTGTCGTTAGGTGGTCCTCGGGCTGCTGCCGCGTCCACGCCCGTTGGTGTGCTGCGGTCTTAAGGTAGTTAAATAACATACAAAGGGAAACCAAGGGCCCGATATAGTGTAGTAAGTACTGTAGTAAATGGAACATTTTAACGAGTACAATAGATATTCTCCCAAAGCAGGGTCACCGCAAAGGTAACCACTGTATAGGCAGGTCAGGTGAGGAGATTATCCCTTCCCCACTCAGGATTAAGAAGTCGCACTCTGTAGATAGGAAAAAATATGCTGTATCCCCCTCCACCAAAGATGGATCTTAGGTACTGTGTACAAGTCAGAGGCGCCAACAGGATAAAACAATACGATATAACGTTAAAAAGCCTTGGGAGACAGTGGTGGACTTACCTCCCGCAAGCAGACACCAGAACTGTCTATTCAATTGATACAGATTTTATTGGCATACTCCAAAAAGAGGGACTGCTACGCATTTCGCAGGTATAGACCTGCTTCCTCAGGCAATAGGGTAAAGAAGCATACAACAGAAATTGGTCCGGGTAACACCTGGCGCCAGGTGTTACCCGGACCAATTTCTGTTGTATGGTATTCTATGGCTGCCAATAAATATATGTAACTACACCATATCTTCTCAAACTTTTCATAAGAATTTCTGCGCACATATATAATTTTTTCAAGTTTTAAAGAAGCATTTACCTGAACAATCCACATATTTAAAGAGGGAGGGTTGGACTTTTTCCACAGTTGAGGGATCAATTTTCTAGCTATAAAAGTGATCTAAGAATTGCAGTTTTAGTATGTTCAGAAATGCCTCCATCCTCAAAAGAGCCCAGAATGCAAGCTAGAACAGTGCGTGGGACTGTTACTTAAAATACTTGATCTATAACCTCCAGGACGCTCCCCCAATATCTTCTAAGTTTGGGGCAGTTCCAAAGCATATGTAACAGATCACCATATTTTCGAGCACATCTGATACAATGGGGGGTAGAAAGCAGGCCAAACCAAAACAAACGCTTAGAGTATAATATGCCCTATGAATAATTTGCATTTGCATTAATTTTTGGGTGGCATTCACAGACAGTAAAGGAACCACCTGCAATTCCTCCATCCAATCTTGATCTGACATAGTCAGGATATCTTTTTCCCAAGACATTTTACATGTCAGAAGGAAATTTCGATGGAAATCACTCAGTAACATATTATAACAAAGAGAAATTAAGCCCCGTTTGGTAGTAGACTGAGCGACCACATTGAATACAAGAGATGTCTGAAGTTGAAATAGGTAGGTTTCTGCCTGCTTTCTAACCGCATGTCCAAAATGTAATAATTGAAATTGAAGACTCTTCATGAAGAGTGCCCTTGGGGATGGCCTGCAACAACTGTGATAGTGAATCTAAAGATACCAAATTATTTCCAGCAAATATCATATCTAATTTATCCATCCCCATACCTTCCCAATTATGGCCCAAGTCCAGGTTAGCAATTTCAGGTACATCTAAATTGCACCATATTGGCGTGTATCTAGTAAACCTTTTTATCTGCTGCAGACATCTAACCTTATGCCATACTTTATGCATAAGAACGAGAGTGGGCATTTTAAGCATCGTAAGATTAGCTCTGCCACCTTCTAATGCTTCATAAACCACTTTAGTACCCAGCCAATAGTTCAATAAGTCTCTAGTTGACTCCGTCAGGTCACCTTGCTCCCACCCGGCTAAATGTTGCATTTGGGCTGCCAAGAAATATATCCACCATGAATTAGGGACTGCCAACCCCCCTTCATCGTTGGGATACTGTAGTAATTCTAGTTTGATTCTAGGTTGCTATTTATTCCAAATCAGGTCTCTAAACATTTTATCAAATACTTTGAATAGTTTCTTGGGCAACCAGAAAGGGGAATTATGCAGAAAATATAAAATCTGAGGCATAAGAACCATTTTTAGAAGATTCACTCTAGCCACTATTGACAGAGGAAGTTTAAGCCAGGCCTTAATCTTGGACCTGGATACTTGGGGATAATTATCTCAAGAGACGCTTCCCAATTTGAACAATTAAATATAGCAATACATATTTAATCTTCTGTAGCAGATGGCGGTAGAGGCTTCCTCTTCTTCTGCTGTGACTACACAGTGCGTCATGTGACTAGTCACATGGCGCATCATTTAGTCACATGACGCGGGAGAAGACGGAAGCATCTACCGCCTGCTGCTACGGAAGATTAGGTATGTATAAACCATCCCTCACCCACCCGCCCGGCTGCTGCACCCTCCCTCACCCTCCCGTCGCTCAGGTTCGCATTGGCCCATGCCCCCATCCCCGCGTGGAATGGTCAGTTTCTTCACTAGTGTGAAGAAACGTTCCGTTTTACATTGTCCCAATGCTGCTGCATTTTTTGTCCCGATCCGTTCCGCTAAGCAGAACGGTCCGGAAAATTAGGGCCTGCAGCAATTTTTAGGTCCGGGGACCGGAATGTACGGAACGTATCCGTACCAACGGACGCATGTGAATGGATCCATAGGTTAACATTGGATCCATTACCATCCGTTCCGTTTGTACAGTATACGTTCCGGTTCCAATCCGGAAAAAAATGTGAACCGGGCCTTAGAGTGGGATTAAAGGAGCAGCCGTTATTTAAAAGGAGCGCGCGTTTCCAGCACGTGCCACACAGCACTACCGCACGTAGCGTGCACGGCTAGATTTCAACTCGCACTGCTTAACTTAAGCTGCACTACTTTAGCTTAATGAATCAAGGCCCCGGACCTTTATTGCATGTGTTATACCTGCTCGTTGTAAAAAGACTATAATTAAAAGCTACATTTTACAACATTGATTGTTAATTATGGGCCATAACCCTCACTGTGTCTTTTTATTTAATCATATTAATACCATTTACCAGAGGGCTGTACAGTCCCTAAACTATGATTAACCATTTTTGCCTTTTGGACGTGACTGTCACGTCCAAAAGGCTGCTCTCTGTGCCGCTGTGTGCTGCTGCTCGCTCCCCCTTCATTAGCCCAGAGATCAATCAATGGGAACATAGGTCCCATTCATTGATCTAAGTCCCCGGTAGAAAGACCGACGGCTTCTTTGAGAAGCCGCAATCTTTTTGAAGAAGAAAAAAGTTTCCCGTCCTCCTTGTACTTCGAGAGTGCCCGCTTCCAGGACTAAAAAAAAAAATAAAAAATGACTGTGGCCATCTTGTGGCCAAATAGTAAGACTACATCTACATCAATTTTTTATGAAATAAACACACATTATTACATTTAAAATTAACTGTTTACCTCCCACGCCAAAAATTACCCAAATAAAAATTTTAATAGAAAAAAAAATTACAATAAAAAAAAAGATAAAGAATAAAAAATAAAAAATAAATAGTTACCTAAGGGTCTGAAATTTTTTAATATTCATGTGAAGAGGGTATATTACAAACATTTTTTAAATTATAAGCTTGTAAATAGTGATGGATGCAGAACTGAAAAAATGCACCTTTATTTCAAAAATAAAATATTGGCGTCATACATTGTGATAGGGACATGATTTAAATGGTATAACAGGGACAAATGGGCAAATAAAATACATAGGTTTTAATTATGGTGGTGAATGGATGGGAGGTTAAAATTGCTTGGATGCATAAGGTGAAAAACGACTGAAGGCTGAAGTGGTTAAGTACAATTAAGTACAATCCTGCAGCATCAGAGGGAGAACCCTTGTGACATTTGTAAATGTTTTGTGCTTGTATATAAAGATGTTGCTTACTTATTAAGGCCCGGTTCACATTAGCTTTTTTTCTGGAACGTAACCGGAACGTATACTAATGGAACGGATGTGAATGGATCCTATGTTAATCTATGGATCCATTCACATCTGTCCGTTGCTATGGATACGTCGTTCCATACGTTCTGGTCCCCCGGACCTAAAAATTGCTGCAGGCCCTAATTTTCTGGGCCGTTTTGCTTAGCGGAACAGATCCGGACAAAAATGCAGCAGCATTGGAGCAATGGGAAACCAAACGTTTCCTCACACGTTCCGTTTACCATTGGAGAAATAGTGTATTTTTCATTTTTTCCTTGCTTTTTTTCCTTGACCCATGCCCCATTGTCAGGAACCGGCCCGCGGCACGCCTGCGTATACGGTTCTCGACTGCGGGTTTGACCAGATTAAGCGGGGCACAGCCTTATTTAAGCTACAAACAAGGCTGGGACCCCTCAAACTCTTCCCACTGCCACCACTAGCGTTGCTAGACACGTTCACTCAGCTGTCGAGTCCTCAGCGCGCACTCCGTGTTTTCGTATTTGGGTCAGCTTTGCGCTTAGGCCAAATACGGGAACGCCACGCACCCACACCCACACACAGTTGCAATCTTACACTGTCGTGAAGCAAAGACCCACTAACAGTCGTTCTGAACGATACTGTTAGCCACTCTGCTGTCGCTACTCGCACTGGCGTTGTTCGTATGTTGGGTCAGCTGCGCGCTTAGGCCAGCGTATGACAAACGCCCCCACACACAATGCAATTACAATTTCATACGGTAGTGTTGCTCAAGCGTACAATTAGGCATGAACTTATACACGGTTACACTTCAGTCTCTTCTAGGCTATGAGTGTTAGTTTAGTACGGCAGAAGTCAAGCTTATTAAATAATAATTTAATATTCCAGAAAAACATAGAACAGTGCAGAACTTAATATATACAAAAAGATTACAAAAAACAAAGTAAAAACAGTTACAAGATAAAGTTACAAAGATAACACACAAAGCGATTTTGCTTACCAAAATAAACGGGGAAATAAACGTACCAGCGTATCGATCTGGCGTTGTTGCGGAGGTTACGCACTTCTGGTCAGGAACCAGGTTAGTTCTAGCCGTGTGAGCTACCTCCAACAACTACAAGTTGTGGCTATCCTAGCTGCGGTTTTATACTATGAAATATGCCTGGAGGCTGCAACTTCCTTGGGGAGGGGAGGAACTAGTTTTTAATTAAATCTCAGACATAAATGGGATTTCCAGAGATCCAAGTTACAGGTGACAACCCCATTGTTGACAGTATTTCCTAGCTGATCAAAGATAAGGATGTAGTTTGCACCTCCACCAATAATTCAATTTCCACAGGTAGAAAATGGTATCAAAAGGACTTCACCCCTTCAATAATTTCCAGTAGGCTGTCAAATACATTTCAAACATTCAGGTGTCAGCTTCCCCCTTTCCTCAAGACTCTAGCAGGCTTGCCTTATCTAATGGGACAATGGCTGACACCAGACTCAAAAGCCATGCCGACCAGCCTATTCTTCCTCAATTGGCA
Source organism: Hyperolius riggenbachi (assembly GCF_040937935.1). NCBI lineage: Eukaryota > Metazoa > Chordata > Amphibia > Anura > Hyperoliidae > Hyperolius > Hyperolius riggenbachi. The sequence continues at coordinate 181,826,255 of NC_090654.1, forward strand.
GCTAATTAGCAGTCGACACAGTTTCCCCTGCTGGACAATGGGGCAGAGGTAATGGACATCTACATACAGAATTACATTAGACTTCCGTTTACTCTGGCCAGGTGACCAATTACTCCCCAGCGCAATACACATCTGAGGTTTTACCCAGTAGACAGAAAAAGGACAGAAATATGTTCTGTTATTATCCTTAACATTATCAGCACCCCAATATATCACCACACCTCCCCACTTTAGAATGGGGCAAGGCAGATGATCTTCCCAGATTATCCTGCCTGCGCCTACATTGTTGGTTCTGCTTGACGGGACAACCCATCAGCATTCCCATGATTGCTCCCCTTCCGGATAGTGCTGGCAGGTGATTCTAACGAATCATCCTGCCAAAGCCTACATTGACGGCCTGGCCGGGTGGGGTAACCCTTTAGCATCCTCAGGAGGGTTCCCCACCTGTCAGTTAGCTCCAAGCTACACGACTGGAAAGCTAGGTCAGGTTGCTGCAATGTGTCGTTGCCCTTGGCAACCTGACGTAACCAACCAGGGGAATGTGGGTCAGTGACGACCGTGAATTCGCGACCATAGAGACAGTGCTGCAGCTGGGGGAGGGTTCCGACCGTCGCTACACGCACCTTCTCTATAGTGGCAGGAGCTATCTCTCGGTCCCTTTGGGGAACGATTATCTGCCGGGCTGCCTCCTCCACTTCGGACAGCTCTGAGGGAATAACTTCTCAGAACCCTCTCAGCCCGCCCCTCCCAGCTGGTGACCTGCTGGCTAGCCCCCTGAGCTCTTCCAGGCTGCTGTCAAATCGAACAGCCCCAGAGAGCTCAGGGCTGCCTGTCACACATTCTAGGAAGGCTGCAGACGGAGAGGCTCCTGAGCCCTCAGAGCCAGGTTCCGAAGTGGATGTTGCTGACCCAGCAACATTTGTCCCTTCAGTGGACAGTCCCTCTGCTGTAGACTCGCTAGCGCTGCGGGTTACCACGGCAGCCGAGGGAGCGCCCACCTGACCCATATCATAAACCACATCACCTTTGGTCTTGAAACCATCTGAAGGGGAAGGATCTGGCCTGGTGCCATCTGCCCCTTCAGTGGACAGTCCACCTGCTGCAGCCCAGCGAGTGCCGCTGGTTACTCCTGCAGCTGATGGAGTGTCCACATGACACACAGCATTATGTAGTACAACACATATGACATCAGCATTATCAGCCCTACATATATTGTCATTTGGGACATCACATAAAACATCCACATTATCGGTATCATTACACACATTGCTACTCAGCACTTCACAAGTAGCATCAACAGTTCTTGCATAGATCGCCTCGATAGTCCGTGCGTCACAAATGACATTATCAATTTCTGCATTCTTTGTATCAACATGTCCCACTCCAGGCCTAGGCACTGGAGACTCACTAGGGCTGGCTCCTAGCATACAGTCCATAGCCCCTGGGGCCTCGCCAGCATTGCCCACTTGCACAGCATTATCCAACAGTGCCTTGCAAGAGTCCTGGACTTCTGCTGGGGATGCAGGCCCCACAGGGTTTGGGGTAGGCTCATACCGGGCCACTAACCGTCCCAGGTCAGTACCCAGCAAAACGTTGGTGGGGATTTTGTCAGTTACCCCAACTTCTTTCAGTCCGCTGCCGGCCCCCCAATCCAGGTGGACCAAGGCGGTGGGTATTGCTGGGGTGACACCCCAATTCCTCTGACAGCAATCATTTTCCCAGGTATGTACTGCTCTGGGTTCACAAGCTGGGGATGTATGAGAGTCACTTCTGCTCCAGTGTCTCTCAGCCCAGTGGCAACTGTACCCCCAACCGTGACAAGCTGCAGATTCTCTGCATAGCCAGTGGCATTCCTCGTAGCACACAAAGCAGTTGGGACTTCCCTGGGGTTTGAGGCCTCACTGGATTTTGGGGCCTCCCTCTTCCTCTCTGGGCAAGTCATGCTGATATGACCCACCCTGTCACAGACAAAGCATTTCCGAGTGTCAGTGGTTGGTTGCCTGAATCCAGGAGACAGCGGTGCTTGCCTCCTCTGGGTGCTGGGTGACACAGGTTTAGCACTCGGTTCTCCCCGCCAGCTGGGAGTAGTAGTCCTCCGGGACTCGGGTGCTCTATGGGCGGTGTAGGAATCGGCCATTTACGCAGCCTCATCCACTGTCTTTGGTTCTCGATCCAGCACAAACAGCCGGACCTCAACAGGACAGGTGTGTAGGAACTGGTCTTTTATCATCAGCTCCTTCAGGGCATCCAAGGTTTCAACTGACAGTCCTTTTAGCCACTGCTGGTAGGCAGTGCGCAGGTTGCACGCATGATCCAGGTAACTGTCATTAGGACCTCGCTGCACTGTCCTGAAACGTTTTCGATACACCTCTGGCGTGAGGTGGTATCGCGCAATAATGGCTTTCTTGATTGCCTCAAAGTCTGTTTCTTCCTCCTGGGGGAGACTCACAAACGCCTCCAGGGCCTTGCCTCTCAGCCCTGGTGTGAGGTATCTTGCCCACTGCTCACGGGGCACCCCATACTGCCGACAAGTCCTTTCAAACTCCTGTAGGAAGGTGTCTATGTCAGAGTCCTTGTCCATAGCGGGGAACTTATCCAGGGGGATTCTGTGGACTCGCTCACCTTCGCGTTCTGCGGGTCCAGCAGACCGGTTCTGCTGCTGAAGTTTAGCCAGCTCCAGCTGGTGTTGCCGTTCAGCTCTTTCCCTCTCGGCCTGGAGTCGCTGTGCCGCTTGTTCCTTCTCTGCCTGTCGGTGCAGTAGGATCAGCTTCAGGCGCAGTTCAGGCTCAGCCGGACCTAGTAGCTGTAGGTCGGCTTCCAGAGATGTCATCTCCGTGTTCGGCGGATCGTCCAGGACATCGTCTCCACTCGCATCCTGTGGCGGGAGCGATTCCTCCTCTGGCGTGTCGTGAGCTGCATCCGCTGACGTTGAAGCACGGGCTTGCTCTGCCTCATCATACTCCTCGAGCGCACGAACTAACTGCTCCTTAGTCTGGCCGCTCACCGTCTCGATGCCTTTGTGCTCACACAGGTTGAGTAGCATCTCTTTGTTTTGCCTTGCATAGCTGGATGCTTTCTGAGCCATCGTGTTGCAAAAAGAAAAAAAAAAGGGGGGAGGGAAAGCAATTACCAAGTGTGTATCTTTGAACAAAAAAAAACGTATATAGATTCTGCACTGAGTAGACTTCTGTAGGCTAGTTGCTTCTAGCAAGCTTCCAGCCTTTAGTACTCAGAATAGCGAGCTAAACTGCGTACTAATGTACTAAACGTTCCCACCACTGCCAGCCAATTATGTCAGGAACCGGCCCGCGGCACGCCTGCGTATACGGTTCCTGACTGCGGGTTTGACCAGATTAAGCGGGGCACAGCCTTATTTAAGCTACAAACAAGGCTGGGACCCCTCAAACTCTTCCCACTGCCACCACTAGCGTTGCTAGACACGTTCACTCAGCTGTCGAGTCATCAGCGCGCACTCCGTGTTTTCGTATTTGGGTCAGCTTTGCGCTTAGGCCAAATACGGGAACGCCACGCACCCACACCCACACCCACACCCACACACAGTTGCAATCTTACACTGTCGTGAAGCAAAGACCCACTAACAGTCGTTCCGAACGATACTGTTAGCCACTCTGCTGTCGCTACTCGCACTGGCGTTGTTCGTACGTTGGGTCAGCTGCGCGCTTAGGCCAACGTATGACAAACGCCCCCACACGCAATGCAATTACAATTTCATACGGTAGTGTTGCTCAAGCGTACAATTAGGTATGAACTTATACACGGTTACACTTCAGTCTCTTCTAGGCTATGAGTGTTAGTTTAGTACGGCAGAAGTCAAGCTTATTAAATAATAATTTAATATTCCAGAAAAACATAGAACAGTGCAGAACTTAATTTATACAAAAAGATTACAAAAAACAAAGTAAAAATAGTTACAAGATAAAGTTACAAAGATAACACACAAAGCGATTTTGCTTACCACAATAAACAGGGAAATAAACGTACCAGCGTATTGATCTGGCGTTGTTGCGGGGGGTACGCACTTCTGGTCAGGAACCAGGTTAGTTCTAGCCGTGTGAGCTACCTCCAAGAACTACAAGTTGTGGCTATCCTAGCTGCGGTTTTATACTATGAAATATGCCTGGAGGCTGCAACTTCCTTGGTGAGGGGAGGAACTAGTTTTTAATTAAATCTCAGACATAAATGGGATTTCCAGAGATCCAAGTTACAGGTGACAACCCCATTGTTGACAGTATTTCCTAGCTGATCAAAGATAAGGATGTAGTTTGCACCTCCACCAATAATTCAATTTCCACAGGTAGAAAATGGTATCAAAAGGACTTCACCCCTTCAATAATTTCCAGTAGGCTGTCAAATACATTTCAAACATTCAGGTGTCAGCTTCCCCCTTTACTCAAGACTCTAGCAGGCTTGCCTTATCTAATGGGACAATGGCTGACACCAGACTCAAAAGCCATGCCGACCAGCCTATTCTTCCTCAATTGGCAGCTAATTAGCAGTCGACACAGTTTCCCCTGCTGGACAATGGGGCAGAGGTAATGGACATCTACATACAGAATTACATTAGACTTCCGTTTACTCTGGCCAGGTGACCAATTACTCCCCAGCACAATACACATCTGAGGTTTTACCCAGTAGACAGAAAAAGGACAGAAATATGTTCTGTTATTATCCTTAACATTATCAGCACCCCAATATATCACCACACCCATCCCCTACGGGGGATGGGGGCATGGGTCAACGCGAATCTAGCAACGGGAGGGTGAGGGGAGGGTGCAGCAGCCGTGCGGGTGGGCTAGGGAGGGTTTATACATACCTGATCTTCCGTAACAGCCAGCGGTAGAGGCTTCCGTCTTCTTCTGCGTCATGTGACTAGTCACATGACGCACTGTGTAGTCACAGCGGAAGAAGAGGAAGCCTCTACCGCCGGCTGCTACGGAAGATTAGGTATGTATTTGCTGAGTGAAAACGGATCCGATCAATCATTGATCAGATCTGTTTTCATATGTGGACTGAGCCACGGACTGAGCCATCCGGATCCGGTGAAGCGGAGACCGGATCCGCTCACCGGATCCTTTTGGCTCATTTAGCAGATGTGAACCGGCCTATGTCAAAATTTCATAAAAACAAACTTTTGTTTGTTTTGCACAGCAAATACTGGTAGGTGCCTAAGAACCAAGCATTGTAAAGGTCGCCCTTCCTCCTGGCTTATACATAAGATATGGCGGATTTATCATATGGAGCAAATATCTCATACATTGAAATCTGCCATTTATATATTTAATCAGGTATGGTCACCCTGGATTGCATGCTTTACTTTGGGTCAGCCTGTGACCACTTAGAAATATCATATTTTTTTACTCTCTCTACTAATTTTTATCATATTGTTATCTATTTATACGCTAGTAATCTCTTTTAATTAATATAGTTGTGATTTACCACATTTCATTGTTTGGATACTACTCTGAGACTATTTTGTATACCGTTTATTATGATGTTATACTTTAAAATTTTTATAAAAATCATAGTAATAAAAAAACAAAACTTTTCTTTGTCTTGCAAAGTGCTCTTAAACCAAGTTACTTGCAATCCAAGGTTTTACTGTATTGATATATTAATATAAAAAATAATGATTTCTAAAAGTATTTAATTGTTTTGGGAAAACATTAACTATTATTATTGATGATGTTAGTTTAACCACTTCACCCCAAAGGGGTTTTTACCCTAACGGACAAGAGCGATTTTCACCTTTCAGTGCTCATCCCTTTCATTTGCCAATAGCTTAATCACTACTAATCACAATGAAATGATGTATATCTTGTTTTTTCACCACCAATTCGGCTTTTTGAGGTTGATATTTGTTTTCAGTAATTACTTTATTTTCTATGCATTTTAAAGGGTAAAACAAGGAAAAAATACACTATTTTTCTAATTTCATCCCCTATAGATTTAATATAAACACGGCTACTGTGCATAAAACCCACACATTTTATCTGCCTATTTGTTTTGGTTATCAAAAGATTTTAATTATGTCCCTAATACAAAGTATGGTGACAATATAGTATTTGGAAATAAAGGTGTCTTTTTTCTTTGGTGGGTTTTTTTCTCTTTTTACTTGCCAGTTCTCTTCAGCAAAAAGATCATAGCTGAAACGCTGCATTCCCATGGCAGAACAATGTATTTATACCCCCCAAATTTCAATGTATTTATACCCCCAAAATTCCATGACTTTCCAGGTTGTGGATTTTGCTTACCAGGGGAGGCAGAGCTTTGCGCTGTAGTTCTGCCTCTGCTGGAGTCAATCTCCACCGATCTCCACCTCTCCCCGCCCCTCTCAGTGAAAGAAGACTGAGAGGGGCGAGGAAAGGCAGAGATCGGCGTAAATTGACTCCAGCAGAGGCAGAGCTATTGCACAAAGCTCTGCCTCTACCAGGAAGTGATCCCAGAATTTTGCCCCAGGGATTTGGGGGGTATAAAGACTTCAGTCTCTTTAAAGCAAACCTTAAAGAGAACCTGAACTGAAAATAAAAAGTCAAAATAACCATATACAGGTCATACTTATCTCCTGTGTAGTCTACTACTCAATCTCTTTCTCCTCTCCTGTGTCCCATTCATCCACTGTGATCAATGGATTTCTCCGTCCTCCATTTTAAAAATGGCCATTACCCCCTAACAGCTTCCTTGTCAGCACACTGTTAAACTGTAATGTCACCCACTTGAGCCATAGGGAAACATGGACAGTACCTTGCACATTCAGTTATAACTGACAGCTGCTCATATATAACTGTCAGCAACAGGTATATTTCAGTTCTAACAAAATATTGTCAGAACTGGAAGGAATCACTGTAAGAAGAAAATGGGGAGCCTCTGAAAGGAACTGATGGTGGAGTTAGTATGTAATATTCATTTGCAGCTACGTCATGTGGTTATTTTAAATAATTTTCCTCACTTCAGGTTCCCTTTAAAGAGCCACTATGACGGAAAATTGTAACATGTACATTATGTGCAAACAGACAAATAAGAATTTCGTTTTTTTTTTTCAGAGTAAAATGAGCCATAAATTACTTTTCTCCTATGTTGCTGTCACTTACAGTAGGTAGTAGAAATCTGTCAGAAGCGACAGGTTTTGGACTAGTCCATCTCTTCATAGGGGATGCTCAGCAGCCCATTTATTCTTTATAATAATAGTCCCTAAAAAGGATTTAAAGAGAAACTCCGACCAAGAATTAAACTTTATCCCAATCAGTAGCTGATACCCACTTTTACATGAAAAATATAATGATTTTCACAAACAGACCATCAGGGGGCGCTGTATGACTGATTTTGTGCTGAAACCCCTCCCACAAGAGGCTCTGGTACCGTACGGTACTCTGGGCAAACTGCCACAATGTAACAATGACACACACAGGAAATGGCTGTTTATAGCTGTCTGTTAAAGCCAGAACAGCTACATAATCTGCCCACAGTAACAATGTCACCATGTAATACATGTCAGAATGTGAATCTGGGAGAGGAAAGATTTTACAATGAGCAAACACTGACTAAATCATGTATACATAATTATTGTAAAAATTAAGCACCTTTTTATATTAAATTATTTTCACTGGAGTTCCTCTTTAAACAATTATGCTGACCAGTCTCCCTGCTCACTACACAGTTTTTTGGCAGTTGGACAGAGCAACTGCCGTTCACTGTAACGGTTGGGTGCTGCAACTCAGACGTCTGATTATTAGGTGATCTGCAGTATCACCAATAATACAGACACTATACCTGATTATGTGGGGATCTGCAGAATCACCAATAATCCAAGTATAGCTGGTTGGAATACAGAGAGAGTTGTGTATTGGTGCAACCATACTTTAATAGTTTAGCGAGACCTCACCAGCGGAGCTGGTAAGGTACTATCAGAACACTGACTGTATATAATAGAACAGACCTTTTCAGGGGGTTGGAATAGGTATACACAAAGGAAGAACAGAAATATACAGGCTAGTCCTCACCAGCTAGGCTGGCGAGGTCCTAGTAGGATAAGTGACTGTGTAGACTTGATCAGACCTTTCCAGAGGGGCTGGAAAGGTGCTATCAGTCACTAAATGAGCAATAAGAAACTATCTCACCAGAGGAGCTGGTGAGCCAATAATACCTATCCAGTGGCGAGGGCCCACTGGTGAGTAGAGAGGTCAGACAGGCTAGGTTCGGCAACAGAGAGGTAAGTAACAGTACAGAATCGTGAGGCAGAAGAATAACGAGTAATCAGGCAAAGGTTCAGCAACTACACAGATGTCTGAAAGTACAGAAACGCTGAGCAGTAAGCAGGGTCAGAGGTATAGCCAGAATCATACACAGGTAATCAAATATAACAACAATAATCCTAGTCTTGTTGTGAAGTCCTTGGTTTCAACACCGGGAACTAGTCTAAGGTCTGAGCGCTAACACAATGTATTCACGACAGCAGACAGGGAATGACTGAAGACAGGAGGCTTATGAAGTGGAGGCACGATTCTAGCCACTCCCACCACGGAATCCGCCATTCAGAGCGGCGAGAGTCATCCGTGACGTCAGCCGACCGGCAGGTCAGCTGACGCGCCTTCTGCCCGCATAAAGGTCCTGTCTCTGCGTGCACCCGCGCGAGACAGAAACCTTATGAGCTGGAGATAAGACCGTTCCCGGTGTGCTAGACGCTACGGGAACGGATAGCGCCTGAGAGCCAGGGGAAGAGGCGGCTGCAGACCCCCCCTGCGAGTCTGCAGCCGCCAACTTTCTACTTGTCACATTCACCAAGTGCTTTTGAAAATAAATAAATCCCTGCCAATCCCCCATGAAGAGATCGACTAGCCCAAAACCTGTCGCTTCTCTCAGATTTCTACTACCTACTGTAAGTGACAGCGACATAGGAGAAAAGTAATTTATGGCTCATTTTACTCTGGGAAAAACATATTTCTTACTTGTATATGTTTGCACATATTTTAAATTTTACAATTTTTCACCATAGTGCCCCTTTAAATGAAAAATAAACTGATGAGATAATGAATTGTATGTGTAGTACAGCTAAGGAATAGAACATTAGTAGCAAAGAAAAGAGTCTCATATTGTTTTCCAGTACAGGATGAGTTCAAAAAAATGCAATTGTTATCTATGCAAATGAGTGTCTCTGAGCTAATCGACCCACTCAGTCAAATAATAATAAACTTAGAAAGATGGCTTGAAATAAGGTTTTACTGCAGGAAAGTTCAAAGGGTCATTATTTCTCCTTTGTTTTACAGCTTAAAAGACAGAGGGCCATATCCTATACCAGGTGATAAGTAGCTTGCAGATGCGAGCTACTTATCACCTTGCCATCGAGCGAGGATTTCTGGCAAATCCTTCGTGCGATGGCTGATCATTAGGGAGCATTACTCAGGCAAAAGCCTGAGCGATGCTCCTTTTTACTGGGCGATGGAGAGTGAGGCGTTACCCTGTGGTGCTGTCCTTCAGCACCACGCCTCACTCCCCACACATGCGCACACCCGCCGAACATCGCCGCCATCTCCTGCTGATGCATTTGGGGGGCTCCTCTAATAATGAGACACCCAAAGCTCCCCGTCGGGTCGCCGCACATCTAAAGCCCCCCATGTAGCTGCACCAACACCCGTGTCATTATACATAACGCAACGAATCACCCGCCGCATCTCGCCACAAGTTCCGTTGCGTAATTACAGTGTATCTGTCACTGTAATTACTGTGTGCCTCTTAGCCCGGGTAAAGCATCTTTGAATCTGCAGCTGGGGCTCCCCATTGGTCCACTGTCAGAGCCATTTCATTGGCTCAGACAGTGGACCAATAGAGAGCCCCGGCTGCAGATTCAAAGATGCTTTACCAGGCTTTACAGTGACAGATACACTGTAATTACGCAACAGAATTTGCGGCGAGAGGTGGTGGGTGATTAGCAGAGGTATGTAGAATGACAAGGATGCCTAGTGCAGCTAAGTGGGGGCTTAAGAGATGTGTGGCCACCAAGCGGGAGCTCTGTGGGTCTCCTTATTAAAGGAGACCCCCAGATGCAGCGGCACAACACATACGTTAGCATGTTTAGACCTGCTTTTTACAGGTCTAAGCTAACGCTCATGTCTGCAGGGAAGCATCACTTCCCGGAGACATAAAAAGGACTATTGGATAGTCTAACTATTGGGGGGGGGGGGGGGATAAATAGAATTAGGCGATGCCCCCATCGCCTAAATTTAGAACTCGCCAGTGCTTAGTGCTGGCGAGTTCAGCAATAGGATATGGCCCAGAGTGTGGTTTTAAAACTGCAACTGTGACAGTATGATGCGATGTTAAAAAAAGCTATATAGCTGAAAATAATATGAAAATGATTTCTTTGTTACTAATGTTCTATCCGTACTACACATACAGTTCCTTATATCATAATTTGTTTTTGTGTTTTATATTTTTTATTTTGCTTCAGATTTGCTTAACGTACTTAGTGTATGTTGGTGGCTGAAAATGTTTTTTGTTTTTCTTGGGGGGGGGGGGGGGGGTAATTTAGAAGATATAAAAACATTTTCTATATGAAAATTCATGAGTAAAGATAATTGAATCAAGACCAACATACGATAGTTATGGAGTCTAAAACAATCATCTTTTTTTTGCCAGGTGAAGGTACACGTGGATCATCAAAAAGGAAAGAAAGAAAAGGAAATATACTCGTAATATATATAGCATATATTTAGAAACATTTTTAAATGTATCTTTTCTATTGTTGAACACAATAAATTGCAGTGTTTAGATGGTCTTTAAGTAAAAAAATCAGCAACAACAAGGTCTTTTTTTTTTTTACTTGAGGAGCTCTAAAATTACTTACATTTCATAACTAATATGGCTTCCAAAGTCCTGACTCCTGAACTGCTACCACCAAACGTAAAGTTTTCCAGGTATTTTTCATAGTTGTCACAGAATTCTTTCAGTGTAACGGAAATGTATGTTAATCATAGAACAGTACTGCGGAACAAGAGGAAACTGCAATTCCTATGGATTCTCTGCAGACGTTGTGCATCCAGACCATTACTGAATCATTCATTGTATGGTCATCATTGTATAAAACTCTATTATGTAAGCCAAACTTTTGTTTCAGGTTTATTGTGCCTTTACATTTCATATCACTTTTAATACCTGCCCCACAGTGCCTTCCAATTACTGACTGCAATGAACACAGTTTGTTTAGCCCCTTTGTCTCTCAGACAATTCTCACCAAAGGAAAGGTTTGAGAAGACACCTAGTCAGCATAAAGATGAAATTTATGTCTGATTGTAAAAGCGTTTGCGGCTTCCAGGCTGCAAGATAAGCCCCCGAGCACGATGTTTCACTCATCCCGATGTTTTTCATAAATCTTTTTTTCTTCCCCAACCAGGTAGAAAGTGCCTTCTCTTGCTCCTTGTATGTAGATGTTTAAAACCAGGCAGATTTAATTAAGTCTCAAGACAAAATGTTCTGTCACGATGACAAAACAAAACCAAATTTTTCAGACGTGCAATTATATACCTGCAGCATTCCTGAGAGATAATAAGAACCGCAAAATGAGCAGAAACAAACCAGACCCACAAAATTACATTTGTCTGCTCCGTGTTCTATGCCGAGTCATCATCAGATTAACATCCTTGTTATTTTTAAGTGAGACAATAAAACAATGAAATTCCTGACACACGAGTCAAAATTTTCAAAAGATCAAGGCTTTAATGGTGACCTTGTCTCAGTACTTTGATTCTTTAAAAGAAGGAAGTATTTACCAAAAAAAGGTAAATATATATATATATATATATATAGAGAGAGAGAGAGAGAGAGAGAGAGAGAGAGAGAGAGAGAGAGAGAGAGAGAGAGAGAGAGAGAGAGAGAGAGAGGGAGCATATATCCAGGTTTCCTCTTCCCCCCAATGTCCAGTCAATGAGGAGGACGGGAGGAGAAGACTAGTGTTGAGCTCGAATTTCATATAATTGCCTTTTCACATCAAAATTTACAATTATGATGCAAGATTGGAATGTGAAATTTCCGGCTAACTTGTAATTAATTTTGCATGTAATTATGTTCTGTAATATCGCAATTACTAGTAATTACATGAAATGTGATATTAGCTTTTTTGGGATTTTTTTTTAAAAAAACCTTGTGGTTTTTGATAAAATAGGATTATTAAAAAAAAAATAAAACTTGGTAAAACGACATTTTGCTGTGATATACCTCTTTAACCCCTTGCAACCTATGCAGACTGGTATAGTCAGATTTTGCAGCCTGGACTGTGTGCATGTGGGCCCTGTAGTCTGAGCACGTATATGGTCCATTCATGATGTGGTGGAGCTCTGAAATCCTCACCCTCTCCCACAAATCTCATGTCCATAGCATGTACAAGGGTCTCCCTCCCACCACCAGTACCCAGGCACCAATAGGGAGCTCCAGAGGCATATTTAAAGCTGCTTTGCTGGGGCTTACCGTACATTAGTTTAGCAAGTGTCACCGGAAATCAAGGTGTGCACCATGTGCACAGATGTGCGTTGGGGATTAATCAATCAACATCCAGAGGATATTGGTATTCTTGTGGGATCATTAATTAGGGTTTTATGGTTAATTAAGAACAATCAATTACTTTTTTGTTGTTACATTTTTATTTAACTTCAACCCTTTGTGGAAATTTCCATGAGGGGAGGTGGGCATATGGGGACCCCCAGATTCCACTAAAAACCCACCTCCCCAGGCTGCCCCCTCCTCCTGAGCACTGAAGGTGAGGAAGAGCCCCTTGTGTGGACAAGAGCCCCCATGGTATGGACAAGTGCATGGGGGGAGGGGGAGGCTTTTATGATATCGGTATATATTAAAGTGTACTGCAGAAAAATGTTATTTTACCAACATATTTTCTTTGAATTTTTTAAAATCATTTTTTTATTTCAAAATCTACAAGGTCTTTTTGGAAAAAAAATCAACTTCTTCCCACTATTGCCCCTATCCCCCCTAACTATTCAGGTTTTTCAAACTTTATACAAAAAATGGTTTGCAACTGCTGCATTCATAATTTTGTGTAAAGAGGTGGCTTCAAATGTATCATTTGGTGAGCATGCATGGAGACTCTCATTCAAGCAGGCAACAGGTTTAGCTTTCATTTACAGGTCACATAACAGTATGCAGTCACTCAGCCATGTGACACCCAGATACCATCATTAATCTCAATTCCCAGATACAATTGTGTAGTCATGTGCCTCCAGTTAAAATAATTAAATATTCTTGTGCCCCCCCAGATAAAAGAATTAAGTAGCTTTGTGTCCCCAGATATCAAAGTTACATAGCCCCCCCCCCCCCCTTTATCATTATCAGGCAGCAGTGTGTGCTACCCAGATATTAGTTCTAGCTGTGTGTCCCTAGATTTCAATATTGGGTAGCCATGTACCCCCCCCCCCCCAGATATCAGTATTCAATGTCCAAGTGGACCCTTAACTCAGTAGTAGATACCCATAGGTGCCCTCCAGGTATCAATATGAAAAAGACGTTCTTATATCCCCATATGTCAGTATTAAGTGGTTGTGGTTGCCCGCCCCACCCTAGTTATCAGTATTAGATAGCCCTACAAGTAATAAAGTGTAAGCAGAGCAGCAGGGTAGCGCTTTAAACTCATTCAACTTTCCTGCTGTAGCATGCCCTCCTCTGTGCACTGCCTGTTTAAGTTTCCTTATGAGGGCCATATCATTGTCATGCCAGCAGGTTACTGGAGAAGAGACATGGCTGTGGCATGGAGCTACTGAAACAGAAAGTGCTGACTAAAGAAGGAAGAAAGAATGCAGTGGAAGGACAGATTAGTTACTTACCATATGAACTCAACTATAAGTCTAGAAATGTAAGTCTCACTCACTAGATAAATATATAGGGGTAGATTTGTACTTGAGTCGGACCTAAATTTCTGGACTTATAGTTGAGTATATACGATAAGTAACTAGCATGCTACAGCAGGAAAGTTGAGTGAGTTTTAAACAGCTGCCCTTGACGAATGCAGTGGAAGGACAGATTAATTACTTACCCTATATTCTTGACTATAAGTCTAGAAATTTAGGTCTGACTAACTAAAAGGATAGGGCTCGACTTGTGCTCAAGTCAGACCTAAATTTCTGACTCATAACCTTTGCAGAGCAAGCCATAGCGGCCAGCATGCTTTATAATCCCCTCACTTTTTGGAAAAGTACTACTTTGTATACCTTGTATAGTATCCATTGCCTGTGAGACACTGACACTTTTACCAACCAATGGCTTCAAAACTGAGCACACTGAGTAATGTATGAACTATTAGTGACATTCCCATTTACACCAATTTATCCAGTGGTAAAAAAAAGTGTCACTTGCCTGGTAAAGGACAATTTCTTGATAAAAGAAAATGCCAATAAAACAAGGAAAGGGAAGGGGGGAAGATACTGGGCTGCAGTGCTTGCTAAGTAGGGGGAGTGGATAATGGCTGAACATAAGGGTCAAGAGTGCTGTAATACTTTATGCAGTACAGTCATTAACCCCTCCTGGTCCCCAGATGCAGCTCTTAAATTTGCTGGTTAGACTTATATTTGAGTCAATAAATATATCCAGCTTAAGAGGGTAAAATTTTGGGGTCGACTTATACACAAGGTCAACTTATATTTGAGGACATATGGCATATCATTAGCTCACAACTCTGCTTTTCAGCTACAGGCCTCATGGAAACCCACAGCAGTCTCCAGCAAGGCCGGATTTATACTCTTCGTGCCCTTAAGCCAAATATGTGGAAACTCCTTTTTTTGTGCACTGTCACCTCTCCTATTCCATGTATGTCATCCATGTACAGCAACCCCTTTCTTTCATGAGCTTTCAGCTTTACGTCATGTTCTCTCCATTTTCATCCTCCTCTTTCATATCATATGTAGCATGTGCAGAAGACCCAGAGTAGACCCAACTGAGCCTGTTACCGGGGCTGATCGGGCTGAACAGCAGACCGCAGGAGAACAGCAATAGACTCACACGTGCTTATGGGGCTGGAGGAAGCCCCGGGTACGTATCAATTAGTTCTATGTCTCTGGTACACTTTAAATGTACTATTTTTGTTTTATTTACGTATGTATTTTGCTACAGTAAAAATTCCTTTTAAGCTGATCAAGAACCAAATACGGGTCTATTATGGCCCGATATGCCAAACTGATCAATAACCCAGTAACTGACCAGCCTTTTGGCCACAGTGGTGAGACTTATGCAGAGCAGTTCAGGCAGTACTAACACTGAGAACTGCTTTATGAATACTTAAAACTTTTCCGTATCTACAAAGAACAGTGATGAAGCAGCAGGGAGCGAACTACTGCAGGAAAGCTTACTGCGGCTTTTACTGCTATTTTATAAATAGAAGTAACAAATATAACATGTGACGATAAATATGCTACATTATCATAGAGGCATACATCTGCTCCTAAACCTAATAAACAAGTAACACAGAAATGAAAAAAGAAAAAAATATATACATTATCTTTAAGTACACATTGGACAGCTGACTTTAAATATTTCCTATATAACCCATTGCCACAATGCAGTTGAACAGCTTGCAGTTTATTGCTTCAAATGCATAAATGCTTGAATGGGTTTTGCCTTTCTGTTAACTCTCTGCCCTCTCTTGCCTTAAAGCCTTTCTTTTCTCATATCCTTATTTGTATGTACACAGCATGCACAGTGGAATATTAACGGTCACGTTGCATCCACTTTGCTGGCGTAAAAGCCTTTTACATCCAAGGCAAATTAATTATCTCCCACCTCTGATTTTTCAAGCAAATTTCAAAATGCAACTCTTAATCATGAATACATTTATCCATGTATTACAACTCCAGAACAGACACTCTATACATGTGTTAAATTACATGCTAGTGGGGCTGAGTGGACACTACAGAATTAGCAAACCAAATTTATTCTGTTTCCATCATTTTCTTGTAATACTCTTGATGGAAAAATGGAAAAGCAGTTAGAAGAACTACAGGGAGGTCCGCTCTATATTGTTTAAAGGAGTTCAGGACACGAGGATATTTGTTTTCCTGACAGTGTGCCTTGCAGGATTATGAAGCCATTTGATTTGCAGGATTTTGCCCAAAATTGCCTTCTGCAAGTTCAGCTTTTTTCAGCCTGAAAAAAAAAATTCAGTAGTAAGCATTCATGTTAAAGCGGACCCAAACCAAACATTTTTTAAAATTAAAAATTTTTAGTTGCACTACTCTGACACATACAAAGATAAATGAACACTCCTTCAAGCCTATGAGCATTTCAGTGCATGCTTTTCACCCTTCTCTTTTCATAACTAGGGTTATACTGGGGGCAGCCATTAGCAATTCCTCCATTGCCAGACACCACCTACTCCACCACTTTGCCGGATTCTGTCCCGGCAATATGAAAGGAAGGGAGGGGTTCCTCCAATAAATGTAAAATATTTTATATTTGTCATCATGCAGCTGAAAAAAGGCTGCTATTTATTATTATAATTTAGAAAATAGATTTTATTTCTGAAATCTTGTATTTTTAATTTGGGTCCACTTTAACTGTGTTTCCATATTAGAGGTATAGATGCGTACATCAAAAAAGGGCGTCGGGAAAAAAGGGCGCGTGGTGTAAACGATAAACAGTATTATCATTTATTGAAATATTGTGTAGAATTTCGTTTACAAATAGTGTTTTAAAGAGAACCCGAGGTGTGTTTAAAGACAGTTATCTGCATACAGAGGCTGGAACTGCCTATACAGCCCAGCCTCTGTTGCTACCCCAAACCCCACTAAGGTCCCCCTGCACTCTGAAATCCCTCATAAATCACAGCCGTGCTGTGAGGCTGTGTTTACATCTGTAGTGTCAGTCTCAGCTGCTCCCCCACCTCCTGCATAGCTCCGGTCCCTGCCCCCGTCCCTTCCCTCCAATCAGCAGGGAGGGAAGGGATGCAGGCGGGGACTGGAGTTCTGCAGGAGGCGGGGAGAGCAGCAGACTGACACTATAAAGATAAACACAGCCAGCTCTGACAAGCTGTTTGTCAGCAGCGTGGCTGTGATTTATGAGGGATTGCAGAGTGCAGGGGGACCTTAGGGGGGTTTGGGATAGCAACAGAGGCTGGGCTGTATAGGCAGATCCAGCCTCTGTATGCAGATAATATTCTTCAAACCCACCTCGGGTTCTCTTTAAGAATTTATAAATCACTAAATAATGTGGATCAGATCGGCAATTCTTAAAACGTTAATTTACCCTATTTCTAAACTGAAACTTATATTTACGTTTATTAAAAACCCTCCCTGTACCTATCCCTAACCCCTAGACCCCCTGTTGGTGCCTAAACCTAAGACCCCCCTGTTGGTGCCTAAACCTAAGACCCCCCAGTTGGTGCCTAAACCTAAGACCCCCCTGTTGGTGCCTAAACCTAAGACCCCCCTGTTGGTGCCTAAACCTAAGACCCCCCAGTTGGTGGCTAAACCTAAGACCCCCAGTTGGTGCCTAAACCTAAGACCCCCCTGTTGGTGCCTAAACCTAAGACCCCCCAGTTGGTGCCTAAACCTAAGACCCCCCTGTTGGTGCCTAAACCTAAGACCCCCCTTTTGGTGCCTAAACCTAAGACCCCCCTGGTGGTGCCTAAACCTAAGACCCCCTATGGATAATAATGTTTTACAGACATTAATAAATAAAAAATGTAAATAAAAAAATGTAATTAATTTTTTTGGGTGGATAATAATGTTTTAGAAATGTTTTAGAAATAGTGATTTAGTATCTTTATAAACGTTATTCGTCACGGGCTCATTTTGTAAAGTTAAATCATCACAAACATAGTTATAAATCCTTAAAAATCTCCGGGCGCCATTTGTTAAAACGTTAATAATCTCCGGCGCCTTTTTTTCCCTGTTCGGCGCCCATTAAACGATATTTATAATGGGAGTGAATGGGGCGCCCTTTTTGTCCACTTGTCTCATGCGCCCAAATCTCCTGCTTCCGTATAGATATTCTGCAATCTGCAATATTGACCTAGATGTCTCTGCTAAAGCTTGGTACAAACTTTTGATTTTGATTGGCCAACAACAGACCAATGTTACTACCTCCGTTTAGTAGGGCCAACAGATTTTTGAATACTATGAACAGATCATGAACAGATCATGTACGTAAGCTCTCATAATACATGGAAGTGATGAAATTGGCCAATCATTGGCAATTCAAATTTGGATGTGTGTACCAGGCTTCACTCCTTCCTTCCAGTGTGAGCATGTACCAAAGGGGGAGTACACACATACAATTGTGATTGACCAAGGGTTGGCCAATTTTCCACCTATGTGTAGTATGAAAGCTTACCTACACAACCTGTTCATAGTAGTTGAAATTTTTTGGCCATCATACTACATGGAGGTGGTAAAATCGGTTAATCATTGGCCAATCGAAACTGGATGTGTGTATGCACCATAAGAAGTGAAGCAATTTGGCCAGCATTTTTGCATCAACACCAAAGAATCTGTTTATCGGGACTCACCATCTAAATAGATAGGTAGCATTAGTAGTTGGTGTTAGGCTTTTATGTGTGGTTAGTTTTAGTGTAGGGTTATTGTTTAACCTCCTGAGCGGTATGGACGAGCTCAGCTCGTCCATCACCGCCGGAGGCTGCCGCTCAGGCCCTGCTGGGCCGATTTTCTTCAAATAAAGTGCAGCACACGCAGCCGGCACTTTGCCAGCCGCGTGTGCTGCCTGATCGCCGCCGCTCTGCGGCGATCCGCCGCGAGCGGCGGCGAAAGAGGGTCCCCCCAGCCGCCTGAGCCCAGCGTAGCCGGAACAAAAAGTTCCGGCCAGCGCTAAGGGCTGGATCGGAGGCGGCTGACGTCAGGACGTCGGCTGACGTCCATGACGTCACTCCGCTCGTCGCTATGGCGACGATCTAAGCAAAACAAGGAAGGCCGCTCATTGCGGCCTTCCTTGTTTATTCTGGGCGCCGGAGGCGATCGGAAGAACGCCTCTGGAGCGCCCTCTAGTGGGCTTTCATGCAGCCAACTTTCAGTTGGCTGCATGAAATAGTTTTTTTTTTATTAAAAAAACCCCTCCCGCAGCCTCCCTGGTGATCTCAATAGAACGCCGGGGAGGTTAAGGCATCAATAAAGTAGTGACATATAGTAGACTGTAGTAAATTATTTAGGATGGCTGCGGTACAATGGACTAGGCGAGAGAGTGGTCAGTAAAGCTAAAGTCGAACCTAAGTCAGTCTGGCAGTCGCATTGAAATACAATAATTGAGTAATAAAAGTCGCATTGAAATACAATAGGTTTATCACGGAGTGACAAAGTGCCCAGCAAAACCAGCGTACTGAATGCTATCACAGGCAACTAGAGACTGCGGCAAGAAGTTAAGTACGGACAGAAAGGAACATAGACCAACCCCCAGGAGAAAACAACCAATCAGAGCAGCATAACAGAAACCAGCTGACCAAAGGCAATCTCCAAGCAAGGTGTCAGCTGACAAGCATGTCAGCTGACTCTAATTACACAGGGCCCATCTGAAAGTATAATAGCCTCTCAGAGACGTGCACGTTCGCTTGGGGGGACTGGAGGAGCGCTTACCCACGACTGCAGGGCAGCCGGGGATACCGCTGCAGGAAGAAGTCTGCAAAGCTCCATTTTCAGAGCTGGCTGCAACCTCGCTGGAGCCACTGACAGGTAAGATCGTTACAAATATGCTTTGCGTTTATGTAAATTGGAATCGCTGTGGGAAAAGTACAACACTATTGCTATGTTAATCATGGTGCAATCGGTAAATCGTGTTGAATGAATCCAAAAATCAGATTGAAATGTGGTAAGTGGAAAAAGGCTCTGAGATTAAATATTACAGACTTGGTTATGATTCAAGACAACATGGAATGTTTAACAATGTTTAAATTAGGGGAAAATGAATGACCTTTCACAAGAACTGTTCAAATATGGCATTTTGTTACTTTCGCTTTTGAGCACTTGTATACACATTTTTTTCAGTTTTATTGATTTGAGGGGACAATACCTCCTACTGTACAGTGCACCAGTTGTGTTTATTAGGCCCGTTACACACTGAAAGCGTGCAGGAGAACGGCTCCTGCACGCGTTGCGGCGTGTCGTCGGGAAACTCTGGTGCGACGCTGAGTAGCGGCGGTAGTAGTTAATTAACCCGAAGGGGAAACGGCGATTCCCGACGATAAAATGCGCCGGGACGCGTCGTACCGCAACGTATCAAAACGCAGCGTCGGGTGTGAAAGGTAAAAGGAAAGTCTATGGACTTTCCTTTTACCTTGGTTAACGCAAAGTATAGACTTTATAGACGTTAAAACGCGGAAAATGGGCTCTGGTGTGAAAGAGCCCTAAAACACTGGTGATTGTCAATCACACATTATTATTATTATTATTATTATTATTATTATTATTATTATTATTAGAACAGGGGCGGAGGTGGGCACACATTTGTATTAATTTTTTTTTCACTGAATCCTTAACCAAATTATGTATTGACCCTAATATGGTCGCTAATACATGACAGAAGTCTTGCGAACTGACATCATCACTGTGTTTTGTTTTTTGTTTTTTATATTGCTGTGCAATTTCCTCCTCATCCCTTTCCTACCAGCTGTTTGGCTATTCCATGACCTCAATCCAAACTGGGTCTTCCATTCATCTACTTCCTTCCTGTTGGGCACAGTTTCACAATAGGCACTAAGAGTTAGCATTTTGTTTCCTTGCATGCTTGTAGTTCCCCATTTCAGACATGGTCCTATAGAGGACTGCCCACAGACACTGACTTACTATGCTCTTCCTCCTTTGACCAGTCCTCTTTCCCAGTTTAAATAGACAGTTGGGTATTAGTCAGCCTTCACATATATATATATGTGGTTTCCACCTACAATTTCCAGAGGCTTTCCGCATGTCAAATTCTGCATTTTGAAATTTGTTGATTCTTTCCTTTGCAATTCCATGTTTTTGTACACTTTTTTGTGATTTTTTGGGAATCCGATTTTTCTGTGATACAAATGAACTTAATGTACATGAGAGTGTATCTAATTAATTTCAAAATCGAATGGAATTTCTGAATAACAAATGCAATTGTTTTGCTTTTCCATTGACTTACATTGACTCGCAAATCTCAAATCCATTGTGAAAATACATGCAGCCAGGGGCGCCTCTAGGCATAGGCAGTACAGGCCATTGCCTGGAGTGCCATTAGTTCTGGGGGGTGCCATGTTGCTGGATTAAGCCCTGCCCCAAAATTAAGCCACGCCTCCTTTTGGCCCTCATGCCTTCTTCTGTCCCCCTGTACCTCCCGCTGCCCCCTCTGTGTACCTTCTTTTGTCCTCCTGTGTCTCCTTCTGTCCTCCTTTGTGTCTCATTCAGCCCCTCATTGTGTCTCTTTATATCCTCCATTGTGCCTCATTCTGTCCCCCTGTGTGCCTCCTTCTGTCCCCTTGTGCCTCCTTCTGTATTCCTTTGTGACTTCTTCTGACTTTCATGCCTCCTTCTGTCCCCCTGTGCCTCCCTATGTCCCCCTGTGCCTCTCTATGCCCCCCTGTGTGCCTTCTTCCTTACATGCATTTTTTTTCTTACATGTATTTTCTGGTGAAACGCTGCCACAATAAATGTAATTTCTGGTGAAATCCTGCTGCATTACAATTATTTTCTGGTGAAACATTGCCGCATTACGGTTATTTCCTGGTCAAACGATGCCACATTACAAATATTTTCATGTGGGGGAAGGCGCCATGGGGGCAGGGGAGCGCCAAAGGTTTTCTCGCCTGGAGTGACAAAATAGCTAGAGGCGCCCCTGCATGCAGCCAAATTTTTTTGCATTCAAAAATCGGAATACAGCACACAACAAATGCAATTATATTGACGTGCATTAGATGTGTGGTTAATACAAATAGACAGAAACACAAATCGCACTTTATGACTTAAATTCTGTTATGCGTAAAAGGGCCTGGTGGTATGGTATGTCTTGGTGTTCTCCTTCTTATTAATGCTCTCTTCTCCTCCAAGTACCACGCTTACAAGCAAAGCCTTTTAACTTTGGTGTGCCTGAAAAGATGTTGAGTGTGGTCCAAAAATATGATAGCCACCAAGAATTGTATTCTTTACAATGTTGATTTTACCAATGGTAAAGCCTGGCACCCACTACCAGCACTTTTCTAAGCACTTGCGATTTGCACAACTCTTGTAAATACAATGATATGGGTGTTTTTTTTTTTTTTTTTTTTTTTTTTTTTATCATATCCTTGAAGTGGGATCACATCAAACATAAAATAAAGGTGCAGTCTAGCAACAGTGCTGCTTAGTGCCTGGTCTAGCATGCGGCGAATGCAAATTTAGAAGAACAAGCACCACAACACAAAGATATTATGATGATGATGAACACTTAAAAGTAGTTAGAGCTATATTATGCAGACGAGCCTTGGTATAATGTGTGCCAATTACAAACATAGCACAACAAGCTCCACGGATAGCACAGAGAAATGAGGATGGTAAGTGGTTTACAACACATTGATTATGTAATTTATATGTTCATTTATACTCCTGTCTTTTCATTTTAATTTCTGTTTTGGTTTGAGTTATCCATTAAAAATGTAAATAATGATCTGAATGTATGTAATATAAGGACAATATTAGAGGCATGCTAGTAGCTGTGCTTTTAACACAACTATTTATAAAAGTCAAAAGGGGGATAAACATGTTCTGAAAAAAGATAACGCATAATAGGAGGTTGTAAGAAAAAGAAGCCAGCTTCTGAAGAGAAGCACCATGCCCTGTGCATTCGGAGTTCCATTAAATAGAAGGCAGCATTAGCAAGAGCAATCCTAACCACCCCACAGAGACATTATAAAAATCCATACTTCCTTGGAAACATAATTATGTAACAGCATGGGCTTCACCATTTGCAACAATAGAGCCAAAACAAGCCAATTGCAATACGAGTCAGACGAGAAAGAAGCACAAAGGGAAGTATATTATGTCTACTGCAGACTATAAGTGCTTCTCCAGATAATACGGGAGAGAAAGGAAGAGAGAGCCATATACACACACACAAAAAGATCTCCATTCTTCTTACAAGAAGAGGATTTGACAAACTCTTTTTTTTCTGTTCTCTTTCAGTTGTATTCCCTTAATAAGTGCGGAAGATATATTTTACTGCTCTGTGATATTGTGAAAGCATACAAGATCACAAGCTAATGATTCAATCCACCTTCCAGGTTAGGATATTGAAGTCCCATCTAGAGAAAGACACTGACTGGGTTATTGAAAGTAAATTTCCATAAAAGAACATGAACAAAAAAAAAATCATAATAGATTCTTTTCGCACAGAATTGTAGAGGGAAAAAATACTTTGCAAGCTGTTTTTAACTCTCTGGATTTCTGCACACATTTACCTCATCCGTGATATGATCTTTGCCTCAATCAAAGTAACTAACTAACAAACACTACTAAAATTATGAAAGTCACCGGAAAAATGTTCAAATTCTTATTTTACTAACTAGTACACACTTATTAGTTCAAAACTCAACCAAATCTTCACACCTGATGAAGTATTCTATTCTGCACCATTATTGAAAACAAAATGATTTTACTTTAGGTTCATTTTGAGGCACATTAATCAATAGAGCTCTTTACTTCATGCTACAGTATTTCAGAGGGATTGAAGTTGGAACTCTTAATCTAGTGATTATGAAATACAGAGCTGTTTCTTTCTGCTCAACGGAAATCAGATTTTGGTAATCATTTACCTAAATAAGTATGCTCAATAATTCCAATGCAACTGGTTATTTTCCTGCGCTTGTATGTTTTAATGACTTTGTTACACACTGGGGTAATGTGCATGGGCTTTTAGGAACCACCTACCCACATGAGTCAGATAGAATGCTGATTTGAGCACGCCAAAATGAGTGTATCAAATTACATCATGAACCCTCATTCCAATAAGCAGGAATATCACCAGTCAAAGGAATTTACCCACAGAGCCTCTCTTCCCCCATGGAACCCCTCTCCTTTTAAGGTGCCATGTCCCGCTGCTGTGATAACATAGCCATCAATTAACTTAAAACTTAGTTCATGTATGTTTTGTTAGTGAATAACAAGGCAAATTGAGGAAGCTAGGAAAATTGATAAAATGGGAGTTATGTTGCTCTAAAGTGTTTAGTGTATCAGGCCCAACACAACACTCTAGTGCAATGACATATAGAATCACCATAGCAGCCATAGTGGTTGCTATGGGGCCTGTAGCCCAATGAGTTCCAGTAGTCTTGATGGTCGGCAATAAGGGGGTCCACAGTGGGCCTCATGGAGACATATGGCAGACCCCCTGAAATGCAGAGTAGCGACTGGAGTGCAGTAGTGAGTTGTCATACCTCTCCGGCCTCCACTGATGCCCTACCTTCCTCCTAGGCATCTTTGTATCCATGATGGGAGGAGGCCCAACCAAAATTCATCTAGGGGGTCCTAAGATTTATAGCTACATTCCTGCTCCAGTGTAAACCTAGACTAATAAAAACACTTCAGACAAGCTCTTCTAAGACTACATTATTGGTTTGGCTTTGCAAAACTGGTCCTGGGAGTAAAGGTACTTTTATCCCATTCATATTGCGTTGTGCATCCTGATATAGGATTGCAATTAAATGGTGCTAAAAAGTCACATTGCGCTTTACGAGTTGCCTTCAGTTTCACTTTAAGTCCATTGGCATTTTCCTAAAAAAATCCATGAAAACCAGAAGAGATGTAAAGAGAATAAAAGCTGTATCAAACTACAAGCAGTGCTTGTAAATTCCCAGTGGATCCAAAAATAGCCATTCTGATGTACAGTATAAATGAAGAGGGCTTAGAGTTGTATAACACTATAAATATAGCGTATGAAAATCCCAAGGCAGCTAACAAGAGCTTAAAGTAAACCTCTTGTTACTTTTAATCTGCTAAACTGATAGCCTGAATAAGATGCAGACATCTTGACAAACCTTGTATGTACAGTATATATCTTTTTATAAGCATCATAGTTTCCCTGTTTCTCTCTCATCTCTTTAGTTAGAGCAGCAGCTTATTCCATTGATTGGTCACTAGTGACATATGAGAGTTGGGGGAAAGAGGTTCATTTTACAAGGTTATGAAGATCTTGTTTAGACACCGGTTACTTCCAGTTTCAGTTCAGCACTCTTAGGAGGTGAACAGTACAAGTCGTCAACTGTAAGTGTATGCATTTCATTTAGAGGATATTAGTGGATGTTGTTAAAAAGTGGTCATTTTTTTGGGGCTGGGTTTCCACTGGAGTGCCGAGTCCAATGTTCTTTGTCTTGTCTTGTATCAGTTGAAAACAATGCTCCAGAGCCATATGTGTAAAAAGGAAACCACCATAGACTTCAATGTTATGGCTGTATCCGACACCCTTTTATAACCAAGCTACATCTGAAGCCCTTTTTTTCAGGAGCATGTACACATCCCCATTCCATCATCACCTTCAAAAGATAATCAGAGAGGACCTTAGAGAGGACACACCAGTCTTTCTCTATGAGTACAAAGCTAAAAGCTTTACCCCTCACTCCTCTTGCTTCTGCTGAGAGATTAACTCGTTTGTAGCCATTTCCCTTGACAGTCAGGCTATTGAGCCAATCAAAGTGCAGGAATATCGTACGTTAAAGCTACTGGAACTGCCGGGCTCTGGGCGGGTTCAGTGGAGCACTCGTTAAGTGTAACGAAGCACTCTTTAAACTATTTGAGCCAATTGTAATTTAACTGTGCAGGCTATGACTGTATCGAGTGCACAGGGAATTATAACATTCTCTGCTGTCATTAAAGTTAACCTCCAGACTAAAAATCTACTCAGCTGCACTAAAAAGGCTTGGGGTTTCTTTAACAGTTTCACAGCATCAGCACTTTGTTTTTCTTACCAAAGTCTTATTTTTAGCTGTACAGAAGCTAAGCTCCGCCCCATCAAAGAAAACTGCCCAGGCATTTTTCCCCTGATGCTGTGCAAAGCATGATGGGATTTCTGATGTTTTTGTTCTTGTTGCCTAGCAACTGGAAGGGGTGATCAGGACACAGGACAGTTGGAACTGTGTCTCATGCTCCCTTTCACCTCCTTTCAACCAAACAGATGGCTGCCCTCATGAAATCACAAACATTTGCCTGTTCTTTTAAAACAGGGTGGGTAAGAGATTATATTACCTATCTATTTTAATTAACATAACTAATGTAATTTAATGACAGTATGTTTGTTTAGGCTGGAGTTCCTCTTTAAGCTGCGCTGTTGTAGCTGCTGCTGCTGCTGCTTAGTGAATCAACCTCATGCAATGATTTATTACACACTGAGCAAAGAGGAATTGGAAAGGTAGATGATAAGACTCCCTGACTGTAGCTGAAGTGCTGAACACAAGGGTTAAGG
Organism: Hyperolius riggenbachi; assembly: GCF_040937935.1. Lineage (NCBI taxonomy): Eukaryota > Metazoa > Chordata > Amphibia > Anura > Hyperoliidae > Hyperolius > Hyperolius riggenbachi. Next base: position 181,852,652 of record NC_090654.1, read on the forward strand.
TAGGTGGGGTCAGATTTTTAGCTCTGTGTTACAGAAGCAACTCCCACTTACCTGACAGCAAGGAACTACGAGATCCACTTAGCCAGTTACTTTTCATATATTTATTGCAAAGGACTGATTTGCAATGCACAAACCTTGGTGCTCTGTTCATTAATTCAAATTTATTATCACATGCATTAAAAATGGAAGGCTGAATTTTAACTTATTTTGTTCTCTACGGAAATTAATAAAATACATTTAATACAACAATCACTCCTAGTGCCTTAAATCTCTGCTAGAAGTTTAGGTCATGAGAACCTTTCTGGCAGCATTACTATTATAGATCTTGTGAACCAAAGAATCTAGTGACGTAGATCAGAGTTGGCGGCTCCTTGTCATGTTTGCATTGGGATTTGCAAGTTTGGAAACCTGTAAATGCAAGCTCACAGGTTCACTAGTCAGCTGGAAAACCGCAATGCAGTAAGTTAGTCCATCAGGTTCACTTGGCGAACCGCACTGTAAAAAGTTCACACACTGGTAATGAAGATAATACATTGAAGAGAATAAGGATGTTTACACACATCCACTTTTGATTGGTTTGATTGGCCTATTTTTCCATCTATATCTGGTAAAAGGGCCAAAAGATTTTGAATAGTATAAACAGATTGTATAGGTAAGCTTCCTACTACTTGGAAGGCGTCGAATTGGTCATTCATTTGAGAATGAAAATTGAATGTGTCTACACAATCTAAAGCTTGAGACACCTTCAATTTTGAATTGTCAATGATTGGACAATTTTACCAGCTCCATCAAAATTGATGGTGTGTATCAGGTTTAAGTCCAGTATGCAAGTGCAAGGGATTACACTCCACTCTACTGGCACATGGTTCTCTGAATAAAGTAAAGCCTGGTACACATTTTTTATTGGCCAAGAGCTGGCCAATTTTACCACCTTCACGTAGTGTGTGAGTTAACCTACACAATCTGTTTATAGTATTCACAATCTTTATTGCCCTCATACTACATAGAGATGGTGAAATTGGCCAATCAAAATTGGATGTGTTTTCCAGGCTTTAAGCCTGGTATACACATCCACATTTGTTTGGTCAGTGAGTGGCCAGTTTTGACACCTTCATCCAGTCTAAAGGCCAACAGGTTTTGAATACTATAAACAAATTTGGTAAGCACTCATACTATGTAAAAAAGAAGTAAAATTGGTCAATAATTGGGGAACAAAAATTAGATGCATGTATGCACCCTAAAGCACCCTAAAGCCTCGTACACACTTTTGATTATGGTTAGCCAATCACTGACCAATTTTATACCTCTTTGTAGTATGAGGGTTTACCTACACAATCTGCACATAATATTCTATATCTGTTTATCCTCACACTAAATGGAGGAGGTAAAATTGGTCAGTGATTGGCCAATCATAATTGAAAGTGTGTACCAGGCTTACATGTAAGTCCATGCACTGTGCAAGTGTGAGGGGTTAGACTGCACTATCCTATACAACCTGTTTATAGTATTCAAATTCTGTTGGCCCTCATACTACTACTGATGGTCGGAAATGCTGATTTTGGATTCCACGGTAATACTGATTTCCGCCAATGTAATTCTGCAGATTTCTGGTTTTCCGATTTTCAAGCTCAAATTTCCAAGGAGTCATTATTTTTGCCATTTTTTGCATTGACTGAGTATCCAAATACAAAAAAAAAGACGATTTTATTTTTAAAGAAAGAACAACACAATTAATTAAAAAAAACAACACAGCAACAATCAGATCCCACCAACAGAAAGCTCTGTTGGGGGGCAGAAAAGGAGGCAAGATTAATTTTGCTGCTAAGTTGTATGGCCGAGCAAAAACCTGATAAAGCTGCAGAGTGCTGAATTGTAAAAAATGGTCTGGTCACTAGGGGAATTTAAGTTTGTGGTCCTCAAGTAGTTAAAGTATACTGAGCACCTGAGTGCTCCTAAGTGCAGAAAACATCCTGCCCTTAGGGGAGGTTCAATAATTGTGTAGGCTATGTGGAATGCAGCGCGCATTTACTTACCTAAGGGGCTACTCTATTTGCTGCCGCAAGTTGAAGGTCCTGTGGTCATGTGTGGAGAAGTAATGACATTAATGAGAATTACATCTTCCAGCATGCATCACACATCCTCGGTATGCATTGCCGCGGCCAGGAACTCAAGAAATCACCACAGGAACGTCAACCTGCAGTTCTGCAGCACAGGGACATAGAAAACGGATGCCTTCTGTAATGATCGCTGCTGCAGCAGCTATTACTGGAAGTAGTAGTGCTGCAGCTCAGGCAGTTCTGATCTATTTCCATGCAAGCTGCATAGCTTTGTCTGTCTTTCCCTGCTGTCAGCTTGTGACTGATTATCATTCACCTGTGTGGGAATCTGCATGTCTGCTCCCATTGGATGACCTCAGTATAAAGATCTGCTTCCTGCAGGGTTTCCTTGGGTTTTCATAGCTTCAGCTTAAGCCTGTCTTGCTGTCGCTTTTGCCCCCGATCGTGTTTCTTGTTATAAAGATACTTTGCTGGTCTTTGCATCATATATTGGTTCATTGCCAATATATATGCATACCAGCACGTTTATTATTTTCCTTGTATTTGTGTTACGTCGATACATCAGTGTCGCTGATGTATACGTACACGAACTGTTTATATCCTGTGTGCAGTTAGTCAGCTTTCCAGCACGTTTTGGTAGGTTGCGCGTACCGTGACCACCCGTGCTGAGGTAGTTACCCTGCTCCTGGTTCTGTTTGTGGATTGCGTTCATCTCTGCGAAGAGATAACGAATCCTTCTGAATCCTGTTCTGTTACTGTTTGTGGATTGCGTTCATCTCTGCGAAGAGATAACGAATCCTTCTGAATCCTGTCCTGTTACCGTTTGTGGATTGCGTTCATCTCTGCGAAGAGATAGCGAATCCTTCTGAGTCCTGTTCCCTGTGTTACTCCATTCCTAGTCAGCGTTCCTGCTTATGTCATATATCGGTTCATTGCCGATATATACATATGTTAGTCAGACGTTACAAATAGTTTCATTGATAGCTGTAATTGTAATACGCTAGGAAAACATACTTATTGTATATTTATCTGTGTTACGTTCATCTATCTTAATCCTGCTGTTTTCTGACTGTCCTGTCCTGTCTTTGTGAGGCACGCCATCGCCGCATCGCATTGGCTGCCTCATTCCAGTCTGTCTGGTTTTGGACGCTTGCTGTCGCTAAGTAGCCGCTAGCTAGCAAGCGTTCATTCTGTCTACCTGTCCTGATCTCCTCAGTTCTGGTTTGTGCGCTCAGCGCTACTTTGCGCTGAGACGTTATAACGAAAGCATTGTTTGTGGCTGTCAGATCTGCACCGGCTCTGTGCGCCACAATCTCCTATTAGAGTCAGTCCTCCCCTCCACTATACTAGGGATAGCCTGTTTCCTGGTGCTAGTGTGTGTACCTCCTCCACGCCAGCTCATGCGTTGCATGCTGACTGTGGAGAATACACCACCAAGCCTTACTTTCCAACCAGGGAGCTGAGGCAGAAAATTCTGAGCCATCGCGGTGAGGAGGACCTGACTCCAATAGGAGATTGTGGCGCACAGAGCCGGTGCAGATCTGACAGCCACAAACAATGCTTTCGTTATAACGTCTCAGCGCAAAGTAGCGCTGAGCGCACAAACCAGAACTGAGGAGATCAGGACAGGTAGACAGAATGAACGCTTGCTAGCTAGCGGCTACTTAGCGACAGCAAGCGTCCAAAACCAGACAGACTGGAATGAGGCAGCCAATGCGATGCGGCGATGGCGTGCCTCACAAAGACAGGACAGGACAGTCAGAAAACAGCAGGATTAAGATAGATGAACGTAACACAGATAAATATACAATAAGTATGTTTTCCTAGCGTATTACAATTACAGCTATCAATGAAACTATTTGTAACGTCTGACTAACATATGTATATATCGGCAATGAACCGATATATGACATAAGCAGGAACGCTGACTAGGAATGGAGTAACACAGGGAACAGGACTCAGAAGGATTCGCTATCTCTTCGCAGAGATGAACGCAATCCACAAACGGTAACAGGACAGGATTCAGAAGGATTCGTTATCTCTTCGCAGAGATGAACGCAATCCACAAACAGTAACAGAACAGGATTCAGAAGGATTCGTTATCTCTTCGCAGAGATGAACGCAATCCACAAACAGAACCAGGAGCAGGGTAACTACCTCAGCACGGGTGGTCACGGTACGCGCAACCTACCAAAACGTGCTGGAAAGCTGACTAACTGCACACAGGATATAAACAGTTCGTGTACGTATACATCAGCGACACTGATGTATCGACGTAACACAAATACAAGGAAAATAATAAACGTGCTGGTATGCATATATATTGGCAATGAACCAATATATGATGCAAAGACCAGCAAAGTATCTTTATAACAAGAAACACGATCGGGGGCAAAAGCGACAGCAAGACAGGCTTAAGCTGAAGCTATGAAAACCCAAGGAAACCCTGCAGGAAGCAGATCTTTATACTGAGGTCATCCAATGGGAGCAGACATGCAGATTCCCACACAGGTGAATGATAATCAGTCACAAGCTGACAGCAGGGAAAGACAGACAAAGCTATGCAGCTTGCATGGAAATAGATCAGAACTGCCTGAGCTGCAGCACTACTACTTCCAGTAATAGCTGCTGCAGCAGCGATCATTACACCTTCACAGTAGTAAGTAAATAATTACTCACCCACCCCCCCCACATAATTAATGAACTTCACTTAGGTGGGGGTTCTTTGAAAAGTTTTATCATTTTTTTGCATATTTACCTTATGTCTGATACATACATGCAATTTTTATTGGCTAATCATTGGCCAATGTTACCACTTCCATGTATTGTTAAATCGTATCTTTATTATTATTTTTTAATTATATAGCACCAACATCTTCCATAACGCTGTACATAGTACAAAACAAATATTGGGGAACATATATATATATATATATATATATATATATATATATATATATAAACATGAAAAGCTTGAAACACTGTACAGTTATGACATCCAGTAATACAAGTACAAATACATGCATACATACATACAGGTCCTTCTCAAAAAATTAGCATATTGTGATAAAGTTTATTATTTTCTGTAATGTACTTATAAACATTAGACTTTCATATATTTTAGATTCATTACACACAACTGAAGTAGTTCAAGCCTTTTATTGTGTTAATATTGATGATTTTGGCATACAGCTCATGAAAACCCAAAATTCCTACTTCAAAAAATTAGCATATCATGAAAAGGTTCTCTAAACGAGCTATTAACCTAATCATCTGAATCAACTAATTAACTCTAAACGCCTGTAAAAGATTCCTGAGGCTTTTAAAAACTCCCAGCTTGGTTCATTTACTCAAGACCGCAATCATGGGTAAGACTGCCGACCTGACTGCTGTCCAGAAGGCCATCATTGACACCCTCAAGTAAGAGGGTAAGACACAGAAAGAAATTTCTGAACAAATAGGCTGTTCCCAGAGTGCTGTATCAAGGCACCTCAGTGGAAAGTCTGTGGGAAGGAAAAAGTGTGGCAGAAAATGGTGCACAACGAGGTGACCAGACTCTGAGGAAGATTGGGGAGAAGGACCTATTCCAGACCTTGGGGGACCTGCGGAAGCAGTGGACTGAGTCTGGAGTAGAAACATCCAGAGCCACCGTGTACAGGCGTGTGCAGGAAATTGGCTACAGGTGCTGAATTCCCCAGGTCAAACCACTTTTGAACCAGAAACAGCGGCAGAAGCACCTCACCTGGGCTATAGAGAAGCAGCACTGGACTGTTGCTCAGTGGTCCAAAGTACTTTATTCGGATGAAAGCAACTTTTGCATGTCATTCAGAAATCAAGGTGCCAGAGTCTGGAGGAAGACTGGGGAGAGGGAAATGCCAAAATGCCTGAAGTCCAGTGTCAAGTACCCACAGTCAGTGATGGTCTGGGGTGCCATGTCAACTGCTGGTGTTGGTCCACTGTGTTTTATCAAGGGCAGAGTCAATGCAGCTAGCTATCAGGAGATTTTGGAGCACTTCATGATTCCATCTGCTGAAAAGCTTTATGGAGATGATTTCATTTTTCTGCATGACCTGGCACCTGCTCACAGTGCCAAAACCACTGGCAAATGGTTTACTGACCATGGTATTACTGTGCTCAATTGGCCTGCCAACTCTCCTGACCTGAACCCCATAGAGAATCTGTGGGATATTGTGAAGAGAAAGTTAGGAGATGCAAGACCCAACACTCTGGATGGGCTTAAGGCCGCTATCCAAGCATTCTGGGCCTCCATAACACCTGAGCAGTGCCACAGGCTGATTGCCTTCATGCCACGCCACGTCATTTCTGCAAAAGGATTCCCGACCAAGTATTGAGTGCATAACTGAACATAATTATTTGAAAGTTGGCTTTTTTTGTTTTAAAAAACACTTTTCTTTTATTGGTCGGATGAAATATGCTAATTTTTTTAGATAGGAATTTTGAGTTTTCATGAGCTGTATGCCAAAATCATCAATATTAACACAATAAAAGGCTTGAACTCCTTCAGTTGTGTGTAATGAATCTAAAATAAGTGAAAGTCTAATGTTTATCAGTACATTACAGAAAATAATGAACTTTATTACAATATGCACATTTTTTGAGAAGGACCTGTAGTTAATGTGTGGATTGAGATATGACTAAAGTTGGTATACGTTCATATGGTAAACTACAGCAAAATAAGAAATAATAGGAGGAGGTCCCTGCTAGAACACCTGGATGTTCGGGTTTGGGAAAGTTCGCCGAACATGGCCGCAATGTTCGGCATGTTCGGGCCGAACCTCGAACTCCCCGAACATCCAGCTTTTGGGGGCCCTATGGGGTCGCAGGCATAAGGGGGGAGCATGCCCCGATCGTGGGGGGGGTCGGAAATTCCCCCCACCCCCTCCGCTAGCGCTCCCCCCTCTGCCCGCTTCCCCATACAAAAGTTTCAGGAAGTACCGGTCCGGTGGTAGTGGGTGGCTGGCAGTGGGCGGCACTGTGAAGTGAGTGACTGAGGAGGAGGAGTCCGGAGAGTGACGCGTTGAGGGAGGCCGGGCAGCGGGCGGTTCAGCTCCTCAGTCACTCACTTCACAGTGCCGCCCACTGCCAGCCACCCACTACCACCGGACCGGTACTTCCTGAAACTTTTGTATGGGGAAGCGGGCAGAGGGGGGAGCGCTAGCGGAGGGGGTGGGGGGAATTTCCGCCCCCCCCCCCCCCGCGATCGGGGCATGCTCCCCCCTTATGCCTGCGACCCCATAGGGGGGCAGTATTCGGCCGAACAGGGCCCTGTTCGGCGGCCAATTAGTAGTTCGGGGTGAACCCGAACTTAAAAGGCCGAACACCATCAGGTGTTCAGCCGAACTCGAACATCACCCGAACAGGGTGATGTTCTGCAGAACCCGAACAGTGGCGAACGCTGTTCGCCCAACACTAGTCCCTGCCCTTACGAGCTTACAATCTAGAGCTTACCTACCTGTTCATAGTATTTCAAATCTGTTAGCATTTATGCTACTCAGAGGTGGTTAGAATGGCCACTCAATCGGATGTGTGTATGCACCCTTAAGCCAGATATACACCTTCAATTCTGATTGGCCAATGATTGACCAATTTTTACCATCTCAACGTAGCATGAGGGTGAACAGATTTCAAATACTATTATTATTATTATTTATTTATAAAGTGCCAACATATTCCGTGGCGCTGTACAAAGTAGGGAAACAAACAAGTGATCCTACAATCTACTATGTAGTTAAGCTCTCATAGTTAACGGAAGTGGCAAAATGCAGAGCGTCCCTCATACAAAGTTAGGCAGCATATCACATCCTTCAAAAATAAGAACAATAGCAGCAGTGGAGGATGCAGAGGTTGTAACCACACGAGGGACTCTCGATTTGAAAAGCCCAAACGGGTCCCTCCTCTGGACATTCTTTATTGGTGCTTTAGTGGTAATGATCAGCGCCTTGAACAGTGGTGTATCTACGTAAGACAGCGCCCACGGCAAATACTAAAATTGCCCCTCCCCTCCCCCCCCACCCCACACACACAATTAACAGCATCCTGCCTAACCTTTTTGGACAGGGTAACCCCTTCATGCATTCAGAACACACACGCACACACAAATACCAGAATGTAACAGTCACTATGAAATAAATGAGGCTATCCTTCTGACAACCTATTAAATATCAGTAGATAGATACTAAGCTAGACATATAATGCATTTTAACTACTGAGGTACACTGTACAAGAGAGAAGTTGTTAAAACTGGCCACAGATATTCCAGCAGGGTAATGGTTAAAGTGCAGAGAGTGTCATAAATAAAAGTAAATAAACAGAACATTGAGATAAGGCTGAGAAATGTGTGAATGACAGAGAGGAGAATGAATGGGAGATCCTGTAACCTCCAGACCAAAAGCATCTGCTGCTATCTCAGTGGACTGAGTCATGATCTGTGGTAGGGACAGAGGGAAAAGTTTGGAGCTCACTTCTTAATAGCTTCTAATGTAGATATATGACAAAGATTGAGATGGCCAGGCTGCTGGATGATTGTTACTAACTTAGACTCAAGAATGCTGTCAGCAGCACTGCGGGGGGCGGGGGGGGGGGGTGCTTGTTTGTGGGGGAGGTCACCTGGGGCACGTGCCATGCCTGCAACTTTCCAGATACGCATATGGCCTTGAATTGTGGTAGTCATTGACCAACCATTCCTTTACCTTTCTTTACATCTATCTTACACAGTGACTGCCCTTGGAAAGTTGGTTCGGTGCTCTGTATCATGTGATTATTATACATGAAAATGTTGCACTGAGGTCTATGGCTCTGTAGCTATGCCACTGTATAGCAACCATCCGCTAAAGTTGTAAAATACAAATCCAATAGGCTCACAAAGGTAACTACATTCAGCACGCAAAGGCTTGCCTTATTGCAAGAGACAGAGAATCTCCCTGTTGCTGTTGGCCATATATCGCATTCAGCCAAGCCTTCACAGGTTGAAGCAAAATTGGAAATGCAAATAATTTTTACTGATGCAAGGAATAGCTGTGATAGCGGCTTTCCCTTGGGCGGGTCTGAAAATCCTCTAATAAAAACATCACCGCTAACATATAAAATTCTTTCCTGGATGTAATATGACTGTTTTTTATGTTTCCTTTCATTTTGTTCACAGTCTAATGATCCCAGGGTTTAAAATAATGAATACAAAAAATATGTATGAGTTTTGTAATCCTAGCCTATGGATGATGTGACCTTTTTTTAGAAGGTAATATTTTTTTATGAAATGTGGATTTTACTTCATAAAACAGAAAACACGAGAACAAGAATAGATAAAACACAATGACCTGCACATCAAATTAAGTGCAAGTTCAGCTTTATACAACCAAACATGAAAATATATCATAGGTGAACTATACATTCTGATACATTTCACACAGTTGTATGCCTAAAACATAACTGTTGTTAGTTACACAAAACTATAGGCATCCGTTCGCCCTGAACCCCACCCCACACCAAAGTGAATTATAACCTAAAGTGAACCCCCTTCGTAGAATTCCTAGATACAGAGGTATGGCCATTATTGGCAAATGCTCTTCCTCTTCACATTGAAAGTTATAAACAAGAGTGATGTGGTTTCCTGTGTACTGAAAGAAGGCAGAGTTCATAGTGGTTGTGGGAGGGCTTCACACATCAGTTCTTATTTGTTGGAGAAGGTGCCATTTCTCAGGAGCCCTGTCAAGATTTTGCGATGCGGGTCCATAATTTGTAGTAACACCTCTGAAACCATGCATAGAGGGCACTCAAAGTGACATAAAATATAATGAGATAACCATGTGTATGTATAGTGTCCTTGTCCTACCTATAACTGCACTCAGGGCTTGTTCTAGACTTTTTGCCGCCTGACGCAAACTTGTGAGGATGTACCAGTGGGCGACATTGCAGGAAGTGACGCGGTGAGTGGTGGAACGCAAGTAAGGAAGTACGTGAGTAATTGCTTTCCCGCTCGCTGCTGCCTGCTGTAAATTTGGCGAAAATAGCTGGAGAAGGAGCATGGACAAGGGAGTCCCAGGTGAGGAAGGGGGGTTCTGATCCTCCTCCCCACTGCTGTGCCCACTGCTCCCCCTTCCTGGCTACTACCCCCTCCAGCCCCCCACTTCCACCACCTGAGGAACCTGCCTCATGGACGGCCCGGGGCTGAATGCACTGTGTTCTACTTTCCTTGTTGCTCACTTTAATGGTTAAGAATCCAGAACTGTAAATGATCGTTTCTCTGCAGCTGGAGCATCTGTAGGGTAACACATACTTGTAACTAATTAGAGGTCATAAAAGAGGGTACGACTCTTCCTGCTTGCAGCAAAGTAGTGGAATATAACAAATATATTCCCTTGCTGATTACCTAGCCTGTCCTCTGGTGGTGTATTTCGGGTCCGGCTATTGCCAATACCCAAATGACAGTGTTTTCCCCTCAGCACCACTATAGCCGTAATAACATTAAAGTGAACCTCCGGACTAAAAATCTACTTAGCAGAACTGAAAAGGCTTGGTGTTTCTTTAACAGTTTCACAGCATCAGAACTTTGTTTTTCTTACCAAAGCATCATTTTTAGCTGCATTTTTAGCTAAGCTCCACCCATCAAAGAAAAAAGCCCGGGCTTTTTTCCCCCGATGCTGTGCAGAGCATGATGGGATTTCCTATGTTATTATTCATGTTGCCTAGCAACCGGGAGGGGTGATCAGGACACAGGATAGTTGGAACTGTGTCTCATGCTCCCTGTCACCTTCTTTCAACAAAAAAGATGGCTGCCATCATGAAATCAAACATTTGCCTATTCTTTTAAAACAGTGTGGGTAAAAGATTATATTACCTATCTATTTTAATTAACATAACTAATGTAACTTAATGACAGTATGTTTGTTTAGGCTGGAGGTCCTCTTTAAGGTGTATTAAGTGCCCCATGAAGGCACTGCGTGGCTCAGGGCAGGTGCCAAGAAGACCTGTCTCGCATAAAACTCCTTTGCCTTTAAAAAAAACACTTTCCGAGAGCATGGAACATAGGAAAAGTTCAATAGTTAAAAATGTGTATGGAAAACTACCATCACATACCTGAGACAGCCAAAACTTTACACCTAGATTTTTAACGTTTAAATACAAAATAAAACTGAAAGTCCTATTTAGTATCAGGACTATAGATACAATTGTTTATCTCACCACTTTATTTTCTCATTTAGATTACACTAACACTTTGCTACTATTTCCGAACAAATAAATGGGGGCACCAGGGAATGGTTGTTTGAACTATTTAGAAAAATTGAGCACTGAACAATTTAAGAATATGTTTCAGATCTGCAAATTATATGCTGCAAAGGAGACAAATCATTGAAATACAAATTAAGAAATGTTAATGAAGTTCATCCTCTGAGGTTCTATAACCCATTATTATAATCAGACTCATGCCAACAGCAATCTCCAAATTTCATATTTGATAAAATGCCTGCTCCTGCCATTTTGATATCGAAGATATGATTACATGGGAAAATTACATTTAGAATCAATGATGAGCTTTATATGAGGTTTTTGCCAATTTGAAGTAATAAGCACGTGCAAACTACTGTTTTTGGCTGCTGAGAAGACATGTTTATTAATGAGCAAAAAGGCAGCATTAATACATTTCGCTCTCAACATAAACCAATTCTACTCAAGTGAACACATATTCCTGCAATGTCTTCTTGTCTCTTGTTGTGGGGGCTTCTGCAACCAACGATGGGAAAACTGCTTCCTAAAGCCTTGTTCACCTGCACAATTACTGTTGCCCACAGGAATCAGGACTTAATCGTTTGGGCAACAGCAGTGGCGTAGCCAAGGAGCTCTGGGCCCCAGTGAAAGTTTTACATTGCCCCCCCCCCCCCCCCCCAGTCACTCTATATATAACAATTGATCTGACACACCAAAACCTGCCAAGGACAGCCACAGTGTGAGAGGTGCAAAAAGGGGATGGGGAACAGTTTGTTAATGATTACCACTATTCAAATCATTTATTTATTTATTTATTTATTTGTTGTATTTATAAAGCGCCAACATATTACGCAGCGCTGGACATTAATTTAGGTTACAGACAATATTTAGGGGTGACAAACAGCAATATGACAATACAGGAATACAAGAAAACCAGATCACACAGCACAGTATGAGTACAAGGTAATGCTTAGTCAGTCACTGGATGGGAGCATGGAGTTAGGCAAGTTAGGTTCACTCAAATGCATAGCATGGGTGCACAGTAATGGAGGTGCATGATCAGGTAGGACACAAAAGGAGTGAGGACCCTGCCCAAAGGCTTACAATCTAGAGGGAGAGGTAGGGACACGAGAGGTAGGGGACCAGAGTTCGGCTGTGGGTTTAGAGCAATTGTGAGGGGTGGTAGGCAAGAGTGAAAAAGTAAGTTTTGAGGGCCTTCTTGAAGGTGTTAAAGGAGGGGGCTGCCCTAATGGGTGGAGGTAGGGAGTTCCATAGTGTCGGAGCGGCTCTTGAGAAGTCTTGGAGGCGTGCATGGGACTGGGTGATGCGGGGGACGGTCAGGCGAAGTTCATTGGAGGAGCGGAGTGAGCGGCTTGGTGTGTATCTCTGAGTAAGATCAGAAATGTAGGTTGGACAGGTTTTGTGGATGGATTTGTAGGTCAGACACAATATCTTAAATCTGATTCTGGACTGGATAGGAAGCCAGTGGAGGGATTCACGGAGGGGAGCCGCCCTGGTGGAGCGATGGGAGGAGTGGATAATTCTGGCAGCCGCATTCATGATGGACTGCAGTGGGGCTATTCGGGTCTTGGGGAGTCCAGACAGAAGGGCATTGCAGTAGTCGAGGCGGGAAATTATGAGGGCATGGATGAGGAGTTTGGTGGTGGCATGGGTCAGGAAAGGGCGAATCTTACAGATGTTACGAAGGTGGAAGTTGCAGGACTTTGTGAGGTTTTGGATGTGGGGAGTGAAGGAGAGTGCGGAGTCCAGGGTGACACCCAGACAGCGGGCTTGAGAGGTAGGGTGAATAGTAGTGTGGTTAACAGTGACTTGCACATCTGGGAGGTCCAGGGATGACCGGGGTGGGAAGATCATAAATTCCGTTTTGTCTAGATTTAGTTTTAGGAACCTAGCGGACATCCAGGAGGAGATGGCAGATAGGCAGGAGGAGACCTTGTCCATGGTAGTGGTGGATATGTCAGGGGTGTGGAGATAGATTTGGGTGTCATCTGCATACAGATGATAGTTAAAACCCATGGAGGAGATAACCTTGCCAATGGAGGATGTGTATAGGGAGAACAGTAGGGGGCCAAGGACCGAGCCTTGGGGGACTCCCACTGAGAGGTGGTTGGGGGTGGACGAGGACTCATTGAAGGAGGTCGTGAAGGAGCGGTTGGAGAGGTAGGATGAAAGCCAGGTCAGGGCGAGATCGTGAATGCCCATGGATTGGAGGGACTGGAGGAGTAGGGGATGATCTACTGTATCAAAAGCTGCTGAAAGGTCAAGGAGGAGGAGAATGGTGTATTTACCTTCAGCTTTAGCTAAGGCAAGGTCATTGACCACTTTGGTGAGAGCCGTTTCGGTTGAGTGGGCAGGCCGAAATCCAGATTGCAGTGGGTCTAGTAGTGAGTTGGCATTGAGGTACTGGGTCAGGCGTTTGTGAACCAGACGCTCAAGGGGTTTTGAGGCGAAGGGGAGGAGGGAGATCGGGCGGTAGTTGGAGGGTAGCGAGGGGTCGAGGGAGGGTTTCTTGAGCAGAGGCAGTACAGTGGCCTGCTTGAAGTCTGAGGGGAAGGTGCCTGTGGATAGGGAGAGGTTAAACATGGTAGTGAGGACTGGGGCCAGATCCGTGAAGTGAGGCTGAAGTAGATCAGAAGGGATAGGGTCAAGGGGGGAGGTAGTGGTATGGGAAGTCTGCAGTAGGTGGTTGACCTCCTCAGTGGTAGTAGGAGTGAAGGAGGTGAGGGGAGGATAGGGTGGAGAAGGAGTAGGTTGTGAGCAGGTGGGAGGTGAAGATTGAAGATTGGATATTTCCTGACGGATGGAGACTATTTTGTTGGTGAAGTGGGTGGCTAAATCTGTGGCAGAGAGGGAGGAAACAGAAGGTGGGGGGGGGGTGGGTTTAAGCACCGAGTTGAAGGTGCCAAAAAGACGCCGGGGATTGGAAGCTTGTGCTCCGATGAGCTTGGTAAAGTATTCCTGCTTCGCATGAGCAAGGGCAGTGTGGAACTGCTGCAGGTTAGTCTTGTACTGTAGGAAATCCTGGTTTAGTCGAGTTTTCCGCCATTTTCGTTCAGTGGCGCGTGTTTCCCTCTGGAGGTTGCGAGTATGGGTAGTGCGCCAGGGCTGGGGGTTAGGGGGTCGGTTGCGGCGGAATATTGGTGGAGCAGCTTTCTCTAGGGCTGATGAGAGAATTTGGTGATACTGAGCTGCAGCAAGATTAGGACAGGTTAGGGTGGGGAGAGTGGAGGATAGGGCATGGAGGGAGTCAGCAAGGACGCCAGGGTTGAGCTTGCGTAGGTCTCGCTGCCATCGACCAGGTGGGTGGGCGGGTAGTTTGGAGGTGCCTTCCGTGAGGAGGTTGAAGGCGAGAAGGTAATGGTCTGAGGGTGGAAATGGTGCGATGTCGAGGTCTGCAATGGTGGTGGATTTAGTGAATATAAGGTCGAGAGTGTGACGTGCAGTGTGAGTGGGGGCGTTGGTGTGTTGTACTAGGCCATGTGAGTTGGCTATGGTGAGTAGCCGGGTCGCAACAGAGTTCTTGGGTTCATTGATGGGTATATTGAAATCCCCGAGGATGATGGTGGGGAGGTCAGAGGAGAGGATGTGTGGGAGCCAGGAGGCAAGGTTGTCGAGAAATTGTCGTGTGGAGCCCGGAGGGCGGTAACAGACTGCAACAATGGCTGGGAGGGGATTGTAGAGGCGGATAGTGTGGGCCTCAAATGATGTGAATTGTAGGGAGGAAGGTGGAGTGAGGACACGGAATGTGCAGGATGGGGAGAGGAGCAGACCCACCCCTCCCCCGGTCCTGTTGTCTGGTCTGGGGGTGTGACTGAGGTGAAGCCCCCCGTATGAGAGGGCAGCCTCTGCGGCAGAGTCAGAGGGGGTGAGCCATGTCTCAGTGAGTGCGAGGATGGTGAGGGATTTGGAGAGGAAGAGGTTGTGGACCTCTGTAAGTTTATTGCGGACGGATCTGGCATTCCAGAGACCGCAGGGTAGGGGGAGCATGTGCTTGTGAGTGGGATGGATGGAAATGAGGTTGGGGCGAGGATGGGTGTTGAAGTTGTTTGTGGACAGAGAGCTGTGAAGCGGGTCAGCAGGGGATGCTTGTCTGGCAGCAGGCTGTGGCCCTGGGTTAGGCGATATATCACCAGCAGCAAGTAAGAGTAGGAGGGAGAGAGTAAGCAAATGTGAATGGGATTTAAATGTTTGTGAGGTTTTTGAGCTGCTGGAGGGAGAGAGAGATTTCAGGAGAGCTAACCGTTCATGAGAAGCTGAGTAAGGTGAGCAAAGCAGAGCAGATGAAATGAATATGGAGTGAGGTACACTGGGAGGATGCATATTGCAATGCAACTTGTAGATGTTTGCAGACAGGCAGAACATAAGAAAAAGTGCAGTAAACATGGTGTCAATGATTATCAGCAGGAAATTTCCAACTCCTAAACAGTTTATATGAGTATGCAGTTAGTGCAAGCAAACCTGTGTACATAAAGAGTCTACTTGGTAGTGCAACATATGTCCAGCAGTGGCATTTTGAGCAACAGCATTGGAGGCAGTTGTGGATGCAGAGTAGTAGTTTCCAGCAGAGTCCTTTGGCTGTTGAATCCTGTTTAAATTCCTGGGTGAATTCTTGGTAAATTCTTGGTAAGTTGTTGCAAAGCACTTTGTAATAAATGGCACTTAGGAATTAAATGGCACCAAATGACCTAGGCCACAAGTGACCTTCTTGCAGCGTTTAAATAGGTATGATAGCTGCCATGGCTGAAATGGAAGTGATTCTCAATTAGAAATTGAGAAAACAGTTCAGCTGGGGATGGGAGTGGCTACCAAAAAAACAGGCCTGTAATAAATAATTGGTGGTCACTGGGCTGGAACACAAGGATTCACAGGATGTAATATGGGAATTTACAAACACTGCTGAACTACTTAAATTTATATTAAACAATCTTAGTAGCAATGTATGCAGCAAGCATACCAATTAAAGGGGAAGATAACGATTGCAGTCCCAAATTGTAAGGCAGACTTTTGCAAGGAATCAGCAAGCATACCAATTAAACGGGAAGATAACGATTGCAGTCCCAAATTGTAAGGCAGACTTTTGCAAGGAATCAGCAAGCATACCAATTAAACGGGAAGATAACGATTGCAGTCCCAAATTGTAAGGCAGACTTTTGCAAGGAATCAGCAAGCATACCAATTAAACGGGAAGATAACGATTGCAGTCCCAAATTGTAAGGCAGACTTTTGCAAGGAATCAGCAAGCATACCAATTAAACGGGAAGATAACGATTGCAGTCCCAAATTGTAAGGCAGACTTTTGCAAGGAATCAGCAAGCATACCTGATGAGGAAGATGAAAATAATGCAGGTTAGGTGATGCTGTATTATATGTGTATATGCTTACTTATGTACTACTATACTGTACCTGATTGTATGTGGTGACCCACCATGCATATGTGTTTGTACCATCTCCGACCCTGTATGAGCCAAAAATAATTCCAGGTACAACCCCCGTTGATTATTACCAGCACAGGACCAATAAAGAGCTAATACTGTGGTTGAGGGAGGACACCTTGGGTCCCCTCTGGCTCAAAGGCCTCGGTGCGGTCGCAACTTCTGCAAAATCTATTGCTACACCACTGAATAACAGTTTGCACCTGTTGCTGTACAGATGCACCACTAGGCTGGCGTGGAGAAGGACCAACGCATGTTGCATGATGGAGGAGGAGGATGGGTAAGGGGCAAGGGTTTAACTATGCCTGATGGGCCCCCTAGGAAACTTTCAGGGTCACTCTCTTACTACACGCAGACACACGCACAACCCTTCCGCCTTACCCTGTGCCCAGTGGGGAGAAAGGGCCAGACATCCTTCCATCACTGGGGACACCTACAGATTAGCATGGCAGCAGTGACGGGGCTTCCCCTGTCTGGTTCATCCAGTGCTCCCACTACAGCCACTAGTTGTCACTATCCTCTTTGCTCTCTGCATTCCTCTTAGGGGCTTCTGGCTACCTAATACTAAGGGGCACCTATACTACCTATGACAGGCAAGGGAAGTAAGGGAGAAGTGACAGCAAGCACACATGCAGTGCAGTTTGGTGGGGATTTGTAGTAGGGTGAAATCTAAGATGCCAGAACATCTGTGCCTTTAGGGTCCTGTGAGGTAAATCCGGGCCTGCTCAGGACTGAAAAGTGTTTTTTGCTTTATTTGATTTTGTTCATATAAATACTACACAATTTTAACAGAATCTCAATACTGACTTTTTTCCTATAATGCTCTATTTTCTCTCAAAAACAATGAAAAGACAGGCATAGGCTACACTCTCTATATTTTTAATAAAACGTCTATGCCATTTTTCAGTCCAGGGAGAAATATATTTGGAAAGTTAAAATAGTCATGCATCATTCACACTAAATAAGATTGTGCATGGTAAATTATTGATGGGGACAGAACCAGTGTTTGGCAGTGACACATCATTTTGTAAGAAGGTAAGGTCAGAGGATGATGTGTATTCCCTCTTTAAGAATTTGTACAGATGACAAAACTGGACCACTATGTTCTGCTACAAATAGAGCTCAACAAAGCACATAAATACAGATACATGAATTTAGGTGAAAACAAAACTGAAATAATTTACATTTACAAGACAAACCAATATACGCCTTACAGGTTTAAAGAGAACCAGAGACGAAGCACCCTCATGTATTTTATTACATTTATCAGTGGAAACATGACAGTAAACACCTACCCTGCTTTTAGTTTTATTCTTCTCAGTCTAATCTATCTGTTATCAACTGTGATAAGAATCCACCGACTATTCAGTCGAGGTTTGACCTGGAATCATTATAGCTGAGTCACTCTTCTGTGGAGTCTTTTCAAGCCCAAGCCTTCTCCCTCCTGGCTCAAATTTCATGCTTTACATACTGAGAGCTGTGATGACATGGGAGGGGCTGCTGCTGCAGGAAAAATCTCTGTCTAACAGACAAGTGTGGCTGTGTGATCTGTGTGCTCTGTCTGTGCAGCCTGTCATCATTATTATCTACTGTATGCAGTTTCATTACTATGAGAGACACTTCCTACAGGCAGCCACAAAGCATACCAGAATATGAAGTTGAAAGCACACAGATGAAAGCCTACAGCAGCCCTGCTTGTCTATAGTCTCATATGGCCTAGACAGCACATCCAGAACAACTCATATAACCGGGAAGCAGAAGGAATATGAGCCGGCGGCCATATTGGATATTTCCTGGAGCAATAATGGGTAAAAAGCACTCAAAAAGGCACACCAGAGTGGCGAAATTATCGGGTAGAGCATTTATTCTCTACAAGCTATCAGCTGATATGTTTATTTTGTGTGAATCGTTCATCTCTGGTTCCCTTTAAAGAAATGGTGTTCATCATACATCTATCTAAAGGTGCCCATTAATGGTACCATTTTTTCTTCAGATTCAATCTTTCAGCTCGATTTTTATGATCGAATTGCATAGAAAACTGCACCATGTGTGGCGCAAATTGATATGAAGCCATTCTTTGGTTGAATGGAAAAGGAAAAAAAAATTGATCCAAAAGTTGGATTTTATGATGGAATCGGAATGTAAAGCCTTCTTAAATCCTTCATTAATGGGAACAATCGATTATTGCCTTCCGATTAGTTTTGAACGTACAAATTGCATAGAAAGATTAAATTTGAAGGGAAATTGAACCATTAATGGGCACTTTTTTATATATATCAATGACATTATATTTTTCCTGTGTATTGTGATTTTTCTGTATTTCAAAATGTAAAGGCAGTTCTGCTATTACTCGTGTGCAGGGCCGGGCCGAGGCATAGGCTGGAGAGGCTCCAGCCTCAGGGCGCAGTGTAGGAGGGGACGCATAATTCATTCAGTTGTCATTCCTAATTGTGTTTGAAGCAGAAAGAAATAAGAAAAGGAGATACATGGAAGTGACTACAAGCCAGATAACTAGAGATTAACGTGTTGGGGGCCCTGGGGTGCCTCTTAGTCTAATAGCAATCAGTGTGTGACGGCTGGGGTGGAGGGATGGAGGGGTGCACTTTGGTGTCTCAGCCTTGGGTGCTGGAGGACCTTGTCCCGGCTCTGCTCGTGTGCAAGTCATAACAACACATAAAATTGCTAAAAGAAAATATAATGCCTGTAATTGAAGTTAGTCAGATACATTTTCATGTAAACTACATTGTTATACACAGAATAGTTGCAAAACTAAAAATCGCATACAAAACGCAAACACAAATTTCAAAAATGTGCTCAAAGTTTGTTGGAAATACACTTAGAAAGCGTAGGGAATTGCTCAGCACTTGAAAAAGTGCTGGGCGATTCATAATGTGAACAAGGCCTAAGAATTCTAATTTCTATAGGGGAACATAACAAATACATTCCCCTACTGATTACCTAGCCAAGGCATGGGCAAACTTGGCCCTCCAGCTGTTACGGAACTACAAGTCCCACAATGCATTGTAGGAGTCTGACAGCCACAGTCATGACTCATAAAGGCAAATGCATTGTGGGACTTGTAGTTCCGTAACAGCAGGAGGGCCGAGTTTGCCCATGCCTGCTCTAGCCTCTTGTGGCGTAATTCGGAGTCCAACTATTCCTGGCAGCCAAATTACTGTGGGACAACACATACGCAGCTGTGGAGCTATAGCGGCACCCATATTCGGTGCACCCATATTCGACGGTCAGCAAGCACCAAGATAACCTGCTTCACTATATAAATGTAGCTGACATAAATGGTGATGTAGTGTTTGAAAAGCACTTAGCGAATAGGCAATGGATGTGGTATGGACGTAGAATGCTCAGCTTACAGGCTACAACTGCATTTTGTACCATCTGCCATCAGTGTATTACCTTCTGTGGATTTAATGGGATTACGTCAGGAGAAGGGTTTTGTAGTAATTATACAGAATTATATATATCATACCAATCAACGTCAAGAAAATCTGGCATTTCAATAATGGATTGAATTGACTGAACCAGGAGTTAGCGTGTGAGAGGAAGCTTAACTCAGTCATTCAACTTAGTTTATTTTACAAAGTAACATTGCAATGGGAAACACAGCTGGGGCTTCCATATCACATGGTTTCACTAAAATAACCAAATATTTTTTTTATAGATTCTTTATTTATCATTCAATAGAAAATAGAAGGTAGTACAAACATTGGAAGGGGCAATATGATAGTCAGATAAATACAAAACAGTCTTTAACCATATACATAGACATAGCACTTAAATCCAAGGAGTTTATGTTAATGGTGACAAACCAGCGTCACTGAGTACTAGTTATATAATAGTTAAAGTAGCATAGTGTTAGAATGAAACAAGCGAGATATCCAGCAAAATAAAAATGTGGACAGGAGGTAGCAAGCTAACGCAGCCTCAAAGTCCTGTGTGTCATAAGGGAGAAATTAAAAGTGCCACGGTCTCTAGAGCCCAGAGGGATCACACTACTAGAGGCCTTGCAAGGGTGTCAGGTATCCACAGGAGGGTAAGAATAAGAAATAAACAAATATTTTATTAAATAAGATTTCCTGCTTGGCTTTTCTTTACTTTATGACTCATTGCATCTAAATATTAGTTAAAACTTAGAGTTAAAAATAGTGCATTAAGTTTTGCAATCAGGTTACAAAGTAGTGAAGTTCCACTATGTTTCTCTTTGATTTGCATGCAGATTCAGTTCAAAATTCTCAAGATTTGGAGGATATTAAATGTTAACGCCATTGAAATCAATTGAATAAAATACTGTACATTTATTAGCATAGACAGCACTAGAGATGGCCCGAACAGTTCACCGGTGAGCGGTTCCCGGCGAACTTCGGTGGATCGCGTTCGCGGAGAACCGCAAACTTTTCTGGAAGTTCGATTCGCCCCCATAGTGCATCATTAGGGTAAACTTTGACCCTCTACATCACAGTAAGCAAGCTCATTGTAGCCAATCAGGCTACACTCCCTCCTGGAGCCCCACCCCCTTATACAAGGCAGTCAGCGTCAGGCTTTTCACTCACTCGTGTGTCTGCAGTAATTAGAGAATATAAGGAAAGCTTAGTTAGGCTCTTGTAGACTTCTTAGCTTGCTCCTTTCTGATTCTTATTGCTAAAAAAGCACCCCTCAACAGCTTTTTTGGTAATTCCTACTGCATTGGTAATTCCTACTGTGTGTGCCACTGCCAGGCCCAGCACATTCAGTGACTACCTGTGCATGTGACAGGTGCACATTGTAATACCCATCACTGCATATGCCTACATGTTGTTCACTTCAGTGCACCCACCTACCTACGTGAGCACACGCAGTGTGATATTTAATACCACCAGTCACTGTACCTGTTCACGGTACGTGTGTGTGACAGGTGCACATTTGTAATACCCATTACTGCAAATACCTACAGGACAATATTGTCAGGACGTAGTTGACTATTTAACACAGAACACCTAGGGCTTGATTCACAAAGCGGTGCTAACCTACTTAGCACGTCTAAAGTCTTTAGATGCGCTAACCAGGGTGCTAAGTAGGTTAGCACCGGATTTCTCAATCAGATCGTGCGCTAACTTTGCGCGCATAAAGTTTTACGCGCGCAAAGTTTTACGCGCGCTAAGTCCCATAGGCTTTAATGGGCACTTCGTGCGGTGCGCCCTGCGCTCTGTGCAGTACGTGCGTAAAGTTTTATGCGCATAAAGTTTTGCGCGCGTAAAGTTTTATGCGCGAAAAGCTTGTTTAGACGTGCTAAGGGGGTTTTCACGGGAGTGCTAACAGTTAGCACCGCTTTGTGAATCAAGCCCCTAATCTTTCTCAGCTTCCGCACGGAAGCGTGACATGTCTTCCTCCTCCTGCTCTGATTCTGGAACCCCACTTAACACTCAGTTGGCCGCCACCACCAAAGTGCCATCACCCCAGGGCTCAGCAGTGTGGACATTTTTTTGTGTGTCTGCCTCAGATGAGAGCAATGCCATCTGTACTCTCTGCCTCCGAAAATTGATCCGTGGAAAGACCACGGCTAGGGACAACTACCTTACGAAGGCACATGATTACAAAGCACAAACTGCAATGGGATGACCACCTGAGGAAAAGCAGCACACAAAGGCAAACCCACACACTGCAGTGGAAGATACCAGGCCGCAATTTCTTCTCAAAAAAGGCAATACCTAAACTGTACCGTGATGTTGAAAGGCAAGTGGTGACATCTCTGGCACACATCGTTGGGTCAAGGGTCCATCTGACCACGGATGCCTGGTCTGAAAAGCATGCTCAGGCCTGCCCAAAGATTAAGTCAGTCCCCACACACAGCATCTCTGCCTGCACGCTGTGTGACTGCCTGTCTTAAGACTAAGTCGCTCCCACACAGCATCTCTGCCCGCAGGGTGGTTGACTGCCTTCTCTGCCATCACCAACAGGGTCCAGGTGGCCAGGTGGATTCCTGAATTTTTAAGGCCACTGCTAGCAGCGGCCGCTATAATAATTTTTCTGGTCCGTGTACATGCCTGCCTAATTTTTCTGGCTGCAATGCAGCTGCAACAACAAAACAAAAGGCATGTACATGTGCCAATTCCCCTTCATGATCATTACCTTGCCGCGGTGAATGGGCTTGCGTAGCACAATGAAGCAATGACCGATGGCTATATGAGTGTGTCGGGGGGGGGGGGCACACCCACGATAATAGGGTCATTGCTTCATTGTGGACAGACCAAATTTGATTAGCTGGACAGTCACTGTTCTGTCATTCAGATACCTCAGCCCGACGACCATATGGGCTGGAAAGCCGCCATTACCTGCACTCTCGTCATGGTGCGCACCAGTCCAGCACGGCCACCACTACACAAACAGCTGTTTGCAGTCACTGCATACCTTTCACTGCATCTTTGACTGCACAATGTATTATACCTGGCGGTCAGTGCATACCTTTCACTTGAATGGATGGCAGACTTGCCCTCCATAACAGATTCTCGTTAAAGGATTTAAAGTTGATTCATCTCATATACAGCAGGGCCTTGAAAGTCCTCCTGTATTGTTATTTTTGGTCACTACCTCGGGACGTGCATGCCATGCCTGCTGCCTTCCTTGGATGTGTGGTAGCCGTTCCTGCTCCTTTGCCCACAGCGTGCCTGCTGCCTTCCTTGGATGTGTGGTGGTGGTAGCCGTTTCTTAGGCTCCCACTCCGGACCGGAATCAAACCAGGTTTCCTTGGCCATTACCCGTGGTCACCATGCTACTGAGAAAGTACCATTGAAAGTTTCACACAGTTGAATGAATGGCAGCCTTGCCCTCTATAACACATTCTTGGCAAATGGTTAATACACAAAAAAATCGCGTTAACGCGCAAACGATAATTTTTGCGCGCAAAATTCATTAACACACAAAATTTTGTGCAAAGCACTTTTCACAGCGTGCTAACAGCACCGTTTTGTGAATCAAGCCCTTTATGTTTACCCCACTGCCGTCTAGATGCTGGTACATCTTGAGCTGATACCGCGCTCCTGCCTTGTGAAAGACACCCAAATGTTCTACTGAACATTGTGCTTCTTGCAATGTCTCTATTTCTCTCTAAGAGAAATCCTCCTTAACCTCCTTGGCGGTATTGACGAGCTAGGGTCAGGGCGGAAAACCACAGCTAAGAGCGGTAATCCCGACCTCTGCTCAGGATAACCACCGGGAGGATACTGCAGAGTATAGTGTGCAGCGGGCGTTTGTACATACCTCCAGGGGGATCCAGACGTCGGCCTCCATTCTTCTTCCTCTCCTCCAGGGCTCTGCTTCCCCTGGTGAGATCGTCGTTTGTCGACAGCTGGCAATTTCACTTTAGAGTTGCAGCGCCACCCAGAGGATGGAGACTTAACTGCAGCGCTGGAGCCAGGGAGGTGAGTGATTGTAAAACTGCTGCAGATCTCTCCGGCAGCATGATTTTTACCAGGTTTTAGGGTCCGAAAGGGTGCAAAAAAATTGCACCGCTTTTAGACCCTAAAATCAGGAAAGAATCATAACGCCAAGGGGGTTAAAGAGAAACTCTGCATAGAAAGTCTTCTTACTAAACCTCAGAATCGTAATTATTCCAAATGTATTTATGACATTTAAAGAAATACTTTGCATATCAAGTCTTGTGGCTAAATCCAGTTATCTAAAGTAACCGAGGACCCAGAATTCAAGTATATCATCCTTAAATTCCAACATAGAGATTGATTTCACTTATGTATGTGATCTGATCCAAGAAATAGTGCAGATTCTGAGATGGCTGTGTCATTACCACCAGGCTATCTAGCCCTGTGAAGATCCTATTAGCCATATTAGCTGTTATCTAGATGTATACTATACAGTATTTGATGCGAGAAAATTAGCCCCTTTATGATTTCCCATGCAGCATGATGCAGAGATAAGTCATATACTGCAGGTTTTAAACTGTAAAAAGTGGTAAGAATTATTTTTTAATGGGAAACCAGAATACATTTTATTGCTCTGTGTAATTACTGTTTTTGAGTTACCGTATCTTAGAATGCGTACATCAAAAAAGGGCGTCGGGGAAAAAAGGGCGTGTGGTGTAAACGATAAGCAGTATTATCGTTTATAAAAAATATTGTGTAGAATTTCGTTTACAAATAGTGTTTTAAGAATTTATAAATCATTAAATAATGTGTATGAAATCGGCAATTCTTAGAACGTTAATCTTCCCTGTTTCTAAACTGAAACTTATAATTACGTTTGTTAAAAAAACAGTGATATTTGTTTAAACATTATAATTATATATTGTTATGAATAATCTTGATTTATCGTTTATTATCATAATAAAATGTAAACATATTGTTTATAACAATGATATTAATATAAGCACATTCATAATAACTGTTTATTATTATTATTAAAATTGTACTAAAACTATACCTAACCCTACTTTCACACAGAACCCTCCCTGTACCTATCGCTAACCCCTAGACCCCCTGGTGGTGCCTAAACCTAAGACCCCCCTGGTGGTGCCTAAACCTAAGACCCCCCCTGGTGGTGCCTAAACCTAAGACCCCCTGGTGGTGCCTAAACTTAAGACCCCCCTGGTGGTGCCTAAACCTAAGACCCCCCTGGGGGTGCCTAAACCTAAGACCCCCTGGTGGTGCCTAAACCTAAGACCCCCTGGTGGTGCCTAAACCTAATGCTGGGAATACACGGTTCGTTTTTGCCTTCGTTTAAACCTTCGATTCGTTCGGTAAACGAATCGAGTGTTGAAAACGTATGTGAAAATAGTCATAATCTCATTATAGTTTCGATTAATAGACCCCAAAAACGAACGACTAGTGATCGAACATGTTTGATATCTCTCTTTATCCATCTAATCGAGCCATTGGTAGGCTTGATGGCTCTTCAGATCGATTATATATTCGTTTATGCTAGTCCGTCCCTGTAAAAAGGGATTTTCGTTTCGTTTCTTTGCAGCCTTCGATCATTGGAAAAACGAAACCATCAGAATCGAAAAAAAAAACGAAACCGTGGGTGGTGATATTAACCGTATGATCGATTATTTCGGGATCGAAAAGGACAAAAGGCACAATCGAAACGAAGGTTTAAACGAAGGCAAAAACGAACCGTGTATTCCCAGCATAAGACCCCCCTGGTGGTGCCTAAACCTAATACCCCCCTGGTGGTGCCTAAACCTAAGACCCCCTATGGATAATAATGTTTTACAAACATTAATAAATAATACATTTTAATAAAAAAAATTAAATATTTTTTTTGGGTAGATAATAATGTTTTAGAAATGTTTTACAAATAGTGATTGTAAAAAATATATTGCAATTTACGGTACGTACTGATCGCTTTATTTTGTGAATAATAATGTTTTACAAACAGTAAGAGTTAAAATGTTAAATAATGTTTTAATGAAATAGGATAAATATGTTTAGTATTTTTATAAACGTTATTCGTCACGGGCTCATTTTGTAAAGTTAAATCATCACAAGCACAGTTATAAAACATTAAAAATCTCCGGGCGCCGTTTGTAAAACGTTAATAATCTCCCTTTTTTCCCTGTTCGGCGCCCATTAAACGATATTTATAATGGTAGTGAATGGGGCGCCCTTTTTGTCCACTTGTCTTATGCGCCCAAATCTCCTGCTTCCTGTAAGAATAAAGCAGATTTAAATAGAGGGAGGATGAGAGAGACAGAAGGGAGTTATGATGAGGCAGATGATTGATGGTAAGAATCAGAACAGACAGACAGACAGTTGTGGGCTGGTTTACAGGAAGATGGCTGGTGTGCAATGGAGAGTGTCTCTGCATCTGATTATATCCATAGAAGTTCTATATCTAAAGCCTTATTCCAGGGTTGATTTAGCAGGTTAATATGCAAAGCACGCAAAAGTTGTGTTTTTGTCTAAATGGAAGCTTTTGCATATTTTTTGGTTAAAAATGTGTCCAATAAACCTAAATAGCCCAGATTAAGAAGAAATCAGCAGACTGCGTGAGGAGGGGCTGCTTTTGATTGGCTCATCATAGTCATCTTGCTGCTCAGTGGTGTAGAGATCACCATAGCAGCCAAAGCAGCAGCTATGGGGCCTGCAGTGAAAGGGAGACCAGGTCCCCTGGCCAGCTTACCATTGGCAGAGGACAGACCATCGATAAGGGAACCCCCAGCAGACCTCGTGAGAGACCTGGGGCGGGCCCCCTGAACTGCGGAATGATGAGCAGAGTCAGCGGAGAGGTAACTTACCTGTCCACACTCCACAAATGTGATCCATTGGCACATACTGTAAGGTTATGTGATGAGAGAAGTTGCTGGAGCCATAGAGATGGGGACCGTGGAGGAATGTGGATTGCATTGCTGGAGCGCTGACAGGTGAGAATACCTTCCCCCGTTTGTCTACCAAATACTAGGGAGTGCATCTGCTTGCTTGGCAGTTGGGTGAACACAAACGTTATTTCCCACACTGCGACAAAATTCACAGACAGTAAACTGTCATGGCCCTGACATCACACTGTATACGGGGTTTCACCACACTATTACCCATACATACCTCTCTGGTGATCTATTCGAGACCCAGTAAACATTTTTTTTTTTCGTGGTGTTACACTGAGGCTGCTGCCATCTAAAAAAAAGTAATTTTCAAAATGATTGTTACATTTGGAAAAATTTAAGCCAAACTGCATAATTCTGTATATTAATAATTAGCCATGCTTATAATCCTACATGTCTAATATAAAAAATGGTGACAGTTGTTGGCTAGAAAATTAAGGGCTTCAACCAAAACGCAGGTTGCTGGTGTGAAATCGGCCTCAGGAAAAAAATACCTTTATTTCAAAATAAAATATCTTCACCATACATTGTACCAGCAACATAATTGCTTAATTATTCCCCTTAATCGGGGGGAAAAGTCGAGTTACCTGGGGCTTCCACCACCCCCTTGCAGCCGCCCTGTGCCTGCGCAATGACTGAGTGATCCTCCAGTCCCCCGCAGCACCCCTCTTTTGGCCGGGCAACTCGGCGAGCCAACGGCCACTGTGCATGCACAGTGCGTGCATCCTCGGTCAATCTCCCATTGTGTGATGATTGTTTATTTTCAAACTGTAATTGGTGAAAACAGAGTAGTTTTTTTCCCCCTCTTCTTTATTGCTTATTGTAGTGATATTCTACTAGTGGCGATCCCCTGTGCCCTTTTTTCCAGGTGCCTTTTTTTCATGTACTGTATGCATGATGGGGGGCACAAAGGCTACTTAATGGTACTATATGAGGGGAGGGGGCACCAAGTCTACCTTATAAACCTATTGGGGATGGGGGCATGAGGAGGCACATAGGCTACCTAATACTATATTTTTCTGTGGGGGTAGTAGGGGGTTCACAACTTAAATTTTGCTATGGGGCAATTTGCATTGCACTGTGTTGCCACATGTGAACACACTGGCCATATACAGTGGCATGCGAAAGTTTGGGCAACCTTGTCTGTTAAATATATCATATAGGATACACACACAGTGATATTTGAGAAATAAAATGAAGTTTATTGCATTTACAGAAAATGCGCAATGTTTTAAATAAAATTACGCAGGTGCATACATTTGGGAACTGTTGTCATTTTATTGATTACAAAACGTTTAGAACTAATTATTGGAACTCAAATTGGTTTAGTAAGCTCGGTGACCCCTGACCTACATACACAGGTGAATCCAATCATGAGGAAGAGTATTTAAGGGGGTCAATTTTCTCTGAAGTGTAGCAACATGGGGGTCTAAAAACAACTCTCAAATGACCTGAAGACAAAGATTGTTCACCATCATGGTTTAGGGGAAGGATACAGAAATCTGTCTCAGAGATTTCAGCTGTTTCCACAGTTAGAAACATTTTGAGGAAATTGAAGAGCATAGACTCAGTTCAAGTTAAGGCTCGAAGTGGCAGACCAAGAAAAATCTTGGATGAAAAGAAACGACGAATGGTGAGAACAGAGTCAACCCACAGACCAGCACCAAAGACCTACAACATCATCTTTCTGCAGATGGAGTCACTGTGCATCGTTCAACCATTCGGCGCACTTTACACAAGGAGATGCTGTATGCAGAGTAAGCCTTTTCTCCGCCCACAGCACAAACAGAGCTGCTTGAGGTATGCTAATGTACATTTGGACAAGCCAGCTTAATTTTGGAATAAGGTGCTGTGGACTGCTGAAATTAAAATTGAGTTATTTGGGCATAACAAGGGGCGCTATGCATGGAGGAAAAACAACACAGCATTTCAAGAAAAACAGCTGCTACAGTAAAATACGGTGGTGGTTCCATCATGCTGTGGGGCTGTGTGGCCAGTGCAGGGACTGGGAATCTTGTCAAGGTTGAGGGACACATGGATTCCACTCAGTATCAGCAGATTCTGGAGACCAATATCCAGGAATCAGTGACAAAGCTGAAGCTGCCCCAGGGCTGGATCTTTCAACAAGACAACGACCCTAAACACTGCTCAAAATCCACTAAGGCATTCATGCAGAGGAACAAGTACAATGTTCTGGAATGTCCATCTCAGTCCCCACACCTGAATATAATTGAAAATCTGTGGTGTGAGTTAAAGAGAGCTGTCCATGCTCGGAAGCTATCCAAACTGACTGAACTAGAGATGTTTTGTAAAAAGGAATGGTCCAAAATACCTTCAACCAGAATCCAGACTCTCATTGGAACCTACAGGAAGCGTTTAGAGGCTGTAATTACTGCAAAAGGAGGATTTGGTAAATATTGATTTCATTTATTTTTATGCACCTGCCTAATTTTGTTTAAACAATTATTGCACACACTCTGTAAATCCAATAAACTTCATTTCACTTCTCAAATATCACTGTGTGTGTCCTATATGATATATTTAACTGACATTTTTTATCGTAACAACCAACAATTTATACAGGAAAATCATGACGATTAACAACGTTGCCCAAACTTTTGCATCCCACTGTAATTGTATGGGCAGGTTGGAAACAGTAAAAAAGGGCGCAGGTGGCTAGTGGACAAATCGGGCGCCGCCATTCACTCCCATAATAATTATCGTTTACTGGGTGCCGAACAGGAAAAAAGGGCGCCCGAGAATAATAACGTTTAACAACGGCGCC
This sequence comes from Hyperolius riggenbachi, assembly GCF_040937935.1. Taxonomy (NCBI): domain Eukaryota; kingdom Metazoa; phylum Chordata; class Amphibia; order Anura; family Hyperoliidae; genus Hyperolius; species Hyperolius riggenbachi. The sequence continues at coordinate 181,882,496 of NC_090654.1, forward strand.
CGAAGATTTTTCATGTTTTATAACTGCTTGTGATGATTTACGTTTCCTATTTCAATAAAACATTATTTTAATAGTTATCCCTTAGTGTTTGTAAAACATTATTATTCACGAAACAAAGCGATCAGTACGTAACGTAAATTGTACTATATTTTATCCCTTACTGTTTTTAAAACATTATTCTACACACAATACAGTGATCTCTAAGGAGGGTCTTAGGTTTAGGCACCATTAGGGGGGTCTTAGATTTAGGCACCAACAGGGGGGTCTTAGGTTTAGGCACCAACAGGGGGGTCTTAGGTTTAGGCACCAACAGGGGGGTCTTAGGTTTAGGCACCAACAGGGGGGTCTTAGGTTTAGGCACCAACAGGGGGGTATTAGGTTTAGGCAACAACACAGGGGTCTTAGGTTTAGGCACCAACAGGGGGGTCTAGGGGTTAGGGGTAGGTACAGGGAGGGTAACTTAGTAATTTTTTTTTAAACGTTATTATACGTTTCACTATTTAAACGGAAGATTAACGTTTTTACAATTGCCGATTTCATGCACATTATTTAATGATTTATAACTTTATAAAACATTAATTTTAAACGAAATACAGTACAATTCATTTTTAAACGTTATCCATGCTTATCGTTTAAAACCCCGTGCCCTTTTTTCCCAGCGCCCCTTTTTAACGTACGCGGGCAGGTTTACAGCTTTATGTTGTAACGTTGCATTACCCGTGTTGTAGTGTGAATGTTATGCAATACACATATTGTTAACAGAGAGAAAGGATGGACAGATATTTGGATGAATAGATAAATAGATAGATAGATAGATAGATAGATAGATAGATAGATAGATAGATAGATAGATAGATAGATGGATAGATAGATAGACATAGCCTTCATCACTTTAGACTTTGCTGTATAAGGATTTATAGAGCTACATTAAGATGCATATCCCAGTCGGGATCGATCATAGTCCTCCTATATTGTGCTCTTAGCGTTTCAGCACTGTCCATATCATGTTGTATTGGCAGCTTTAAAAATAAAGCTTTTTTGCACAGCGATTGCCTGGAAATTATTATCTAATTACAGTGAGATAATGGAATTGTGTTCCGCTTGTAAGCATTTCTGCTGGCTCCAACGTGTTATATTTTTGTCCGGAATCATTCGCACCGAGATCCGCAGTCCCAGCACTGAGAATGTGGCGCTGCCCCTCTGCAGACACAGCACTCTCAACAAATTTCATTTCTTATAATTTATTCGTTTTCTTTGTTTTTTCTTTTTTGCTATAGGAAAAAAAAAACCTGTGAATGCGAGGCAGCACATTTTCTTTATCACGCTAGGAGATCTTATCGGTACTCTTGCTCTGCCGCAGTCCTAGGCCAGTATGCAGCATGCGAAGGAAACATATATACACCTGATGAATCACACTAGTTCAACGGACAGTGCTGTGATCTAATATACTGAAATTCTACCTCTATTAAAATACAGTAGAAAGATGTACAAATCAACCTCTCTCCACTCTGGCTTCAAAGCAATATTGTCACTAGTGTTGTAGTTGGAATTTGGCATTACAGTGTTCACAACCCAAACTCACACGTTCAGCACCATTTCAGCACTGAACAGCTGGACAGCGTGTTTCACTTCCATGGGCATAACTAGAGAGGAGCAGCCCCTGCAATTGCAAAGGGGTCCAGAGCAGTGTGGAACCCATCTACTAATCTTCATTTTCTTAAATACAGCAGGAAACTATACTTCATATGAACTTGCAGAAGGAGAAAAAGGAATACAGAGAGCCCAAAATAGTGTAGTACGTTCAAGAAGCAATTGGTAGTAGTAAGGTGTACTGTTGTTTATAATCACAAATGTGGGTTACCACAAAGGCAACCACTGTGTAGGCAGGTGGGGATATTATGACCTGACCCCACTCAGGTTAAGAAGTCGCTCTCTGTAGAAAGGAAAAAATGGGTAACAACCCTCCACCAGGGTTAGACTTGGCAATATGAAGAGAAGCTTGAACAGAGGTGCCAGAATAGAGTAAAAATGTTTAAAAAATGTTTAAAAAGTGTGGCAGTGGTGGGCTTACCTTACCAACAAGTAAAACACAGACTGAGTTGATTAAAGTTCTACAAAGATGCCATTTTTTTAAGTACTCCACAATGCAACACATTTTGCAGGTTCTATCCCACTTCATCAGGCAATCAAAGAATTAAAAACTGGTACAAGTCTGGGTCCAAGCAAAACTTCTCTCTGGTGCTTCAGATGAGGTGTTTTTGTGGCTACACTTTTTATGGGTGTGAAGATGATGATGGCCACACTTGTTTTAATGCTGAAAACAAACAACACTAATTGTCACCAAAAGCAGAACATAAGGAAAATACATAATTGCCCTATCCTGCCTCTGGCCCCCATTCCTTCAGTACCCACATATTGTAGCAGAAATAGATATTACAATAAAAACTGTCTATAGCTTACTACCTATACTATGGCACCTGTACCTGGCTAACCTATATTGGAGCACCACCTATACCTGGCTACCTATACTGGGGCACCTAAAGCTCGCTACCTATACAGTGGCACCTGTACCTGGCTAACATATACTGGGGCACCACCTATACCTGGCTATCTATACTGGGGCAACTATAGCTCGCTACCTATACTGGGGAACCTATGCCTTGCTACCTATACTGGGGGAGCTATACCTGAATACCTATAAGGAGGGCACCTATACCTGACTAGTATAGGGGGACAAGACCGTCACCTGACACAGAGGGGGACAAGAGGTGACACAGGGCGACATAGAGTGGGACAAAATATGCGCAGGAGGAATAGAGGTGACACAGAGGGGGACAAAAAAGGCACAGGGAGAGCGAAGAGGAACAAAAGAGAATGGATTCAGGTAAAGAATGGACATACAGTCCCTTTTTCATTTGTTAACCGGATATTACCTGTATTTCGCTATTATTTGGCTCCACGCACATCTCGGGACAGCACAGGGCAGGCCGTCCGGCGCCAGCGAGAAAGTTAGGCTCCCCTCAAGTGATGCCCCAAGTGGGGGCGTGCCTTGCTTGTAGCTAGCGGTGGCTCTATACCAGCTTGTTTCACGAGACCAGGAAGAGAAGAGGACACATGGAGGAGGAAATGTGCGCCATTAAATAAACCACTGGACACAGGAGGACAGACGCCAGCAGGACAGGTGAGAGTACTGCCAACACTCTGCATCGGCCATTGCCAAATCAAATGCTGCTAATGACATTCTCCTGACCTGCTGCTGATCAAGCAAGATTTTCAATCCTGCACCATCAACCAAATCGATCAATTTGGGATAGTAATGGATTGATTGAGCAAGATTTTGGTTAGCTATTTTCAGAAGATTTGATCACGGTGATCAAATGTGCCTTATATGGGTAAAATTGCCTACTGTATGGCCAGCTTAAGATTGAAACTATTTAAGGAAAAGAGAAAATATAGTCTGATAGTATTTTCCCCTAGTTATTAAATAAAATAAGCCATTACAGATGAAAAACAAAATTATACTGCAGGTGTGTTTTAACAGCAAAGTAAAAAGATAGTAACACAGGCACAGCTAATGAGCAGTGCTAGGCGGAAACAGTAAATTTGGGCGCCTGAGGTAAGTGGACAAAAAGGGCGCCGCCATTCACTCCCATAATAAATATCGTTTAATGGGCGCCCAACAGGAAAAAAGGGCGCCGGAGAAAAATAACGTTTTACAAGCGGCGCCCGGAGACTTTTACTGTTTTATAACAGCTTCTCATGATTACACATTATTTAATGATTTATAATTTTTTAAACATTATTTTTAAACGAAAAACAGTACAATCTTTTTTAAAACATTATTTTTAAACGAAAAACAGCACAATATTTTGTTCAAACGTTATTAATGCTTATCACAGGGGGGTCTTAGGTTTAGGCACCCCCGGGGGGTCTTAGGTTTAGGCACCACCAGGGGGGTCTTAGGGTTAGGCACCACCAGGGGGGTCTTAGGGTTAGGCACCACCTGGGGGGTCTTAGGGTTAGGCACCACCTGGGGGGTCTTAGGGTTAGGCACCACCTGGGAGGGTCTTAGGTTTAGGCACCACCAGGGGGGTCTTAGGTTTAGGCACCACCAGGGGGGTCTAGGGGTAAGGGGTAGGTACAAGGAGGGTTCTGTATGAGAGTAGGGTTAGGTATAGCTTTAGTAAAATTCTTATTAATCTTTTATAAAATGTTATTATACATTTCACTTTTTAAACAGGGAAGATTAACGTTTTTACAGTTGCCGATTTCATACACATTATTTAATGATTTATAACTTTATAAAACATTCTTTTTATACGAAATATAGCACAATTTTTTTTAAACGTTATTCATGCTTATCGTTTAAAATCCTGCACCCTTTTTACCCGACGCTCTTTTTTAACGTACGCGTGCTAGGCTGCTAGCACTACATTCTGCCTTGAGCTGCTCATAACTGCAGTGAACCCAAAGATTATTTGTTTAATAATACAGGTGAAGCCACACTTGAAAGCCACCACAATATTAGTGAGTGGATTTCAATCAACGATTTATATCACAGGGCGAATCCGCAAACAAGAAATTGGCTTTTTACTTTACATAACTATTACTGAGCTGTCAGGGCTCTTGTTTTATCATTTAGAGATGCTGGCTGTCCCCAGCACATATTGTGTACATATGTGAATTATAAATAAGTTCCCGCTTCCAAGCACCGTCCACCGCATCGCAAAGATTAATCGATTTCAGCATTTTTTTTTCCTTCCTGTTTGTTCATCTAGCAAATATTAACTTGCAAGTTCATTGTAGCAAACCTTGATATAAATTATGGCCTAGATGCAGCAAGTAGCAGAAACAATAATCTACTTGTTGTATCGGAGGAATGTTGACTTTGGAATCAATCTAATTAAGCAACACAATACAGTATTTTCTCAGCATTTTTGACAAGCCAATAACCAGCGTGTCATAGGCAATATATTAAAAAATTAAATTGCGCTCAGTCTTTCTTTTTTCTCAGTCGGGTGTTTCAAATTCCATTTGCGTCTTTTTTTGAAGTTGGTCCAGACGATGAATATACAGATACTTGTGATCGTGTAATCATACTACTGTGATGTCTTTTGATATAAAATATTATCTTGTTGATTGAGTCTTCAGGTATTGTGTGACAATTCCTACCGATTAAAGGCCAGAGCACCATTGTTTATGTTCTTTATAGATAATGGTTCGGGGGTACCTCTAAATAGAGTTGCATATTGGTCCTGAATCCACTAAATGCTCAGTTCTCATTAACCTTACCAATATGCGTGCTCAATAACCCCACTATTATGGTATACACAAGATCAGTTGTTTAAAATAGCAGCTCAGTTTTGTCTTTATTGTTTTCTTGACAATGCTTGTTTATATGTATAATGTCATGCCAATTGTCTTTTCTTAATGACTATACATAAACTGTTCATCTATGCAATTTTGGCAATAACAACTTAAATATTGAAAAAAAAAGATAATGGCACGGGGAGACCTCCCACTGAATAGTGTGAAGTGTAGAGTCAGCCTTATACGCTGATATCCATTCTGAAATGGTGCCATGGCTGGCAAGTCGAAATGAGTTAGACTCTGAGCAGTCATCCAGCTGCTGATCAAAAATACAGCTGCCGGGCTGATTGATTGGCAACTAGCAGATTTTATTTTCTAGCCACCATTTCTATTTAAGCAGAGCTCTATTTCTGTGTGAGCGAAAATGTGCATATAAGTAAATTCTGTAGTCAATACTGCTGTTGATCTATGGATGTTAGTGCAACTGCTGCCACACAGGAATAAGCCATATTACAGAATGGAAAAGCAGCCCAGTAAAGGTCCATACACACTTTCAAAATGATCGTTCAAGATCATTTTTCAAATGTGTGCAGGTGCCCCCTGGGGAAAAATGAGACCTTGTGCAGCACAGTGGCGTAGTGGATAGCACTCTTGCCTTGCAGCTCTGGGTCCCCAGTTCAAATCCCAACCCGGGCACTATCTGTTTGTATTTTCTCCCAGTGTCTGTGTGGGTTTCCCCCGGACACTCCAGTTTCCTCCCACATCCCAAAAACATACAGATGAGCTAAATTGCTTCCCCTTAAATTGGCTCAAGACTACGATATATATACTACACGATAGTGACGCTCGGATACCCCCCAATCACGGATTCGACTATTCTATGATTAATTTCCAGATTTGAAACAGACTCACAAATTCAACCCGGATTTTTCCCGTAAATTAGGTAATCACGGAAATTCGTGACCTTGATCACGGGAAAGCATTTTAGCTAATAGCAAAGCCCCCATACATGCTACAATCACCAACATTGCATGGATTATAAAGGTGAGATGTGGCTACAACTTAAAAAAAAAATTAAAACAAAAAAGTATTTGTGATTGAAAAGCCGCCAAAACTTTTAGTAGTTAATAGCAAAGCCCCCTTACATGATAGGAACACCAAATATGCCAGATAGGTTAAGAAGAATAGTGGGAACAAGAGAAAAAACATTTTTTCAAAAAGACCTTATAGTTTTTGAGAACATCGATTTTAAATTTCAATGGAAAAAATGCGGCAAATGACAGTTCTTTGTAAAACAATTCTCACCGATTTTAGCAGTTAATAGCAAAGGCCCCTTACTTCCTAGCAACACCAAATTTACAGGATATATTACAGGATATATTAAAAAGATAGTGGGAAACAATATTTTAAAAAAAATGTTTTTTTTTTAATGTTCAGATAGTGGGAAATGTAAAAAAAAAATGACGTGGGGTCCCCCCTTCCCAAGTCTCTGTAACCCCTTGTCCCCCATGAAGGCTGGGATAGCCAGAATGCGGAGCCCCGACCGACTGGGGCTTCGCACCCTGAGCTATACCAGCCCGCATGGTCCATGGTGTGGGGGGCGACCAAGCCTTCCCCTCTCCCCCGGAGCCCTTGTCCAATGCATGGACAAGGGGCTCTTCCCCACCTCCGGTGCCCCAGGAGGAGGTGGGGGGACGACTCCCTGGGGGGGGTTCATGGTGGCATCTGGGAGTCCCCTTTAAGAAGATGCCCACCCTCTTCCCAGGAGAAATGAGTATAAGGTACAAAGTACCCCTTACCCATTTACACAAAGGGTTAAATGAAATTATTGCATTCCAAATATTTGTAATCACGGAATATCTGTGGCTGATTTCCGTGATCCAGAATCGATCATGCCGTTGAATATCAAAGCCGAATAGTGAAAAAATGCTTGTGAATCATGGCTAATCCATGATCACAGAAAATATCTGCCCATCACTGCTACGCGATACATAATACTACATGATACATACTACTTTAGCTCAGGGACTAAGGGATCCTGCCTCTCTCTCCCCTCACACCCTCCCCATATGTGTTATACCGCAGCCGATGTGGGTCCTCTCCTCTTTACTGCAGCTCATAACCATTGAACAGCATCCCTCCATAGGCTCCCCATGCATGTTATGTGACATCATGCATGTTAACTGGCTGCTGTTTAGAGAAGGAGAGGGCCTGGTGCTGGAGTAGTTATAGGTGTCACTCTGCTATTCGGAAAGTGAAAGAGAGGTGGGCCCCCTTAGCTCCCATGCCCTCCTGTGGTCATAGGGACTCCATGGTCTGTAGATAAACCCTGGTGATATTGGGCAGAGGTGGCCTTTGGGGGGGGGGGGGGGGCAAGTGGGGCAATCACCCCGGGCCACCTTAAGGGGGCCCACGCAGCCAGGAAAATGGGAAATTCACCAGTGGGCTCTCTTGAACTTTAAAAATTGTGGTGGTGCTAGTTTCCAGGGCACTGACGCTGCTGTCTTAGGGGGTCTCCCCCCCCAGTGTGCCTCCCAGTCTCTGCTGCCTCTCTTACAATCACACATCAGATCAGCAGCAACATGAGAGAGGCAGAGAAGGGCGCACATTACCCACAGACAGGTACACTTCAAATACGCAAATTACGTCATTGGTAATTTCCTGCATGTGAAGTGTACTGGGTCTGGGCAGGTAGTGCGTGCCCTGCTCTGCCACTCCGGTCGCCACTGATCTGAGGTCTGTGAGAAGCATGGCGACCAGCCCTTCCACTCAACAACGCAGCACCCAGCAAAGCAGCACCCAGCAAAGCAAAGCCCCCAGGATGGAAGCGCGCGGTGTGCCTGTGCCAGTGCCAGCCACCCTGCCCTGACCTGACAGTGAGTGTGACTGTCCTCGAGACCTGGGCTGGCCATCTCCCCATGACCACCAGTAAAAGTAAGGCTCCGCTTCCCAGGACCCCAATATATGCTTTTGTTGTGTTACAGACTAACCTATATACATATATATATATATATATATATATATATATATATTATATTATATATTACACTATAGGCAGATCCCCCCCTTAGTGTATATATGCTACTAGTCTTGTATATGTAGGCAGATCCCCCCTTTAGTGTATATATATATTAGGCAGATCCCCCTTAGTGTATATATTATATATACACTATTTATTTAAGTATGTATATAGCGCTGACATATTACGCAGCGCTACACAGAGTATATATTGTCTTGTCACTAACTGTCCCTCAGAGGGGCTCACAATATAGTCCCTAGAATAGTCAGATGTGTATGTATATTTTCCATGTATCATAGTCTAGGGACAATCTTTTAGGGTGAAGCCAGTTACCTTATCTGTATGTTTGTGGGAGGAAACTGGAGAGCCCGAAGAAAACCCACACAGACACGGGGAGAACATACAAACTCCTTGCAGATAGCGCCCTGGCCGGAATTCGAACCAGGGACCCAGTGCTGCAAGGCGAGAGAGCTAACCACTACGCCACCGTGCTGCCCATACACTACGGGGGGATCTGCCTAATATATATGCACTAAAGGTGGGATTTGCCTACAAGACTAGTAGCCTATATACACTAAGGGGGGGGGATCTGCCTACAATAGATAGCTCCCCCCTTTGTGTATATAGGCTACTAGTCTTGTATATGTAGGCAGATCCCCCATTTAGTGTATATATAGGCAGATCCCCCCCCCCCCCTTAGTGTATATATCTTCCTATATATACACTAAAGGGGGGATCTGCCTATATAAACACTAAATGGGGGATCTGCCTACATATACAAGACTAGTAGCCTATATACACTAAAGGGGGATCTGCTCTCAGTTAAAACGGAAAGAAAACTGATTTTCAAAGTAAGTCTCATGTGTTCCTATGGCTCCTTTCACACTTAACGCGTTTTAACTGAAATCTTCTTACCAATGCACTGCTATGGAAAAAAACGCGTACTAACGCACACTAACGCATAACAACTGATTAAGTGTAGAAGGGGCCTAAGGGGGGCATCTGCCTATAATAGGCAGATCCCCCTTAGTGTATATAGGCTGCTAGTCTTGTTTATGTAGACAGATCCCCCTTTAGTATATATAGGCAGCCTATATATACTAAAGGGGGAGATCTGCCTACATATATAAGACTAGTAGCCTATATACACTAAGGGGGGGTGGGGATCTGCCTATATGATACTAAAGGGGGGGATCTACCTACATACAAAAAAGTGTGGGGGGAAATCTGTTTTGACTGTCTATATACACTAAAGGGCGTATCTGCTGCCTATATACAGTTAGGCGTGTGTGTGTGTGTGTGTGTGTGCGTGCGTGCGTGCGAAGAGGATGAATGGGGGGGGGCACCAAAATCTGGTTACGCTCAGGGCGCTGTGAAACCTAAGGCCGGCCCTGCAGACAGTGTCCTCCTGGTATGGATTTGAACCTGAGACTCTAGTGCTGCAAGGTGGGTGTACTATCCAGTTAACCAACACTATATAATACAACAAATATAAATCTGACTTTCGTCAAAACTCTGACAGTCTCACAGACAGGGAATATCCGATGCAATCAGACACAATACAGTAAATCTGCAATTGCTCTGAACTTATTTCAGTTTACATTTTTTTTCTCATTTAAATGTTGATCTTCCCATCTACACATCTATCTGATTACAGAACAGCATGGCATAAAATGAAAGATTTAACATATTTTATCTGAACACAGGAGCACAACTTCAATAGCCCATTTTATATTATCCTCTAGATAGAATAGTTCAAACCAAAGCCCTCAATACACATACAGCATGTAAAGTGCAATCTGTTAAAATGACTGTTCTGAGGTGTCAGATATAAGAGATTAGGCCAGGTGCCTCGAAGAGTTTCATATACACAAAGTTGAAGAATTCATGCAGTTCTCAAACTGGCTGTTTTCCAAGAACGGATTGTGGGAAAGTGATTTTTTTTTCCATTCTGAACTGGACTATTTTCAATAAATCTGTACTTTGTACAGTTGTATGTGCCTCGCCGTAGCTCAGATTATGTACTGTTGTCTTCTTAGCAGAAGGTTGGAATGGATCCCAGGGAATTATGTGGTCCAGGGAGACGTAAGTGGGCCTCTTCCTGACAGTTTTGCCATTGCTAGACACAGATGGTATCGCTTTCTGTTTAATTTTTTTTCAGCTTTTTTTTATATATTGAATTTCTAAGTCTTCTGCTAACAAACTTTAATGTGTGATATTGTTATTTAAAGTGTAACTCCTGTTACAGAAATCCAACAGTGCTGCTTTCTATTTAGATGGACGGAAAATTCAATAGCCTGTTAAAGCGAACCTGAACTCCTTTCTGCGCTAAAAAGATAAGCAGCAGCATAATAACCTTTACAGAAAAACATTTATTTGTTGCAGCCCACAGAACTCCTGCAAGAAATCTGCAGTGTGTCTGTCTACTTCCTGCTTTACTGGAGGCAGACAAAGGGTTAATACCCTGTGTGTACTGAGGCTGCCTTTGGTGCTGACACAGCTGAGAGGTCAAATTACATTTGTTATTACTTGCAGCTGAGGGGGAATTAGACAGGCTCTTCACTCTAAACACAAACAGGGTGGATTAATCTGTGTTTTCCATGTTTCCTGTGCTTCACTTTAAAGATGCCCATAGATTATTCTACTTTTCAGGCCGATCATCCTTTTGATACACTAATGTTTTTTTAAACAAAAGAAAATCAATGGCGCAACATGGCCACCCAATCGCTCTTTCAATCTATATCCATCCCAAAATCAATCAAAAGGATTGTTCGGGAATGCTGGAAAAACTCAGTCGCAAAGGCTCGATCAGGTGCATGGCGGTAACGGTGTTCAATATCGCGATGACCGATGCATCCCAAGCCAGTTCTCCTCAAGTGTTTATGTCTCTTCCCCTGTGCAGTTGTGCAATTGTGAAGACTAACCTGTCATGCTGCCAGCCGCCGCAAATCCTGGCCTCCTCCGGTGTCCATCCACACCATGAGCGTCTGTGCCATGTGACAATGAAGCATGTAGTGAAAAACAAAATATACCTCTTGTCAGGCTTGCCTGGTCAATGACTATAGGTCGGGCTGCATGCCCATATGACTGACCTATAGCCCAGACAGTAACACTTGCACAAAGCTCCTACCTAATACAATTCTACAATACCCTGCAGGCAGATGTAGCATACAGACTGACATATAGTATTCACCAAACAAAGCAGTATGAGTAATATAAGCACAGTAAACTCAGATAAAGTCACCTGTGTCCTGGTGTTTGGAGGCGGTCCAAAGGATAGCCAGGGAATGACAGGCTGGTGATAGATACACACTTTCCAGAAGACGTGATCAGTACAATCCGAGTGAGTCCAGGCAGAGTTCATAAGACTAGTCCATTAAACGAGCAGAGGTCGATCCAGGCAGCAATCAGGGAAATCCAGGAACAAGGCCGAGTCAGCAAGGGGTAATCCAGCAGAGAGAGTAGTCAGGAACATACAGGAGTCGGCAACAGGAGATCAATAAGCTTGGTCAAGATAGAGACAAGTCGGCACAAGATCAGCAGGCTATCACAGGCGATGACAGTGGGCGCTCACCTAACTTTTATACTAGGACTAACCAATCAACTAAAAGGAATCCAAAAGTCTGTTAGAAGTAGTATGTTACAGTAGTCCAGATGAGATATTATAAGAGCATGTATTAACATTTTAGTTGTGTCTTGAGTGAGAAAAGATCGGATGGGAGATATGTTTTTGAGTTGGAGATGACAGGAGCTGGTTATGAGTGAACATGAGGAATAAAAGAGAGAGAGGAGTTGAATATTACTCCCAAGCACCGTGCTTTGGAAACTGAATTTATAGGAGTGTTATTTAACATTTATTGTTATTTCAGGCAGAGAGGTGGACAAAGATGGTGGAAAAATGATTAGCTCTGTTTTACTCATATTAAGTTTTAAGAAGCGGGATGACATGAAAGAGGATATAGCAGACAAGCAGTCAGGAACACATGTGAGGAAGGAGTTAAGGTCCAGGACCGAGAGCCGAGAGGTAAAGTTGTGTATCGTCTGCATAAAGGTGGTATTGAAATCCAAATGAGTTGATTAAGTCACCAAGACTGTGCATGTAGATGGAAAAGAGGAGGGGGCCAAGGACAGAGCCTTGGAGAAGAGATCTGATCTGAGTAAGAAGAGACTGCAGTGGCGGACACAGCCAACAGTGGGCCCCTGTGCAAATTACCAACTGTGGGCCCCTCTCATGCGGGAAAAAGTGGGTGTGGCCGCAATAGACCGTTTTGCAAATGAACATTGCACATATTTATGAAAACAACCTGTGGTAAACTTCTCAGAGGCTTAAAAGTGCTGACAAAGTAAAGGAGATTTAGTCTCTCTCAGTTAGTCAGAAAAATATAAATACATTGGTTTTTATCTTTTCTTACTTAAAAAATATGACAAATCACAAATGTAGCACTCGTGAGGCACCCAAATAACAATTGCAGCATGGCCACCAAAGTAACACAGTTATGCAGCATGTCCACCCAAATAACAGAGTTATGCAGCATGGCCACCCAAATAACACAGTTATGCAGCATGGCCACCCAATTAACACAGTTATGCAGCTTGGCCACCCAAATAACAGAGTTATGCAGCATGGCCACCCAAATAACAGTTATGCATCATGTCCACCCAATTAACACAGTTATGCAGCATGGCCACCCAAATAACACAGTTATGCAGCATGGCCACCCAAATAACACAGTTATGCAGCATGGCCACCCAATTAACACAGTTATGCAGCATGTCCACCCAAATAACACAGTTATGCAGCATGGCCACCCAAATAACACAGTTATGCAGCATGGCCACCCAAATAACACAGTTATGCAGCATGGCCACCCAATTAACACAGTTATGCAGCATGTCCACCCAAATAACACAGTTATGCAGCATGGCCACCCAAATAACACAGTTATGCAGCATGTCCACCCAAATAACAGTTATGCAGCATGTCCACCCAAATAACAGTTATGCAGCATGTCCACCCAAATAACAGTTATGCAGCATGTCCACCCAAATAACAGTTATGCAGCATGGCCACCCAAATAACACAGTTATGCAGCATGGCCACCCAAATAACACAGTTATGCAGCATGGCCACCCAAATAACACAGTTATGCAGCATGTCCACCCAAATAACAGTTATGCAGCATGTCCACCCAAATAACAGTTATGCAGCATGTCCACCCAAATAACAGTTATGCAGCATGTCCACCCAAATAACAGTTATGCAGCATGGCCACCCAAATAACACAGTAATGAAGCAAAAACACAATTATAGAGCATATAAGGCCTATATCTCCGCCTAGTGGCAAAAAAAGGCCACTTCGCGTGCCCTTACCCTGCCCAAAGGAAGTGCTCCCCATGTGAGCACCATTGGCCCCACTTCCTCACTGCACAGCAACACATGGGACACTGCATATCAGAACATCTCTGTGTGCAAGGCACTCAGTCTCCTGATATGTTTCCAGCAAGATCAGACTTAGGGTGCATACACACATCCAATTTTCATTAGCCAGTTTTACACTTTCCAAGTGGTATGAGAGCTAACCTACACAATCTGGTCATTGTATTCAAAATCTGCTGGCCTTCCTTCTACATGGAGGAGGTAAAATTGGCCAGTGATTGGCTAATCAAAATTAGATGTGTTTACCAGGCTTAAAGAGACACTGAAGCAAGAATAATTCTCGCTTCAGAGCTCATAGTTAGCTCTATCCCGCGGCTAAACGGGGGTCCCTTCACCCCCAACCCCCCCCCCCCCCCCGCAAAATCAACTACCAAATTGGTCGTAGATTTTGCTGCCCCTAGAGGCAGGGCTAACGGCTGCAGCCCTGCCTCCAGTCGCGTTTATCAGCGGCGCATCGCCGCCTCTCCCCCGCCCCTCTCAGTGAAGGAAGACTGAGAGAGGCGGGGGAGAGGCGGAGATACGCGCTGACAGACGCGCGTGGGCAGGGCTGCGGCGGTTAGCCCTGCCCCAACCAGGAAGCGCTCCCCCGCTGCTCGGAGGGGATTTCGGGGGGTCAGGGACCCTCGTTTAGCCGCGGGATAGCGGCGGTTTAGCAGGGGCACACATGCCCCTGCTAACTATGAGCTCTGAAGCGAGATTTATTCTCGCTTCAGAGTCTCTTTAAGAGGCAACTTAGGGTCCTAAGGTATGAATGAGGTAGCTGTCTGTGATGTGAAGGAGTCCTCTGCTCCTCTCAGGATGTGGAAGAAGCCACAAAAAATTGTCAGTAAAACCAGATAAACGGATTATTATGAAATGACGATGTTTCAGTGTTGAAGTGACCTGAGCACCATATCTATATGGTGACAGCTGCAAAATGGAGCATCACCTGTAGGTAAGTTAATTTACCCCATCAGTTATGTAGGTAGAAAAAAAAACAACGTTTTGTAAAAAATAATACCTTTTATTGGCTAACTGATAGAGTTAAATTATGCAAGCTTTCTGGGATCTAGTCCCCTTCTTCAGGCATATTTCCAGATGTTAGATGTTATCCCATCAGTTACAAACCTTCCTCATGGGGAAGGTTTCATTTTAAATATATAGTGCACTTTAACCACAAAGAACACATTACAAAGGTACCTCAGACATCATCACAAAATATCACAAAACCGTATATCTCTAACATGTATCTCTCAAGGGGAGTTTCCAAACTATCAGTAGAATCAGTAGAAGAAATAGTAGGTCTTCTATAGCTAGGGGGAGACTTGGCATAAATGAGTAAGAGTAAAGAAAAACGAAAAAGGCATAGAACAGGAACAGCATACATGGAATTACAAGAGAGAAAGCTCAACTTCCCATAATCATCACCCAGCTGTAAAAACGTATATTAGTTTTTCAAAATTCCTTATCATATAACTTGCTTCTAGTGGGTAGGCCCAACTCAGTCCTCCTAAAGGAGTAACCAACCAAAACCTGTAGCCTTTACTGATACTTACATTCTGTCGCTTTTGAATGGCCAATAATTGGTCAATTTTACCACTTTCATGTACTATGAGAGCTTACCTACACAATCTGTTCATCGTATTTAAAGTCTGTTGACCCTCATACTACATGGAGGTGGTTAGATTGGTCAGTGATTGGCCAATCAAATTTGCATGTGTGTATACACATTTGGATTTTGGTGAAACTCTCAGCTAGAATATAGAAAAGCACCAGAGCCCAGCTGAAGTGCTATGACTGAACGCCAACAGATGACTACACAGTAGTTCAAATCAAGTGCACGGTGCCCAAAGTGACAGATAGCTGCTAATCTCCATTAGACCTCATTCAGACAGGTAGCTGACAAGAGGTGAATTCACTGTCAGCTGCTCTACTACACTTGCTGAGCGCTTGCTAACAATCGGTACCGGTACTGGACAAGCAGCCCTCCATGGAGTCACATCCGAGCACGGCCCCTGCTGGGCTCAAAACGCAACATGTTGTGGTCCTCTGCCACCAGTAAACACCACTGTATGTCAAGTGCTGACACGCGTGGTGTTATAAAAGCTGCAATTCGGCTGCATTTTTATTACACCTGAATTGCACTCTTGGGCAGCAGACAGGATGCTGAACTGCCTGACAAGCGCCCCGTTCAGCTGTCCATCCGAAAGAGGCCTAAGGTGTGTAGTAGTTCCCAATAAACATGACCTGCATGCAGAAATAAAGAACGTGTCTCCCATTTCTTACAGGCATATCCCAATACACCTTCACCTCAGGATTTTCTTTTACAGTACTTAGAAGAAAGGTTTAAGTGGACCCGAGATGTTTAATAGTGGTGTATGTATACTTACCTGGATCGTCCTCTAACCCCATGTGGTGTGTGAGTTCCCTTTCCATCCTCTCCGGCTGCTCCATTATCTCATCCCCACTGGTAATCTGGCAATCTATTCTCTTCTGTGCATCAGCAGCCCAGCTGTGTGTGCTACCGTGCCTGGGAGCATTCTACACCTTCACAGTATTACTACGCACTCAGGGGCAGAATGCTCCCAGTTGTGGGGGTGAGACGCTCCCAGGTATCAGGGTGACCGAGCTGCACATGCACCAAAGACCATGACAGGCCAGATTACTGGCAGGGTTAATGAGATAACAGAGAGGCTGGTGAGGACGGCGAGGGAGCCCACATACCTCATGGGGCTGGTGGAAGCCCCCTGTAAGTATAAAAATACCACTAATAAAGTGTACCAGTGACAAACTAACATAAAATATTTATACATAACTGAGGCCACCTCCAGCCCCATGCACAGGGATCGCTCCCACGCCGCCGTCCTCAGTCTTCTCCAGCTTCGGTACCGGGTCCCGTAACTTTGGCCTGTTGTGGCCTGCCTGAGCATCTGCAGTGCGCTCTCTCCATCTCTCTGTCGACGCCTCGGCGGTAACGCACTGAGCATGATCAGACAGGCTACGGCTGTCCAAAATTACGGGACCCGGTACTGGAGCTGGAGGAGGTTGAGGACGGCGACGTGAGAGCAATCCGTGTGGATGGGGCTGTTGGAAGCCCCGGGAATGTATAAATCTTTTATTTTACTTTGTCTCTGGTTTTCTAAAACATGTCAGGTTTCCTTTAACAATTAGAATATGACAAGCATGCATACAGGTGTCTGCTGCATGCACTCCCCATGTAATCCTGGTATTGGCCATAATGTAGGGGTACATAAGGAATCATCTGGTAAGGTTCAGCTTGTGTTAATGTACTGGCTGGTAAAGGCTTGGACTGTCCTACACAGTGCACATAGCATGCAGGACACTAGTGGCTGTGACTGAGGCTGATCTCTGCTTCTGTCCCTCCAGTTTACCCCAAAAAAAGTTTTATTAAAGCATTAGAACAAGTACTGCAAATACAGTGCTTTCAAATGGAGTACATGATAAACATATTGAAGCGAAGACAGTATTAACAGCATAGAGTATGCACAAAAACCTTCAAAATAGTCAGCAATTATTTGAATAAAATCAGCATTATAGACAACTAGCTAGGGCTATAGAAGATAAGTAGAACTCTATGCCAGCTATTTTAACTGTATTGTTAAGCTAAAGGAATATTAAGAATTCCTATGCAATTATCTGCCCTGATAGCTTGAGAGCAGTCTTATCGGTAGAAACTTTTACCTCCAGCTTTCTCCCTCCAGTGCCAGCTCACTTCTCCCCCTCTAGTTTCAGGCTCCTCTCCTCCCCCTCCAGTGACAGGCTGGGCTTCACTCTTCTCCCCCTTCCTTCTGAGACTACATCTCCAGGCATTCTGACGATCTTCGGCTCTCACACACAGTAGCTGCAGGAACACGTGTGTTGTTGCCGCTGCCTTGTTTCCGCTTCCTCCCCCTAGCTGTCGGCACTTCCTAGCTTCACTTCTCCTGCACGCTGCGATCAGGAGATAATGAAGAGAAATTGTAGTGCAGCAGGCTGCAGCCGCATGGGCCCTAGAGGCTGATGGGCCCTGGTGCCACTGCACGGCCTGCACAGGCGTATGTCCGCCAGTGAGAGACTGTGAGGGACCTTCCAGAGAGGTAGGAAGATAACCATTAAAGAGCAAGGCTCTTTTGTAGGAGTAAAGGTGTGGTCAGTCAAACGGTTCCCGGCGAACTTCCGGGGTTCGCGATCGTGGAGAACCGCAAACTTTTCCGGAAGTTCGGTTTGCCCCCCATAGTGCATCATGAGGGTCAACTTTGACCCTCTACATCACAGTCAGCAGGCACATTGTAGCCAATTAGGCTACACTCCCTCCTGGAGCCCCCCCCCCCCTTATAAAAGGCAGGCAGCGACAGGCTTTTCACTCACTCGTCAGGCTTTTCACTCACTCGTGTGCCTGCAGTAATTAGTGAAGGGATAGCTACTGCAGACTCTCATAGGGAAAGCTTAGTTAGGCTCTTGTAGGCTTCTTAGCTTGCTCCTTGCTGATTCTTATTAATAAAAAGCACCCCACAACAGCTTTTTTGAGAGCTAATCTTGTTCTTGTGATCTATTTTTTTTGTGTGTGTCCCACTGACACTTGGGTTGCATAGACAGCCTTGGTAATTCCTACTGTGTTTGCCACTGCCAGGTCCAGCGCATTCAGTGACTACTTCCTGTGTGTGTGACAGGTGCACATTGTAATACCCACTGCATATACCTACCTGTTGTTCACTGTGCACCCACCCACCTACGTGAATGCACGCAGTGTCACTGTGCCTGTCCGGTACCTGTCTGTGTGTGACAGGTGCACATTGTAATACCCATCACTGCATATACCTACCTGTTGTTCACTGTGCACCCACACATCTACGTGAGCACACACAGTGTCACTGTGCCTGTCCTATGCCTGTCTGTGTGTGGCAGATGCACATTGTAATACCCACTGCATATACCTACCTGTTGTTCACTTCAGTGCACCCACCCACCTACTTGAGTGCACGCAGTGTGATATACCACTCCGTGCATACCTGTTAACTGCACCTGTGTGACTGCACACTGTATTACTCAAGTCAGTGCATACCTTTCACTTCATCCCAGCCGATATGGACAAAACGGACAAACCAGGTAGAGACAGAGATAGAGGCAGACCCAGAGGAAGGCCACCCGGCAGGTCTGTGCGAGGTCGTGGTGATGTGATTTCGTGCGGCCCTGGACTAAAGTACAGAAGAAGGCAAGTCCCATCAACTCCCAAGATTGTCAGGATGTGGTTGACTATTTAACAGAGAACACCTCATCTTCCGCAGCTGCCAGCGCTACTCCAAGTACCACATCCGCTACATTTGACAGTTCGCAGGCAGAGGCGTAGCTAGGGTTTTCAGCGCCCGGGGACAAAGACTATTAATGCGCCCCCTAAGGTGAAGGGTCGTGACCAAATGTGAGCGTGATTATGGGTGCTCCACATTTGGTCACGCCCCTTCAAATGTACATGGAGGTTAGCAGGCTCACGCTCACCCACCCTCCCTCAGTATGTACCTTCCAGCATGTTCCAAGACAAATTCAGCAATCATGAGCCCCCCCCATCAAGACAAATTCCGCAATCATGAGTAAACATGAGGCCCCCAACATGACCAACTCAGCAATCATGAGGCCCCCAACATGACCAACTCAGCAATCATGAGGCCCCCAACATGACCAACTCAGCAATCAGGAGGCCCCCAACAAGACAAATTTAGCAATCCTGAGGCCCCCAACAAGACAAATTCAGCAATCATGAGGCCCCTAACAAGACAAATTCAGCAATCATGAGGCCCCTAACAAGACAAATTCAGCGATCTTGAGGCCCCCAACAAATCATGAGGCCCCCAACAAGACAAATTCAGTAACCATGAGGCCCCCAACAAGACAAATTCAGCAGTCATGAGGCACATAAATAGACAGCATTTCACATAAATAGGCAGAATGCCCCCTTAATATGGTAGACACCTCTCACCTGGCAGCAGTTCCCCAAAATACACTCAATCTGACAGCAGTGCTTCCCCAAAAATAGGTAGCCCCAGGTCTATAGGTGTCCCCAGAATAGGTGGCCAGCAGTATAGATGTCCCCAGAACAGGTAGCCAGGGGTAGAGATGTCCACAGAACAGGTAGCCAGGGGTATATGTGCCCAGTATATGTAGGCAGGGGTATGTGTCCCCAGTATATGTAGCCAGAGGTATATGTGCCCAGTATATGTAGCCAGGGATATATATGCCCAGTATATGTAGCCAGGGGTATATATGCCCAGTATATGTAGCCAGGGGTATATGTACCCAGTATATGTAGTTAGGGTTATATGTGCCCAGTATATGTAGGCAGGGGTATATGTGCCCAGAGTAGGTAGCCAGGAGTATATGCCCAGTATATGTAGGCAGGGGTATATGTGCCCAGAGTAGGTAGCCAGGGGTATGTGCCCAGAGTAGGTAGCCAGGGGAATATGTGCCCAGAGTAGGTAGCCAGGGGTATATGTGCCCTGAGTAGGTAGCCAGGGGTATATGTGCCCAGAGTAGGTAGCCAGGGGTATATGCCCAGTATATGTAGGCAGGGGTATATGTGCCCTGAGTAGGTAGCCAGGGGTATATGTGCCCAGAGTAGGTAGCCAGGGGTATATGCCCAGTATATGTAGGCAGGGGTATATGTGCCAAGAGTAGGTAGCCAGGGGTATATGTGCCCAGAGTAGGTAGCCAGGGGTATATGTGCCCAGAGTAGGTAGCCAGGGGTATATGCCCAGTATATGTAGGCAGGGGTATATGTGCCCAGAGTAGGTAGCCAGGGGTATATGTGCCCAGAGTAGGTAGCCAGGGGTATATGTCCCCAGAGTAGGTAGCCAGGGGTATATGTGCCCAGAGTAGGTAGCCAGGGGTATATGTGCCCAGAGTAGGTAGCCAGGGGTATATGCCCAGTATATGTAGGCAGGGGTATATGTGCCAAGAGTAGGTAGCCAGGGGTATATGTGCCCAGAGTAGGTAGCCAGGGGTATATGTGCCCAGAGTAGGTAGCCAGGGGTATATGTGCCCAGAGTAGGTAGCCAGGGGTATATGCCCAGTATATGTAGGCAGGGGTATATGTGCCAAGAGTAGGTAGCCAGGGGTATATGTGCCCAGAGTAGGTAGCCAGGGGTATATGTGCCCAGAGTAGGTAGCCAGGGGTATATGTGCCCAGAGTAGGTAGCCAGGGGTATATGTGCCCAGAGTAGGTAGCCAGGGGTATATGTGCCCAGAGTAGGTAGCCAGGGGTATATGCCCAGTATATGTAGGCAGGGGTATATGTGCCAAGAGTAGGTAGCCAGGGGTATATGTGCCCAGAGTAGGTAGCCAGGGGTATATGTGCCCAGAGTAGGTAGCCAGGGGTATATGTACCCAGAGTAGGTAGCCAGGGGTATATGCCCAGTATATGTAGGCAGGGGTAAATGTGCCCAGAGTAGGTAGCCAGGGGTATATGTGCCCAGAGTAGGTAGCCAGGGGTATATATGCCCAGAGTGGGTAGCCAGGGGTATATGTGCCCAGAGTAGGTAGCCAGGGGTATATGTGCCCAGAGTAGGTAGCCAGGGGTATATGTGCCCAGAGTAGGTAGCCAGGGGTATATGTGCCCAGAGTAGGTAGCCAGGGGTATATGTGCCCAGAGTAGGTAGCCAGGGGTATATGTGCCCAGAGTAGGTAGCCAGGGGTATATGTGCCCAGAGTAGGTAGCCAGGGGTATATGTGCCCAGAGTAGGTAGCCAGGGATATAAGTCCAGTATATGTAGGCAGGGGTATATGTGCCCAGAGTAGGTAGCCAGGTCAGGTGTCCCCCTCCCCAGCAGGAGGGGAGCAGCGCAGAGAAGAGCTGCTCTCCCTTCCTTGCTGTCCCCTCCAATGTCCGGGTGGCTGGCAGCGGCGGGCGGAACTTACCTCCGTCTCGTCGCAGCGCCGGATGGATCTGCCACTACTCTGGTCTGGTCTGGTCCAGACCAGAGCAGCGGCTGCGCACCCGAACTTCCGCCCGGCGCTGGAGCGAGACGGAGGTGAGTTCCGCCCGCCGCTGCCAGCCCAGCCACCCGGACATTGGAGGGGACAGTGAGGGAGGGAGAGAGCACCTAAGGTGAGGGAAGGAGGGGGGATATGGCCCCCCTTCCCCACCGTCCGCACAGCTCTCCCTCTTCTCTGCGCTGCTCCCCTCACCCGCCGGGAAAAAAAAAACAAAAAAAAAACCCGCAGCTCAGCCAGGCGGAGGGCGCCCTTGGGGACCAGGCGCCCCAGGGCACTTGTCCTACCCCGACCCCCCCTAGCTCCGCGCCTGTTCGCAGGAGTTATTTGATGGGGAAATCACTGAAGCACAGCCATTATTGTTACAACCAGATGAAGGCGCTAAGCAAGTTACACCACCTCATATGTCTGAGCTAGGCGACACTATGGACGTAACGTGTGCGGAGGGGGATGATGAAGTACCTGCTGTTGGTGCAGTTTTGGAGATGTCTGAGGCAAGCAAAGCTGGGCAGGATGATTATGATGATGACGATTATACAGATCCCACGTATGTTCCCAATAGAGGAGATGAACAGGGGGACAGTTCAGAGGGGGACTCAGAGAGGAGTAGGAGGAGACGATTTCCTGAAAGAAGGAGGAGGAGCTCGTCATCAGAAACAGCTGGTGGCAGTGTCCGGCGCCATGTATCGCCACCTATGGACAGCCAGCCAACATGCCCTTCAACGTCAGCTGCTGATGCCACCATAGTGCCATCACCCCAGGAGGGCTCAGCGGTTAAGAATTTTTTTCATGTGTCTGCCTCAGATCGGAGCAATGCCATCTGTTCTCTCTGCCTCCAAAAATTGAGCCGTGAAAAGGCCAACACCCACGTAGGGACAAGTGCCTTACAAAGGCACATGAAGAAAAGGCACAAACTGCAATGGGAAGAGCACCTGAGCAAAAGCAGCACACAAAAGAAAAGCCACCTTCCTTCTACTCTTTCTCCTTCAGGTGCAGCATCTTCAGCAGCTTTCTCTCTTGCACCTTCACAGCCACCCTCCACTCCGCCTCTCTCCTTGAGTGGTTCCTGCTCTTCTGCCCACAGCAGCCAGGTGTCAGTAAAGGAAATCTTTGAGTGGAAGAAGCCAATTTCTGCCAGTCACCCCCTTGCCCGGCGTTTGACAGTTGGCTTGGCGGAACTGTTAGCTGCCATTTGTGGCCATTGGGACACCACAGTGGAAGATGCCAGGCCGCAACTATTTCTCAAAAAAGGCGATGCCGAAACTGCATACTCCCCAACCGCCCCGATTTCGTCGGGATTCTCCCGCTGTGGGAGGCTTGATCCCCCCTCCCGCGATAGCCTGCCTGAGTCCCGGGCTGAGAAGTCAGGATGGAGAGCAGCAGAGCTATTACAGAGAGCAGAGCAGTCACCGTGGGACTTCCTACACAGAGCAATGATGACGTCAGCTAGAAATCCCCGGGATTGCTCTGCTCTCCTCTTCCCTTACAGACCTGCGGTGTCTGGCTGTCTGCTTCCCCACACATCTCCTGTCAGTTGTCACCGTGTCTGCTTCTAAACACTTCTGTGACATGCAGGGTCCTCTCTCTGGCTGTCACGCTTCAGCAGCTGTGCCCTCTGACCTGCCTTCCCCCTCTCCTCTAAACTCTCTGTCCAAACCCCGGAGGAGGGGATGGACACTGGCTGCAGGGACCGTGCTGGAAGGTACCAGGGAGACATGCTGCCTGTGCACACAGGCTCAGCAGCACTCCACTCACAGCACCCATCCACATGCCACACACTATACATACAGCAACAAATGGTGAAGAAAGGAATTGCTTCCTATGTGCATTTTGTTTCCTATGTGCTTCCTTATTTCCGATGTGCATTTTTAAAATCTTAAACTCCTTTCCAGGAAGCAGAATGTTCCAAACCCACAGAGCAATCCTTCCCCAGTTAGACAACCAGCGTCCATCTAAAGCCTGCTATACACTAGCAGACTTACTCCCAATCTGCTCAAAAGATTGATCCCTCTCTGATTGACATCTGATCAGAGAGGGATCTATGACTGCCACACATTGCACATCATTTTTTTTATGGATTTCAGCATGAAATCTATTAAAAATCAATAATACTATCACTCTCCCAGGCGTCCCCCTTGTTACTGCTGCTCCCCCCAGGGCCCCTGCAGAGTACAGTATTAGCACAGTGGAGTGATCCGACACTCACCTGTCCAGCCGGGCACTCCTTCCTGTGTGCTTCCATATTTTCCCAGTGCCCGTACTGTGTGACCTGGAGGTGCTATGCCAATTTATACATGCTTCTGGGTCACAGAGCAAGAGCACCTGGAGATGACAGAAGCACGCAGGAAGCAGCGCGGCCAGAGAGGCGTGTATCCGATTGTTACACTGACTGTGCTAATACTCTGAAAGCACCAAGGACAGCAGTATTAGCAGGGGGACACCTGCAGGGCCCTTTACTATCTCTATGTCCCTTGGGTGCATACCACTTTCCCCTGCCTTTTCAACCACAAAAAAAAAACATCTTGACCAATCTGTAATGACCATTTATCTAGGCAAGAATTGGATTGAAATTACGATTGGCTGGCGTTTTAGGGCATTGATCTTCGGCAGATCCGATCACAGTGATTGAATCTGCTGAGGAATATTTTATAGTGTGTATGGACATTAAGAGGTGCTAGACTGTACATGCAGCTTTTTAGGAGCAGACCGTTATTTATTTATTTATTTTTATTTTTTTAAGCTGATTTTGTGACAGGCCTCTACAAAGTTTTAAAATAAGTTTTTAAAGTAAATCTCTAAAAATACCTCTGTTTATAATCAAAGGTGGGTCACTATACGCCAGGGAACTGTATAGGGGAGGGAGGTGGGCACGCGATGCATGTAAATTTGGGGGCATGGCTAAAGGCATGGCAGGGGCGGGTTTAAGTGTCCCTCTTTCCTAACTCCAAATGTTGGGAGGTATGCCAAACTGTACTGTGAAGTTGAGAAGCAAGTGGTGTCATCTCTGGCACACAGCGTTTGGTCAAGGGTCCACCTGACCATGGATGCCTAGTCTGCCAAGCACGGTCAGGGCAGGTACATTACTTACACAGCCCATTGGGTCAACTTGGTGACCGATGGCAGGCAGGGAGTACGTGGCTGTGCAGTGGACCAACTTGTGACACCTCCACAGCTTGCAGGCAATCCTCCTGCTACCTCCTCTCCTCCTGCTACATCCTCTTTGCTGTTGTCATCCTCCTCCTCCTTGGCTGAGTGGCAGTTCAACTCTACTGGTGCTGCGATCTCCTCTCCAGCTACACAGCCCCATATCCCCAGGGCCTATGCTGCATGCCAAGTACGACGGTGTCACGCCATCTTAGACATGTCTTGCCTCAAAACAGACAGTCACACTGGACCAGCTCTCCTGGCTGCTCTTAACAAACAGGTGGATCAGTGGCTAACCTCGCACCAGCTGGAGATCAGCAACTTGGTGTATGACAACGGCAGCAATCTCATTTCCGCGTTGAATTTGGGAAAGCTGACATATGTACCCTGCATGGCACATGTGCTGAATCTAGTCATTCAAAGATTTGTGTCAAAGTACCCAGGCTTAGAGGACGTCCTGAAGCAGGCCAGGAAGGTGTGTGGGCATTTCAGGCGGTCTTCCACGGCCATGGCACACTTTGCCGAGATTCAGCGGAGAAACAAGTTGCCGGAGAGACGCCTGATTTGCGATAGCCCGACTCGCTGGAATTCGACCCTCCTTATGTTCTCTCGCCTGCTAGAAGAGGAAAAAGCAGTGACCTAGTACCTCTACAATTTCAGTAGAAGGACACAATCTGGGGAGATGGGGATGTTCTGGCCCAACAACTGGACACTCATGCGAAATGCATGCAGGCTCATGCGGACGTTTGAGGAGGTGACCAACCTGGTGAGTCGCAGTGAAGGCACCATCAGCGACTTGATCCCGTACGCTTACTTCCTGGAGCATGCCATGCGTAGAGTGGTGGATTAAGCTGTGGAGGCACGTGAAGAGGAACAGTTACGGGAGGAAGTGTTGTGGGATCAATTCGCATCAGAAGCAGATGTTTCCACAACACCTGCGGCACCACAGAGCGGGGAGGAGGAAGAAGAGTCGTGTGGGGAAGAGGAGTCAGACTCGGATGATGAGGAAGGTGTTTCTTTGGAGGAGGAGGAGGAGGCGGCGGCAGAAGAACAACCGCAGCAGGCAAACTTCAATAAATTGTGAGTAGGCACACCAAAAACTCCAATGCGTCGGGTGCTTGGTATTATGGCATAGGCATACCATTCACAGTCAATAAACATCAAGTATACCAGCACTCCGTCTTCATATAAAGCACGCTCCTTTATTGAGCCATTATATCCACATGAAAACCGACAATTGTTCCGGGGGCCTCGCAGGGTCCCCCTTCATCAAGGCGTGTGGTAACCTTACCACATGCCTTGATGAAGGGGGACCCTGCGAGGCCCCCGAAAAAATTGTCGGTTTTCATGTGGATATAATGGCTCAATAAAGGAGCGTGCTTTATATGAAGACGGAGTGCTGGTATACTTGATGTGTATCAACCGCAGCAGGCGTCTCAGGGGGCTTTTGCTGCTCAATGTTCCCATGGTATTGTTCGTGGCTGGGGGGAGGATGAGGCCTTACCTGAAGTCACTGAGGAAGAGCAAAAGGAAATGGATAGTATGTCTGCATCCAACTTTGTGCAGATGGCATCTTTCATGCTGTCCAGCCTGTTGGGGGATCCCCGTATAAAAAAACTCAAGGGGAATGAGCTGTACTGGGTGGCCACGCTACTAAACTCTCGGCATAGGCACAAAGTGGCGGACATGTTACCAACTCACCTGAAGGCAGAAAGGATGCAGCACTTGCAGAACAAGCTGGCAACTATGCTTTACAGTGTGTTTAATGGTGATGTCACAGCACAATGGAATAAAGGTACCATAAAGGTACCACTCCCAGTAATCCTTCTCCCATGTCCACGCAGGCAAGGACAGGACACTCCAGCGATCTCATGGTGATGTCGGACATGCGGACATTCTTTAGTCCAACGCCTCGCCTTAGCGCTTCCGGATCCACCCTCCACCAATGCCTGGACCAGCAGGTGGCCGACTACCTGGCCTTAAGTGTGGATGTAGACAATGTGAGCAGCAATGAACCCTTGGACTACTGGATGCACAGGCTTGACCTGTGGCCAGAGCTGTCCCAATTTGCCATCCAACTTCTGTCTTGCCCTGCCTCAAGCGTCCTATCAGAAAGCACCGTCAGTGCAGCTGGAGGCATTGTCACAAGAGAAGAGAAGTCGCCTAAGTCACAAAAGTGTTCAGTACCTCACCTTTATCAAAATGAATGAGGCATGGATCCCGGAGGCCTACTGCCCGCCCCGAGACTAAGTCAGTCCCCACACACAGCATCTCTGCCTGCACGCCGTGTGACCGCATGCCCCAAGACTAAGTCGCTCCCCACACAGCACCTCTGCTCACAGGCCGGTTGACTGCCTTCTCCGCCACCACCAACAGGGTCCAGGACTCCAGATGGATTCCTGAATTGTTAAGGCCACTGCTAGCAGCGGCCGCTATACTAATTTTCCTGATGCGTGTACGTGCCTGCCTAATTTTTCTGCCTGCACTGCAGCTGCAACAAAACAAAAGGCATGTACATGTGCCAATTCCCCTTCGTGATCATTCCCTTTCCACGGTGAAGAGGCTTGCGTATCACAATGAAGCAATGACCGCCGGCTATATCTTACTGTCAGTCACCCCTCTTGTGGACTAGAACAGACTCTATTTTGAACCATGGCACTGTACTGTTATCAAATCATTTGCATGATCTTCTTTTGTTGTGAGTTTCCTGTATGTCCTACCTTGCGTGTTAACCCATTTATCTATTGTGCAGCGCTGTGTAATATGCTGGTGCTTTATAAATACAATAAATAATAATAACAATGAGTAGATAGAGGATTTAGCATGAGTACAGTTGCTTCCCAAGATCCCTGAAAGATTAATGGTCAAACCCATTGTTTACCTCTTTACCCCGCACACTGGAATTCACATCAACATGACCTGCATTGTCGTCTCTTCGCCCCCCCCTCCCTTCCTTCCCCCTGCAGAGATTAAAAAAAAAACTATGTTTGTACGTTTTTGGCAGTTAGAGCCTTTGCCTGCCAGCACCTACTAGGTATATACTTGGCAGGCAAAGTGTTAAAGGACAACTGTAAAAAGAGAGATGTGGAGACTGCCATATTTGTTTCCTTTTAAGCAATACCAGTTGCCTGGCTGTCCTGCTGATCATCTGCCTCTAATACTTTTAGCCATAGGCCCTGAACAAGCATGCAGCCGATCAGGTGTTCCTGGCATTATTGTCAGATCTGAAAAGATTAGCTGCATGCTTGTTTCTGGCGTTATTTAGACACTACTGCAGCCAAATAGACAGGCTCAGATTTACACCACATTGTAAAATGTTTCCTCACCATGATTTACTTCCTGAAATTTATCACAGGTAACAACATCTTAAGTCCTGTCAGGTGCATCCCTGCGGAATGTTCATTCACTGAGAGTTCCAAAGCCAGTAAAAAAAGTACCTGGTCTCCGAGAATGCTCTGAGAGGAGAATTTTTTATAGCGTAGCCTAAGTGTCATAGGGAGGGCAGAGTTACATACAAATATCCAGCAATATATAGCTATAGGAAGTTTCTGATGCTAGAACCAGGAGAATTTACTGTACATCAAGTGGGAATCCTGAATAATTTACTGCATTCTATTAAATGTCACTATGGTGCCTTCATAAAGGGAACCTGAGCAGTGAAAAAAAAAACACAAATATGGACTTACCTGGGGCATATTCTAGGCCCCCCCATAGCCTGCGAGGTCCCTCAGCATCTTCTGGATCCCTCTGTGGTCTTGCTGGCGGCCCCATTAGCCTGGAAACTTTGGGTGAAGTCGTGCGCAACTGTGCATGTGCCTCCCATCTGCTCGCCCAGCTGGATCACGCACGTGTCGCCATAAGCCTCCTGCATATGCGCTAATCAGTCTTTTTTGAGAAGGGCGCATTCAGTTGTGCACACCTCGGTCCAAAGTAGCCAGGCTACCGGGGCCACCAGCGGGACCACGGGGGGGTCTGGAACCCAGAGGATGCCGAGGGACCTTGCGGGCTACAGGGGGCTGGAGGAAGCACCAGGTAAGTCCAGATTCGTTTTTTGTTTTCCACTGTTCAGGGTTCCTTTAAGTCAATGGTTATCAGACATCTAATCTAAAGGTTTAGCAACTCTGTAAAGGTGGCCAGATAATTGTCGATTTTTTTCCATCGATCACACTGATCAAATATGTTAAAAACTGATGCTGTGGGTGGCCCAATCAATCAATCAATCAATCGTCCAATTTATTTTCAGGCCAAATCGATCATACTGATCAAATCTGTTAAAAACTGATGCTGTGACTGGCCCAATCATTCAATCAATAAATCAATCAATTGTCCAATTTATTTTCAGCCCAAATCGATTGAATTGTTCAATCACTCCTGATTGGACATATTGATCGGCAGCAATGTTGGTGTTTTTGCATGATTGCAGGTTTTTTGTATAATTGCCAAGTTTTCAAATGATCCTGAGGACTCGTTCACACTAGAGGCGATTTTGGCCAAATTTAAGCGCGGACGTTTTTTCTAAAATGCCCTGAAAGCGGCTACACTATGCCTTCTCTATGGTGTAGTTTAGATTGGAGCTTTTCGCCTGCGTTGCGCTCAGAAAAGCAATGCATGGGCTAATTTTGAGGCAATTTTGCCTCAATGGAAGGTATAGGAAAAAACGCAAACACTCACAAAATCGCTTTGTGCAGCGATTGCGTTCGTGTTTTTAAGAATAAAAACATTGTATTTATTATTTTCCGGATCAAAGAGTTCACTTCCTGACTGACGTCAGGAAGTGGAAAATCGCAAACGCTCAATAAAACCGCTTAGAAAAACGGTTCCCCAAAAAAACAGTGCACAGGAAATAGCCGGAAAACACTTTACAAAACACGTAAAAAAACACCAAACACGGACGGAACGCAATGTGAACAAGGCCTAAGTGTCCCTCTTTTCCGCTTGGGGGGCCTAATTCCCCATGCCTCTTGCTTCCTCACTCGTCATTCTTTTAGGCTTTACATTCAGATCTGGGAGCTGCATTTTTTGTTTAATACAGTAGATGTGAAAACTTTATGTCCATCATCTCATTTATGTCATTGCTTACTTTGTAAAAGCTTGTGTTTTTCTGGAGTCCTTTTTTTGCTGATGGAGATCATTTTAGACATCTATAAATGCCTGATAATGTGCACTTTACTGGAGAATTCCTAATGGATTCATAACTTGAGGAGTGAAAAATGTTTTCAGGCTTTTAAACTCTACCATTGGTACAACATTACTGTAAATCAGGGCTAACTGCTCTGGATGTGCCTGCAATGCATTTTGCTAATACAGGTATAGGTTCCTTGCCCTATAAATACAAAAAAAAAAGGCTATAATTGTTTTCACTGAAAGCTTTTAACCATCATGCCACACAACTTTCAGAATCTGAAGTTTGCAAAAAGATGCATATCGCAGTTTTTCAAAACTGGGATTTTTATTTCTGCATTAGCTCTATCTGGAAGAATTTGCCTTACTTCCTCTTGTCACAGGAAGTGGGTAATTATTTCCAAAATAAAATGAGCAAGCAGCTAATGAGCCTTTTTTCCATTAATTTAGAATCCATCTCACGCTGTATTTAGTGTTCTTAATTTCCAGTCCCCTGGACTACCAGAGGTCAAGCTGAAGCCAGGAAGGTCTGTGAAAGGGACAGAAAGGTAGGGGTAAGTCTGCCGAATAGGGACACAGACAACACAAAACCAGAAAAGCGGTTGTAACAGCTTTGATTAATCTATTTTTGGAGTTGGACTATAAGCATATCCGGCCCAGGCTTGAATTTTAAAGGCATCAAATGCAAGATATGTAAAAGGACACCTGAATTAGACTAAACAAGTAAAATTTTTACTTATCTTGACTTAAAGGGACACTTAAGTCAAACAAAAAAAATGAGTTTTACTCACCTGGGGCTTCCAATAGCCCGCTGCAGCTGTCCGGGTGCCCTCGCCATCTCCCTCCGATCCTCCTGGCCCCGCCAGCAGCCACTTCCTGTTTCGGTGACAGGAGCTGACAGGCTGGGGACGCGAGTGATTCTTCACGTTCCTGGCCACAATAGCGCCATCTATGCTGCTATAGCATATATCATATACCATATAGCAGCATAGAGGGTGCTAATGTGTCTGGGAACGCGAAGAATCACTCGCGTCCCCAGCCTGTCAGCTCCTGTCACCGAAACAGGAAGTGGCTGCTGGCGGGGCCAGGAGGATCGGAGGGAGACAGCGAGGGCACCGGACAGCTGCAGGGGGCTATTGGAAGCCCTAGGTGAGTAAAACTCATTTTTTTTGTTTGACTTAAAGGGGAACTGAAGAGAGAGGTATATGGAGGCTGTCATGTTTATTTCCTTTTATACAATACCAGTTGCCTGGCAGCCCTGCTGATCCTCTGCCTCTAATACTATTAGCCATAGCCCCTGAACAAGCATGCAGCAGATCAGGTGTTTCAGTGGTTCAGACTTATAAGTCTGATCTGACAAGACTAGCTGCATGCATGTTTCTGGTTTTAATCAGATACTACTGCAGAGAAATAGACCAGCAGGGCTGCCAGGCAACTGGTATTGATTAAAAGGAAATCAACATGACAGCCTCCATATACCTCTCTCTTCAGTTCCCCTTTAAGCGTCCCTTTACTTCCAGCCATCTGTTGCCTTTCTGCATACCCCCCAACCGTCCCGTTTCCGTCGGGATTCTCCCGATTTGGGGGGGCCCTCCCGCTATCCCGGGCCCCCCCTATTGAATCCCGACGGCTGGGCAGAATATGGAGGAGGAAAAAATGATCGAGGCTCCAGCCGCGGTAATGAGGGATACGGTAGCCGGCTTCAGTACTTCCTCCCTCCCTCCCTCTCTCTGAATGCCCCCCCCCTCCTTGTAGGCAGAGTGAGCGCAGCGGAGCAGCCAGCCGAGTCCTCTTACCGCTGATCCACTCGTACTGGCATCGGACCTCCATGTGCTTCCTGTTTACTATGACGTCACATGAAGCACATGGAGCTCCGATGCCAGTACGAGTGGATCAGCGGTAAGAGGACTCGGCTGGCTGCTCCGCTGCGCTCACTCTGCCTACAAGGAGGGGGGAGGACACATCAGGGGGGCCATTCAGAGAGAGGGAGGGAGGGAGGAAGTACTGAAGCCGGCTACCGCATCCCTCATTACCGCGGCTGGAGCCTCGATCATTTTTTTCCGCCTCCAGGCAATCACCCCCCCACCTAAAAGTGGCACCCTCCTCCCCACCCATGGGCATTCTCCCCCCCCTAATGACAACCCCCCTACCCACTAACACCCTCCTCCCCACCAAGAGTGTACCCTGCCAATGGCCCTAGGCACCCTACCCCAGGCACCCTTCTTCCCCAGGCACCCTGGTCCCTGCACCCTTCCCCAGGCACCCTGCCCCTGGCCCCTCCACTGTTCCCTAGGCACCCTGCACCCTTCCACAGGCACCATGCTCCTGGCCCCTGCACCCTGCCCCAGGCACCCTGCCCCCTCCACTGTTCACTAGGCACCCTTCCACAGGCACCATGCTCCTGGCCCCTGCACCCTGCCCCAGGCACCCTGCCCCTGGCCCCTCCACTGTTCACTAGGCACCCTGCACCCTTCCACAGGCACCATGCTCCTGGCCCCTGCACCCTGCCCCTGGCACCCTGCCCCCTCCACTGTTCACTAGGCACCCTTCCACAGGCACCATGCTCCTGGCCCTTGCACCCTGCCCCTGGCCCCTCCACTGTTCACTAGGCACCCTTCCACAGGCACCATGCTCCTGGCCCCTGCACCCTGCCCCAGGCACCCTGCCCTTGGACCCTTCCCAGGCACCCTGCACCATTCCCCAAGCACCCTGCTCCTGGCCCCTGTTCCAGGCACCCAGTGCCTGCACCCAGTCCCTGCACCCTGCTCCATGCACCCTGCCCCTGCACCCTTCCCCAGGCACCCTGCACCCTTCCCCAGGCACTCTGCCCTTGGCCCCTGCACTCTTCCCTAGGCACCCTGCACCCTTCCCCAGGCACCCTGCCCCTGGCCCCTCCACTGTTCCCTAGGCACCCTGCACCCTTCCACAGGCATCATGCTCCTGGCCCCTGCACCCTTCCACAGGCACCATGCTCCTGGCCCCTGCATCCTGCCCCAGGCACCCTGCCCCTGCACCCTTCCCCAGGCACCCTTCCCCAGGCACCCTGCACCCTTCCCCAGGCACCCTGCTCCTGGCCCCTGTCCCAGGCACCCAGTGCCTGCACCCAGTCCCTGCACCCTGCTCCAGGCACCCTGCCCCTGGCCCGTGCACCCTTCCCCAGGCACCCTGCACCCTTCCCCAGGCACCCTGCCCCTGAACTCTTCCCTAGGCACCCTGCACCCTTCCCCAGGCCCCTGCACTTTGCCCCAGGCACCCTGCTCCTGGCCCCTGCACCCTTCCCCAGGAACCCTGTGCACCCTTCCCCAGACACCCTGGCCCCTCCACCGTTCCCTAGGCACCCTTCCACAGGCACCATGCTCCTGGCCCCTGCACCCTGCCCCAGGCACCCTGCACCCTTCCCCAGGCACCCTGCACCCTTCCCAAGGCACCCTGCTCCTGGCCTCTGTCCCAGGCACCCAGTTACTGCACCCTGCTCCAGACACCCAGTCCCCGCACCCTGCTCCAGGCACCCTGCCCCAGGCACCCAGTCCCTGCATCCTGCCCCAGGCACCCTGGCTCCTGCCCCAGGCACCCTGTCCCTGCACTCTGCCCCAAGCACCCAGTCCCTGCATCTTATCCTGCACCTGCACCCTTCCCCAGGCACCCTGCCCCAGCCACAACTAAAAAGACCAAGAGGGGGAAATAGTCTGGCACTATAGTTTAATATGCAGCAAAGTGACACAATACAGCTCTCCCATATTTTATCCCAGCCACAACTACCCTAACCAGCACCCTGCCCCAGCCTGACCTGCCCTAACCAGCATCCTGTCCCTGCCCCAGCCACAACTGCCCTAACCACCAGCACCCTGTCCCTGCCCCAGCCTGAACTGCCCTAACCAGCACCCTGTCCCTGCACACTGCCCTAACCAGCACCCTGTCCCTGCACCCATCCTGCACACTGCCCTAACCAGCACCCAGTCCCTGCACACTGCCCTAACCAGCACCCTTTCCCTGCACACAGCCACCAGCCTGCACACTGCCTTAACCAGCACCCTGTCCCTGCACCCATCCTGCACACTGCCCTAACCTGCACTCAGCCAGCAATTGGGGGTCCGCTGTGGCTACCTAATATCTAAGGGCACATTTTTCTACCTAATCCTGATATCTATGGGCACATAGCTATCTAATTCTTTTATTTGGTGATTATGGCTGTTTAATTTATGTATCCAGGGTGGGCTTGGCTACTAAATTGTTTTATCTTGAGGCATCTGTCTGTGTAATTTGTTTATTGTGAGGCACCTGGCTACTTAATTAATTTATCTGGATGACTGTTACAGCTTCATTTTTATTGGACAGCATGTAACTACTTGATGAATTATCTGATGGCATGGGACTACTTGAATTATCTGATGGCATGAAACTTCTTGATGAATTATCTGATGGCATGCGCCGTATTACCCAGATATGCCTCTGTGTCACCCTCCTCTCTGCCCATTGACACCCTCCTCCTACCCACTGACACCCTCCTCCTACCCACTGACACCCTCCTCCTACCCACTGGCACCCTCCTCCTACCCACTGGCACCTTCCTCCCCCACCCACCAGCACCCTCCTTTTCCACCCAGTGTCACCCTCTCTCACCCACTGGCACTTTACCCCGCACACTCACTCCCATTGTCACCCTCTTGCAAAAGCGGGGGTGTGGCTTAAGGACACACAGGGGGCGTGGCTTAAGTGTCCCTCTTTCACATCTTCAAAAGTTGGGAGGTATGCCTTTCTGGTCCCTCTCAGTCCTCCAAATTCCCTTCCCTCAATTGTGCCGCTGCCCCCCCCTAAAAGATCTGTAACTAGAATGCCATTCATCCCATCTGCCTTGATCAGGCTCCCATTGTCAGGAGTGTTCTTTGCATGTGAAGTTCTTAAAACAAAAGTTCAGCTTGCACCGAATGCTTCCGGTGATGGGAGCGAGATCGAGGAGGCAATAGCTCATGACTGGAGTTTTTGTTGCAGATGTTTCAGAGAAAGCAGAGGCACAATGGACGGGACACAGAGGGACTTGAAAGACTAAGGAGGGCTGGAAAAAGCACTAGGTAAGTAACAATCTACTTACCTGGGGCTTCCTCCAGCCCTTGGCAGCATTCCTGTCCCTCGCTGCAGCTCCACTCCCAGCTTGTGTCCCCTCCGTTGCTGATGTCGTCTGCACCTGTGCGAGCACGTGGCCGAACCGCTTGTGGGAGCAATCTGTGGAGGTGCAGTACTTCTGTACCTGCACAGAACGCCCCAGGCTATGTGAGCGCATTAGCAAGCGGCGCGGCCATGTGCTCGTGCAGGCGGAGAAGATGCTGACCTGGCGAGGTAAACATCTGCAATGGTGGGGTCCCCGGGACCCAATCTACTTACCTGGGGCTCCCTCCAGCCCTTGGCAGCATTCCTGTCCCTCGCTGCAGCTCCACTCCCAGCTTGTGTCCCCTCCGTTGCCGATGTCGTCTGCACCTGCGCGAGCACGTGGCCGAACCGCTTGTGGGAGCAATCTGTGGAGGTGCAGTACTTGTGTACCTGCACAGAACGCCCCAGGCTATGTGAGCGCATTAGCAAGCGGCGCGGTCATGTGCTCGTGCAGGCGGAGAAGATGCTGACCTGGCGAGGTAAACATCTGCAATGGTGGGGTCCCCGGGACACCGGCCGCAAGAAGAGCGGCGTCAAGGGACAGATGCCAGGGGCTGGAGGAAGCCCCAGGTAAGTAGATTTGTA
This sequence comes from Hyperolius riggenbachi, assembly GCF_040937935.1. Classification (NCBI taxonomy): domain Eukaryota; kingdom Metazoa; phylum Chordata; class Amphibia; order Anura; family Hyperoliidae; genus Hyperolius; species Hyperolius riggenbachi. Next base: position 181,918,216 of record NC_090654.1, read on the forward strand.
TTTAGTTTGGACCCTCCCTTTAACCGATTCCCAACCGCCTAATGCAGAATGGTGGCGGGACAGTGGCTCTCTCATTCCTCTGCGATGCATATATGCATCATCTCGCGAGGAATGAGATTTGACAGGAGATTGTGCTCGCACGAGTGTGAGCTTCCGTCAGTTTACGCAGCGGGCCCCAGCGATCAGCCTGTTTATTTTATTTATTTAATGAAAAGTATTTATATAGCGCTGACATCTTATACAGCGCTGTACAGAGTAAACTGTCTTGTCACTAACTGTCCCTCAGAGGGGCTCACAAGCTAATCCCTGCCATGCATATGTATGTATTGTGTAGTGTATGTATCTTAGTCTAGGGCCAATTTAGGGGAAGCCAATTAACTTGTCTGTATGTGTATTTTTTAAAAAATTTTGGTCATTTTTGATTAAAATTATAAAAAATGAAACTAGCAGCAGCAATCAAATACCACCAAAAGAAAGCTCTATTTGTGAGAAGAAAATGAGGTCAAATTTATTTGGGTGCAAAGTTGTATGATGGTAAAACAATAAAGTGCTAAATTGTAAAAAAATGGCATGGTCACTAGGGGGTATAACACTCTGGGGCTCGAGAGGTTAAAGAATTGAGTTACAGACTGGAAGCAGCAAAAAAGGGCACATATGGCTAATGGACAACAAGGGCACCAGTATAGACTGCAATGCAAAATATCGGCTCTTGGGCGCCTGACAGGAAATTTGGGCGCCCGAGAAATATCGGTTGCAGGGATTGTGTTAACAAAAGTTTTTATTTAGAGAATAAGGTTTATTACAAATATCGTTTACAAATTCGTTTTGACTTTGTGTTATACTTATTTTATCGTTTTAAAATTTCGCTTATATGAGATTTTATTTATTTTTTCATTTTTTAATTTCGCTTTCAGGACTGTAACTAACAAGTAATTTTTCGTTTACACTTATTTTATCATTTTAAAATTTGTTTTCATACGTATAATGCTTAACCTCCCTGGCGGTACGCAGTTACAATGTCTGCGTCCGTGGGAGCATTTTCGCCTATAAAATGTTATTTATAGTCTTCAGCTAGCACTTCGCTAGCCAAGTATGCCCCCCAAGTGCCTCCGGCCCCCTCTAATCCCCCCAATCGCTGCCGGTAATATTTACCCGTCCGTGATCCCGTGAGAGCCGCAGCTTCTCCATGAAGCTTCACTGTCGCTATGGCGACGATCGGACATGACGTCATGACGTCATGCGCAGTTCCGATCCTCCCCATAGCGAAGCCGGGCGCTGATTGGGAGGCTGCACCATCGCAGGATCCCTGGGGGTACGTATACCGGCGGCAATCGGCGGCGATCAGAGGGGACCGGAGGCACTTGGGGGGCATACTTGGCTAGCGAAATGCTAGCTGAAGACTATAAATAACATTTTATAGGCAAAAATCCTCCCGGGGCCATGCGATCCCCTGTGGCGGCTAGCCCGACACTGTGGTGGGCTTACCGCCAGGGAGGTTAAATATAGTTTTTAACCTTACTGTACTAGAAATACATTGCTTTTGGTATTAACTTTGTTTTTTAGACTTACAATGTGTCGATTATCGTTTTCAGATTTATTAACTTACTAATATATCCCTATTAATATTACCATTATTTTAAGATTTTTAATGCATACGTGATTGTAAGGCTATTTATTCTATTTTATATACTGTATATATATATATATATATATATATATATATATATATATATATATATATATATATATATATATATATATGTATATATATATATATATATATATATATATATATATATATATATATATATATACACCTTTTTTCTTTATATAATATTATCAATGTGTACGTGATTTTAAGGTTATTTATTCTATTACAAATATATAAATTATTCTATTCATGTTATTAATAGTGCAGTATTTTAAGGATTAAATATATTATTGTTTATATGTGTGCTGTGGCAGCTCCAGGAATTTTTTTGGGGGGGTGTTGTGCAGGTGCTGGATAATTTTGAAGGGGGGTTAGGTGTTTTCGTGCGCCGCTAAAAAATTTGGGGCCTTGGCCAAAAAGAGGGTGTGGTCAAATCAAACAGAGGGGCGTGGTCATCAAAATAGGGGTGTGGTAAAGTGCTGGAGTATATTGCAGTGCTATATAAATACATAATGATATGGTAGGGTATAAGAGTATGGTCGGATTAGATTGTGAGCTCTTCCGAGAACCTGACTATGCACTCTGTAAAGTGCTTGATAAGATGTTACTGCTATATAAATATAGTATGGACATTACACTAACAGGATTAGAGTGTGAGCCAGCCTAGCCAGGCCTAGTGGGCCTGGCTGGCCCTGGCCCAGGTAGCGCCGGCAGGCAATGATGATTATGCAGAAAAGGGGCCCCAACCAAATCAGCACCTGTTTTTTTAGGGGTGCTAATAGGGTGCTTGGAGGATTTTAGGGGGTGCTTCAGCACCCAAAGCACCCACCTGGTGCTGCCCCTGTATGTGTGTAAGGGTGTTTGTGCAGTGGGGATGGTTAGGGTTAGGTACCACCAGGGGAGATTTAGGGTTAGGCACCACCAGGGAGATTTTAGGATTAGGCACCACCAGGGGGGTGGTAAGGGTTAGGCACCACCAAGGGAGATTTAGGGTTAGGCACCACCAGGCTGGTCGTAGGGTTAGGCAACACCCCCCCCCCCCCTCTGGGTTTGGTTTACACACTCCTGTGAGTTTTGGTTCACCATGAGCTTGCTGGGTAGTCTGTGACTCTGGGTGTTTCAAGTTCTACTCCATAGAGACACATTATTCTATTCCATGCACTGATGAAGATCAACCAATCAAAAACAGTTTGTATGCATGTTGGATTATTGTGAGTCTGTACCATTAACAAGTTGACAAATCATTGCATTCCAATGGTTCTAGAGGTGTGGCTAGCTGACAGGGACAACATTGGATAATTTGCATATTCAGCAGTGATGCATTGTGGGAGACATCATATGCTCACTCCAACCTGAACTATCACAAGTTTCTTCTGTTTTAAGAAAGCAAACTTTTGTTTCAAGAAAAGGCTTGTCAAAATATCTCTTCCCTTCATCCGATATTATTGCGAGCAATTTTTGTGTTGCGTGGGATTTTCCCCATACATATATTTGTGTCATCGTGTGTGTTCTACTGTTCCCTATACTAATGCTTGCTGTCTGACAAGTATGAAACCTATGCACAGGTCACATGACACAAGACAGCGATTGTTAAAATCTTGACGGCAGCAAGTCAAAAGATTGCCCTCTGACAAGTTGATTTATCGTTTCGCGAACGAGCGACCACAACATGAATCATTTATCAACGGGGAACCCTGAACTCGTGCTTTTATCTCCACACCGAAATCAAAAGCTCTGCCTTCTCTCCATAAGCAAATGTTCTCGTGCCAGAGTACTTTATATAACAAATAAAATGGATCCCCATTTCCAATCATTCATGTTTATGAGATTGTAAGTGAGGCAGGAGCGGCAGGCTGTAAATATTAGTAATATGGTAGGCTCAGCCATTTTACGGAAATGAAAGCTTTGCTTGGGTGGAAAACTGTTTTTGAATCAGGAACATATTTTCATATAATATTCTACAGCGTCCCCAATGCATCCTAAAATTGCACGGTGTGCTCATGATTTCCCCGCGTTCTGCCATGACTGGCTTTTAAGTCTTAACACTATAGGAAGTACCACTGCTGGCAACTTCAGACTTAATATACAGAGTCGCATGTCCCCTGATACATATGGAAAAAGGTTATGACTCATTTTATTCCTCAAGCATATCGTTATAGAGCAGTTAAGTGTTATTTTTGCCTGTACATTTGTGTGTGTGTGTGTGTGCAGGTCGATGCTGAAGCTGGATAGGCTCCAGCCTCTGGGTGCAGAGCTGCAAGGGGTGTGGGGAGGGGGGCCTCACTTCTATTCTCCTTCCCTCTCCTCAAGCCCCCCTTCTGTGCTCCCCCCATATGCAGATTTGCAGTGTAGCAGGCGGGGATTACAGCACACACATCCATCCTACAAGCTTCAGGCGCTAGAGGTCCTAACAGTCTTCTATGCAGCAACGCTCATTCTTTACTTGGGAGGTAGAGAACAAGCAGCACTGCAGAAAAGACAGATGGGACCTCTAGTGCCTGGAGTAGGTAAGTGTGTGCTAAAATCAATAGGGTAGTGACACCAGAAACATCTATAGGGGAGGGAATAGGGGAATGAGTGGATGCCATGAGACACTAGGAAAATCTATAGAGTAGAAAGTGGGTGACACTAGACCCCAGGGAAATAGGAAATGAGGAAGGCCACTAGACACCAGGTAAATGTATATAGGAGGGAGTGGGTGCTACTAGACACCGGCAAGTCAATAGGGGAGGGAAAGGGACCACTAAGAAAGGCTGGATTTGGGAGGGGGTGGGGGGCACTGGGGGATGCTGTATTGTTTCTCGCTTGTACCCAGTGCTGGGCCGAAATTACGCATTAGCGTAATTACGCATCGTAATTCACTACAAATGCACCGTAAGCGTTACGTGTAAGGTTACGGTATTACGCGTAATTAATTACGCGTAGACCGTGGGTTACGTTTTACGCGTAACAAATTACGCGTAAGACAGTAAACTCCCATTGAAATTACACAGTCTGCCGTAATCGCGTAATATTACGCTCCCGTATAATATTAAAAAGCCGCCGACTTTAAGGGTTAATAGCAAAGCCCCCTTAAGTGCTAAGAGTCTCAAATTTGGATCAGAAGGAATAAGAGGAAAAATTTTTTTTTCAAAAAGACCTTATAGTTTTTGAGAAAATCGATGTTAAAGTTTCAAAGGAAAAATATATACATTTAAAAACCCGCCGACTTTAACGGTTAATAGCAAAGCCTGCTTAAAATTTAGGAACACCAAATTCACAGGGTATATTAAGGGGATCAGTGGGAATAAGAGGAAAAATTTTTTTTTCAAAAAGACCTTATAGTTTTTGAGAAAATCGATTTTTAAGTTTCAAGGGCGAAAATGTCTTTTAAATGCGGAAAATGTCAGTTTTTTTTGCACAGGTAACAATAGTGTTTTATTTTCATAGATTCCCCCAAGTGGGAAGAGTTTTACTTACTTCGTTCTGAGTGTGGGAAATATAAAAAAAAAACGACGTGGGGTCCCCCCTCCCAGACCTCTTTAACCCCTTGTCCCCCATGCAGACTGGGATAGCCAGAATGCGGAGCACCGGCCGCGTGGGGCTCCGCACCCTGACTATACCAGCCCGCATGGTCCATGGATTGGGGGGTCTCGGAAGGGGAGGGGCAGCTAAGCTTTCCCCTCCCCCTCCGAGCCCTTGTCCAATCCAAGGACAAGGGGCTCTTCTCCACCTCCGATGGGCGGTGGAGGTGGAGGCCGCGATTTCCTGGGGAGGGGTTCATGGTGGCATCTGGGAGTCCCCTTTAAAAACGGGTCCCCCAGATGCCCACCCCCCTCCCAGGAGAAATGAGTATAGAGGTACTTGTACCCCTTACCCATTCCCTTTAAGAGTTAAAAGTAAATAAACACACAAACACATAGAAAAAGTATTTTAATTGAACAAAAAACATAACCACGAAAAAAGTCCTTTAATATTCTTAATTAACCATTAATACTTACCTGTCCCTTTAAAAGCCAGTTCCCACGCAATATCCTCGGAAATATACTAATCAGTTACAATGTAACAAAGTTATTACAATGTAACAACTTTGTTACTTTGTAACACCACCGCACCCGACGTCACTCGCCGCTCACCCGCCGGCCGCCGCATACACGCTAGTCCCCGCCGGCTCCCGCCGTCCACTCCGCCCACACCTGTCACCCATATACATGCTGGCACCCATGGGTGCCAGCATGTATATAGGTGACATGTGGGAGAGGCGGGGAGGGCAGCGGAGCCGGCGGGGACTTAGCGTCCCTTCACCCGACAGAGCTCTGAGCTATATAGCTCAGAGCTCTCTAAGCATCTTTGTATTTGGGCTCCAAGGAGCCCCATTGGTCCTTAGCAGACCAATGGGGTTCCTTCAAATCAGAAGGAACCCCATTGGTCTGCTAAGTACCAATGGGGCTCCTTGGAGCCCAAATACAAAGATGCTTAGAGAGCTCTGTCGGGTGAAGGGACGCTAAGTCCCCGCCGGCTCCGCTGCCCTCCCCGCCTCTCCCACATGTCACCTATATACATGCTGGCACCCATGGGTGCCAGCATGTATATGGGTGACAGGTGTGGGCGGAGTGGACGGCGGGAGCCGGCGGGGACTAGCGTGTATGCGGCGGCCGGCGGGTGAGCGGCGAGTGACGTCGGGTGCGGTGGTGTTACAAAGTAACAAAGTTGTTACATTGTAATAACTTTGTTACATTGTAACTGATTAGTATATTTCCGAGGATATTGCGTGGGAACTGGCTTTTAAAGGGACAGTTAAGTATTAATGGTTAATTAAGAATATTAAAGGACTTTTTTCGTGGTTATGTTTTTTGTTCAATTAAAATACTTTTTCTATGTGTTTGTGTGTTTATTTACTTTTAACTCTTAAAGGGAATGGGTAAGGGGTACAAGTACCTCTATACTCATTTCTCCTGGGAGGGGGGTGGGCATCTGGGGGACCCGTTTTTAAAGGGGACTCCCAGATGCCACCATGAACCCCTCCCCAGGAAATCGCGGCCTCCACCTCCACCGCCCATCGGAGGTGGAGAAGAGCCCCTTGTCCTTGGATTGGACAAGGGCTCGGAGGGGGAGGGGAAAGCTTAGCTGCCCCTCCCCTTCCGAGACCCCCCAATCCATGGACCATGCGGGCTGGTATAGTCAGGGTGCGGAGCCCCACGCGGCCGGTGCTCCGCATTCTGGCTATCCCAGTCTGCATGGGGGACAAGGGGTTAAAGAGGTCTGGGAGGGGGGACCCCACGTCGTTTTTTTTTTATATTTCCCACACTCAGAACGAAGTAAGTAAAACTCTTCCCACTTGGGGGAATCTATGAAAATAAAACACTATTGTTACCTGTGCAAAAAAAACTGACATTTTCCGCATTTAAAAGACATTTTCGCCCTTGAAACTTAAAAATCGATTTTCTCAAAAACTATAAGGTCTTTTTGAAAAAAAAAATTTTCCTCTTATTCCCACTGATCCCCTTAATATACCCTGTGAATTTGGTGTTCCTAAATTTTAAGCAGGCTTTGCTATTAACCGTTAAAGTCGGCGGGTTTTTAAATGTATATATTTTTCCTTTGAAACTTTAACATCGATTTTCTCAAAAACTATAAGGTCTTTTTGAAAAAAAATTTTTTCCTCTTATTCCTTCTGATCTCCTTAATATATTCTCCAAATTTGAGGCTCTTAGCACTTAAGGGGGCTTAGCTATTAACCCTTAAAGTCGGCGGCTACCTAACATTGATCCATGCGTCAACTTTTCCGCTTGGCAGCATGACCTTACGCATTAATTGCTAGTAGGATTTTACGCGTAAGCCTATAACGTAATAACCTGAATTACGGTATACTTACGCGTAATTGCGTAAGTGCTATGCGTAATTACAGACATGTACCGAAATTAAATGTCTATGCCGTAAGCGTAATTTCGTAACGCGTAATAGCGTAAAATTACGCGTAATGATCCGTAAGCGTAGCTTTCTCCATTATGACCAGCACTGCTGTGTGTGTATGCCTTGTGAAGTTGTGAAATATACATGGAGCATACAAATTCCTGTTTCATTATCGTTTAGTGTGAATTGGAAAAGAGTTTATGAATCAGGTCACCTCGATTAACGGACAACTGAAGTGAGAAAATATGTAGGCTGCCATATTTATTTCCTTTTAAATAATACTGGTTGCCTGGCAGCCCTGCTGATCAATTTGGCTGCAGTATTGTCTGAATGACACCAGGAACAAGCATGCAGCTAATCTTGTAAAATCTGAAAATTATGTCAGAAACACCTGATCTGCTGCATACTTGTTCAGGGTCTATGGCTAAAAGTATTAGAGGTAGAGATGGCCCGAGCCTTCAATTTTCGGTTTGCGAACCGCGTTCGCGAATTTCCGTGGAAGATCGCGAACATGCGAACTTTTGCAAACCACAATAGACTTCAATGGGGAGGCGAACGTTGAAAACTAGAGACATTTATGCTGGCCACAAAAGTGATGGAAAAGATGTTTCAAGGGGTCTAACATCTGAGTTTTTGCATGGGGGAGTGGGATACACGCCAAAAGTCCCGGGGAAAAATCTGGATTTGACACAAAGCAGTGTTTTAAGGGCAGAAATCAGATTGCATGCTAAATTTGAGGCCTAAAGTGCTTTAACCACTTGAGGACTCAGCCTTTACCCCCCCTTAAGGACCAGTGTGGTTTTTTATGATCTGTGCTGGGTGGGCTCTGCAGCCCCCAGCACAGATCAGGTTGCAGGCAGAGCGATCAGATCACCCCCCTTTTTTCCCCCCTATGGGGATGATGTGCAGGGGGGGTCTGATCGCTCCTGCCTGGGTGTTGCGGGGGGGGGCACCTCAAAGCCCCCCTTCGCTGCGAAACACCCCCCCCCCCTCCCTCTCCTCCCTCTCACCTCTGGTGATCGGGGCTGCACAGGACGCTATCCGTCCTGTGCAGCCTGTGACAGGCTGTCCTCTGTCACATGGCGGCGATCCCCAGCCGCTCATTGGCTGGGGATCGCCGACCTGCCTTACGGCGCTGCTGCTACAATGTCTCCTGCGTTTACATTTAGTCTGCGAGCCACGATCAGCGGCTCGCAGGCTATTCACAGAGACCCGCTCCGTGATCTAACAGGAAACGGCCGCTCACGCGAGCGGCCTTTCCAGATTAATTAGGGAGGCACCTGGCGATGCAGATGTGCGTCGCTGGTCCTCCAGCTACCACTTTGCCGCCGCACGGTATGAGTGTGCGGTCGGCAAGTGGTTAAAACATCTTGCATGTGTATACATCAATCAGGGAGTGTAATTAGAGTACTGCTTCACACTGACTGACCAAACTCACTGTGTAATGCACCGCAAACAGCTGTTTGTGTTGTGACGGCCGTGCTGGACTGGTGCTCACCATGGCCAGAGTGCAGGCGATAGCGGTTTTCAAGCTCATATGGTCGCCAGGCTGAGGTAGCTCAATGACAGAACAACAGTGACTGTCCAGCTGATCGAATTTGGTCTGTCCACAATGAAGCAGCGACCTTATTATCTTTGGTGTGCCACCCCGAGACACTCATATAACCGTCGGTCATTGCTTCATTGTGTTACGCAAGCCCCTTCACCGCGGCAAGGTAATGATCATGAAGGGGAATTGACTCATGTACATGCCTTTTGTTTTGTTGTTGCAGCTGCAGTGCAGCCAGAAAAATTAGGCAGGCATGTACATGCACAGGGGTGCAGCTAAGGTTTTGGTGGCTTCAAGCAGTCCATAACTTGAGGCCCCCATCCACGAGATAGTCACACCTCAAAACAAAGTGCCGCGCGCAGAGTGGGCGTGGTCAAAACATGATGTGGGTGGAGCCAAATACTAGCAGTTTCTAGGCTAAATTGCACCCAGGGCGAGGGCGTAAAATGCGCCCCCAACGTGGAGACAGGTATAGGTGCCCGCAGTATAGGTAGCCAGCTATAGGTCCCCCCCAGTATAGGTAGCCCATATAGTTTCCCCCAGTATAGATTAGATAGGTATATGCCCCCAGTATACATTAGATAGGTATATGCCCTCAGTATAGATTAGATAGATATATGCCCCCGGTATAGGTTAGATAGGTATATGTCCCCCAGTATAGGTTAGATAGGTATATGCCCCCAGTATAGGTTGGATAGGTATATGCCCCCAGCATAGATTAGATAGGTATATGTATAATAGGTGCAGTGATTGGGATTACAAATGTGCAGCTTCCTGGCACACACACACACACACACACACAGGTACCGTGAACAGGTGCAATGACTGGTGGTATTAACAATGCGTGCGTTCACATAGGTATAGGTAGGTAGGTGCACTGAACAGTGAACAGGTGCAGTGATTGGTATTACAAATGTGCAGCTGCCTGTCACACACACAGGTACCACGAACAGGTGCAATGACTGGTGGTATTAACTATGCGTGCGCTCACGTAGGTATAGGCAGGGCTGCTCATCCAGATTCCGGATATCCGGGTAACCCGGATATCCGAACTTTTTTATGCTATCCGACCGGATTTGGATTCCGGATACCTGGGCCCAAATCCGGCTAGCTATCTGCGGATATTTGGCCACATAATCCGGATATTGCGGATATCCGGATCCAAAATACTGTAACTAAGGAGATGACGTCCTGGAGCCAATTAGAGGGCTCCCAGCAGAAGCCCTAGCAACCAATCACAGAGGGGAACCCTGGCCAGCCCCACCTGACCTCATTGAGCCAATCAGAGAGCTCCCAGCCTAAACCCTGGCACCCAATCACAGAAAGGAACACTGGCCAGCCCCCCTGTATAATAAGGAGGGCTGCCATGATGAGACATATCGTCTTAGCTTGCTGAATGCTCACTGAGAGACATGCTCCAGTGCTGGTGGCCTAGCAAGGGGGCTGTACACAGTTATAAACCTAAAGCTGTTCAGTGATTAAGCCCTTCACTACTATCACTAAACTATTGTTAAATTGTTAATTAGCTTGATTGACCTCATAGTGTGACAGTCAGAGTGTGTGCTCCAGTGCTGCTGGGCCAAGGGCTGTACACAGTGATAAGTTGTTCAGTGATTAACCCCTTCACTACTATCACTACACTATTGTTAAATTGTTAATTAGCTTGATTGATGTCATTGTATGACATTCAGAGTGTGTGCTCCAGTGCTGCTGGCCTAGCAGTGATAAACCGAAAGCTGTTCAGTGATTAACCCCTTCACTATCACTACACTATTGTTAAATCATTAATTAGCTTGATGTCATTTGTGTGAAAGAGTCTCATCAGACCAGTAGATGGTTTCCTTTCTGCCAATCTCCACACAAATGATCGCTGTCAGATGTTATCTTTAAATGATCAGATCCACCATCGTTCTGGATCTGATCGTTTAAAGATAACATCTGACAGCGATCATTTGTGTGGAGATTGGCAGGGAGGAAATTATCTGCTGGTCTGATGAGGCTCTATCTTGGACCCTGTAATTAAGGTCCAGGAGAATCCGGTAAGCGCATCTTGATAATTGCTGCTACTGGTGGTGGAATTATTGAAAATAGCGCTGAAGATTGTATTGTATTTTCTGTGAAGACACTGCACTGGAGTGTTGGACTTTAGCTGCCTATTTCTTTCTCATTCGGACTAGTATTTGGTTGCATTGATATAGTTGATAATTGCAAATTGTGTGACAGAGTGTGTGCTGCAGGCAGCTGCTATGTGTCTGTGTGTGTGCTGTGCACAGACCAGGCCAGCTGCTGCCTGCTGTCCAGCTATTAGCCTTAGGTATAGGTTAGGTTAGGAATTAGGGGATAGGATTACTGTGTTATTGTGTAGTTAGTACTGTAGTACTGCAGTCAGTGTGCTAGTAGTTATATAAAATTTGGAAATTTTGCCGCGGTGCTGCAGTCTATGTGCAAGGTTTTATTTAATTATCTATTTTCTCAACAACTGGTGAGTTGGTGCGGCCAGTAAGAGATTACTTTAACAATGGTGGCACAAAGATTGGCCATAGACACCTGGTACATCTCAGTTACAAAAGAATCTTTATTGCACGAGGATTACACTGTGGGTATACACCTTAACCGACTCAAAAACACAGACAAAAATTAATTAAAACTTATTTCTGCGCAGAAACTTTTACATTAAAATTCGAGGAGCCCGCCCGCACTTCCCCAAGTCCATACTCTAGGCTTAGGTGCATGGAGTCTGTCACTGACACTATGCTCCATGCATGCAAGCCCAGTCCGCCCGCACATGCACTCCACCTCACACCATGCACCCAGCAGCTGCCTCCCCCTAGTAGGGATAAGTCCTGTAGGTATTAGTGAGTTGGCAGGCAAGCGTTATTTAGTTAGCAGCAGTGCAAGCATTAGTGCTATTTGCTAGAGCAATGTCATCCAGACATCATTCTCCCAGTATTTTAGGCATGCATATTTAATGTATACTTGCGGTAGGTCCAAGATGTAGTGCATCACAGATCAGGTTAGCTGTATTTTTTCCCCTCCTCCTCAGTGACCTGTAGTCATGTCCATCTTTTTGGTAGCTTAGGTCTCCCAGATCCCTTAGTAGGGTTTCAAGTCCAGCCTCTCCAGCCCGTCCTCAAGATGTATGGGGGGATGATGGGATGCCAGTCACAGCAATCCACATACTTAATCAGCTCAGAATAGGTAGGGCAGGTAGCCTACCTATTCTGAGCTGATTAGGTATGTGATTAAGTATGTGGATGGCTGTGACTGGCATCCCAGTGTGGCAAATGGCAAATGGCAAATGACACGTGACACTTGGCAAGTGACACATGCCAAGTGACACGTGGCAAGTGCCACTTGGCAAGTGCCACGTGGCACGTGACACGTGACAAGTGCCACGTGACACGTGACAAGTGCCACGTGACACGTGCCAAGTGACATGTGCCAAGTGACACATGACACATGCTATTTGCCAATTGCAACGTGCCACGTCCGGCATGCTTCAGGCACACATTACACCTGCTGCTGCTGCATTGCTCTGCTCCTGCTGCCTGTGCAGCTCCCACCGCCAGGCCAGAGTGCCACAGGCCACTGATACCACCTATATTTAACCCAAAACACAATTGCTGCGTAATTTTTTGGAGGTGTCTTGGCTGAAAACTGTCATGTCCCAGTTGTGCGATTGACAAGTGTCACGCGGCACTTGCCAAGTGGCAAGTGCCACAGTGACTTTTTCTCCCAACTTTTGGAGGATAAAAAGTTTCTCTTATCCGTAAAAATATTGTTATCCATCAGCTGAAACTTCAGACTGGGTAACGCTATAATACCAAAGTGGCCAACAATCTCCATATGATTATGAGCCTCCTGTGCATGGATTGTGGCCAGAAGTACAGATGACAGAAAGTGAGTATTGGTTGGTTATGATTAGAGATTGAGATAGGTTGCGCTCACACTAGGGGCTTGATTCACTAAACCATGATAACTCCTATCACGGCCATGCTAGCGTTTTTGCGCACACTTTCACGCATTTTCACGCACAATCGCGAACTTCTGCATCCAAAAACGTTAGTGCGCCCGTGATATGAGTTATCACAGTTTAGTGAATCAAGCTCCATGCATGCTATGTTGCTGCATGTGAAGCGTCCATTAAATTCTTTACATCCCTGCTTTCACTCCTCAGCATGTGGTTGCCCATGGCAACCCACCAGCTCAGGACTCTTTCTACAGAACTGTTTTCCCTTCTAGGACCTTTAAACATTCCCATGCCATAGTGTCTGGAATGTTTGCACCTGTGAGCTCACTTCCAGGTAGTGGTGCTCAGCAGAGCTCGAATATTCGAGTAGCTCGAATATTCGAGCTCTTTTTCAGCTATTCGAGCTCGGTATTCGAGCTCCGAATAGCTGTAGCTATTCGAATGGGCTATTCGAGAACACTCGAATAGCCCATTCACTATTCGAGCTATTCGAGCAAACCGGCGCTATTCGAGCTCGGTACCGAGCTCGAATAGCGTCATAGCCCAGATTGATGTGCTTAGAGCCAATCAGAGGGCTCCCAGGCCCTCTGACGGCAGCCAATCACAGAGGGGGACCCTGGCCAGCCCCTACCCTATAAATAGCGGCCGCCATGTTCGGGTTTTCCATGCTTGCCTGAGACTTGTACAGAGAGAGATCTGCTCCTTTGTGCTTTGGCTTAGCAAGTGCTCTATTGTGTTCATTTACCTAGCGTTTTTGCTCACCTACACCTGCCATATACACCTGTATTGTTGTTATTTAGATAGACATTGTATTTTAGTTAGTAGCTTGTGTGTTACATTAGAGACAGGCAGCTGCTGCAAGCTTACAGGTTTAGGCCTCAGGGGGGCCTTGCCTCTGTGGGCAGCTGTCCTCTGTTTATTTCTCTCATCATCTATACCAGTATTTCTGCTGTCCTTTACTAATAGTATTGTAGTTATACTGTACTAGGAGTAGGACACTCACTGACTGTCACTGTTTATAGGCTACTAGCTAGCTCCTGCGTGTGTGCACTCACTCACTGTCTGTGTGTACACACACTCTATTTCCTTCTGATTACTGATTGATTATTGTTAGTTGTACTTACTTACTACTTACTCTTACTGTACCCGTAGGGACACTCACTGTCACTGTTCATATAGGCTACTAGCTCCTGCGTGTGCGCACTCACTGTCTGAGTGTACACACACAACACACACTCTATTTCCTTCTGATCGCTGATTGATTATTGTAATTAGTTAGTTCTACTTACTGTTACTACTTACTCTTACTGTACTAGGAGTCTAGGACACTCAGTCACTGTGTTCATAGGCTACTAGCTCCTGCGTGCGTGCACTCACTGTCTGAGTGTACACACACCCACACTCCATTTCCTTCTGATCGCTGATTGATTATTGTTATTAGTTAGTTCTACTTACTGTTACTACTTACTTACTCTTACTGTACTAGGAGTCTAGGACACTCAGTCACTGTGTCCATAGGCTACTAGCTCCTGCGTGCGTGCACTCACTGTCTGAGTGTACACACACCACCCACACTCCATTTCCTTCTGATCGCTGATTGATTATTGTTATTAGTTAGTTCTACTACTTACTGTTACTACTTACTGTACTAGGAGTCTAGGACACTCAGTCACTGTGTCCATAGGCTACTAGCTCCTGCGTGCGTGCACTCACTGTCTGAGTGTACACACACCACCCACACTCCATTTCCTTCTGATCGCTGATTGATTATTGTTATTAGTTAGTTCTACTACTTACTGTTACTACTTACTTACTCTTACTGTACTAGGAGTCTAGGACACCCAGTCACTGTGTCCATAGGCTACTAGCTCCTGCGTGCGTGCACTCACTGTCTGAGTGTACACACACCACCCACACTCCATTTCCTTCTGATCGCTGATTGATTATTGTTATTAGTTAGTTCTACTTACTGTTACTACTTACTTACTCTTACTGTACTAGGAGTCTAGGACACTCAGTCACTGTGTCCATAGGCTACTAGCTCCTGCGTGCGTGCACTCACTGTCTGAGTGTACACACACCACCCACACTCCATTTCCTTCTGATCGCTGATTGATTATTGTTATTAGTTAGTTCTACTACTTACTGTTACTACTTACTGTACTAGGAGTCTAGGACACTCAGTCACTGTGTCCATAGGCTACTAGCTCCTGCGTGCGTGCACTCACTGTCTGAGTGTACACACACCACCCACACTCCATTTCCTTCTGATCGCTGATTGATTATTGTTATTAGTTAGTTCTACTACTTACTGTTACTACTTACTTACTCTTACTGTACTAGGAGTCTAGGACACCCAGTCACTGTGTCCATAGGCTACTAGCTCCTGCGTGCGTGCACTCACTGTCTGAGTGTACACACACCACCCACACTCCATTTCCTTCTGATCGCTGATTGATTATTGTTATTAGTTAGTTCTACTTACTGTTACTACTTACTTACTCTTACTGTACTAGGAGTCTAGGACACTCAGTCACTGTGTCCATAGGCTACTAGCTCCTGCGTGCGTGCACTCACTGTCTGAGTGTACACACACCACCCACACTCCATTTCCTTCTGATCGCTGATTGATTATTGTTATTAGTTAGTTCTACTACTTACTGTTACTACTTACTGTACTAGGAGTCTAGGACACTCAGTCACTGTGTCCATAGGCTACTAGCTCCTGCGTGCGTGCACTCACTGTCTGAGTGTACACACACCACCCACACTCCATTTCCTTCTGATCGCTGATTGATTATTGTTATTAGTTAGTTCTACTACTTACTGTTACTACTTACTTACTCTTACTGTACTAGGAGTCTAGGACACCCAGTCACTGTGTCCATAGGCTACTAGCTCCTGCGTGCGTGCACTCACTGTCTGAGTGTACACACACCACCCACACTCCATTTCCTTCTGATCGCTGATTGATTATTGTTATTAGTTAGTTCTACTTACTGTTACTACTTACTTACTCTTACTGTACTAGGAGTCTAGGACACTCAGTCACTGTGTCCATAGGCTACTAGCTCCTGCGTGCGTGCACTCACTGTCTGAGTGTACACACACACCACCCACACTCCATTTCCTTCTGATCGCTGATTGATTATTGTTATTAGTTAGTTCTACTTACTGTTACTACTTACTTACTCTTACCGTACTAGGAGTCTAGGACACTCAGTCACTGTGTCCATAGGCTACTAGCTCCTGCGTGCGTGCACTCACTGTCTGAGTGTACACACACTAAATTTACTTGTGATTACTACTACTGATTATTGTAACTGCTAGTTGTACTTCCTGACTGTTAATACTTACTTACTGTACTAGGGGACACTCACTCAGTCACCTCACCAACCAACCCACTCCATTAAAGTACCCCACTTTTCACCCGCCCTTTTACAAAACTTTTGTCTATACGCCCAAAACATTGAAGATGTCTGGAAGTGGCAGCCAGCGCGGTTTGGGCAAGGGGAAGGGCAGCAAGGGAATCAGGAAGAGAGGGAGCAGCATTGTGGCAAGCCGCGGCCGCGGGCGCGCCACCATGCACAGTTCCGCAGCAGCAGCAGCAGCGTCAGTGGCTAACATTCCTCCCATAGCCACTGGCCGTGGACGCCTTGGGCGCCGCCCAGGAGGAGCATCTGCAACTCACGCTGCAGAGACACAGCAGCAGCAGCGTGTAGCACCTGCTCCCATTTTCCTCCAGCCGGGTCGGAAACGTCCCATTGAGGAAAAGGATGCAGACACTGTGGTGCAACTCATGACGGAGGATGAGCAGCCCGCCATCAGCTCTGCATCCGAGGCCTCCACCCTCACCACCACCACCCCTGTTCGCAGCAGCCGCCCAGCAGGGCCTGGGGAGGAGGCCAGTTCACCGTCAGTCGCCGACCTGTCACTCAGCACTCTTTTGACCCCAGGCATGATGAGTCAATTGAATGCTGTTGTTGGCGATTTGGAGGAGGAGATGCTGATGGGCACTTTGGGGGAGGAGGGATTGGACAGCAAGACTGTGGCGACAGTCAAGCGTCCCATCCATGCATCAGCAGAGGAGTTTGGGGGGTCATCATCAGAGCAGGACATGTTTCAGGAGGGGCATGATGATGATGACCCGGTGACAGACAGAGACTGGGTGCCAACACATCCAGAGGATGTCGTCCTCAGCAGCTCTGAGGAGGAGGAGGAGGATGCGGTTGTGGGCCTTGCAAGGAGGCGCATCATTGCAAGCATTGGCAGCGTCCCACAGCCTGCTGGTGTCTCAGGCTCAGCAGCAGCAGCAGCAGCATCAGCCAGTACCACCACCAGCCGCACCCAAGACCCCCCCCCCCCCCCAACCACCACAGGGAAACAGGCAGCAGCGCTTCCATGCCGTAGGGGGATGTTTTTGTCACCAATCTGGCGGTTTTTCACCATGCCCACAGTGTACAGCAAGTACGCCACTTGCAACCACTGTCAGCGGAAGTTGAGCAGAGGTGCAGACCCCTTGAAGTTCAGCACCAGCTCGCTGATCAACCACCTTTCTGCGAAACACTTCCACCAGCATGAGGAGTTCCAGAGGCTGAAGGCATCTGGTGCTGGCAGTGGCACCAATCCCATCACTGCACAGCCTTCAGCAGCAGCAGCAGCAACAGCAGCCACCCGCCCTCCTGCTCCTCCAGCAGCACCAGCAGGAGTGCGGAAACGCCCTGCTCCTCCCCCCTCTGCAACTCCTGCCGCCGACACTGAGGCCTGTTCTGGCAGCCAGTCCTCAGTGGCCTCCTCTGCTC
Source organism: Hyperolius riggenbachi (assembly GCF_040937935.1). Lineage (NCBI taxonomy): Eukaryota > Metazoa > Chordata > Amphibia > Anura > Hyperoliidae > Hyperolius > Hyperolius riggenbachi. Next base: position 181,936,080 of record NC_090654.1, read on the forward strand.
CGTCTGCTGATTCCCGTGCCAGCAAAAAGGCACGCCAGAGCCTTTTGAGCGAGTCCTTCCAGGGGGTGGTTAGGGCTCTGCCTCCCAGCAGCCGTCGCGTGCGGCAGCTGAACGGCTTGCTGGCACGGGCCATGTGCTCCCAACTCCTGCCGTACACGCTCGTGCAGGAGGGGAGCGACATGCGGGCGCTGCTTGCTTGTGCAGCCCCAGACTGGCAGCTCCCCAGCAGACACTTCTTCGCCCGCAAGGCCATTCCTGCACTGCACCGCTTTGTGATGGCCAATGTGGAGCGAGGGCTGGAGCACGCGGTTGGTGAAAGGGTCCACGTCACCATGGACTCCTGGAGCAGCCGCTTCGGGACAGGCCGCTACCTGTCCTTCACTGTCCACTGGGTCAGCTTGGTGGAAGGGGGTGAGGATGGGAGAGCAGCAGCGGGCACAGCAGCAGCAGCAACACAGTGGGTGGTGCCACCCCGCAGGGTCAGGGGAACTGCAGCGGGTTCCTCCGATCCTCTGCCATCCTCCGCCACACCTGGCCAAACCCCCCGCCTCAGCAGCAGTGTGAAGGCCCGCCACTGCCAAGCGCTGCTGCACTTGGTCAGCCTTGGCAAGACCAAGCTGACGGCAGCCCACGTGTTGGCCAAACTCCAGGAGCAGGAGCGGATTTGGCTGACCCCCAGAGGCCTCAGAGTCGGAGAGGTGGTGTCCGACAATGGGGCCAATCTGGTTGCTGCCATAGACAGGGGAAACCTGACCCACATCCCCTGTCTTGCCCACGTGCTGAACCTGGTGGTGCAGAAGTTCCTGCGCACCTACCAGGGGATGGACGAGCTGCTGGAAACGGCAAGGAACGTTGTGCGTCACTTCCGGCGCTCGGCTGCAGCCTGTGCGAGCCTGGAAGACGTGCAAAAGGAGCTGGATCTGCCACGCCATCGGCTGATCATTGACGTTCCGACTCGCTGGAACTCCACCCTGGCGATGTTGGAGCGTCTGGTTGAACAGAAGCACGCTGTCAACCACTACCTTGCCCTGGCCACTGTTTCCGCAGCTCAGAGAAGGGACAAGACCAGCAACATCCCGTCCATCGTCCCCGATGATGACTGGAGGCACATGCAGCAGGTGTGCTTAGTGCTGGCTCCCTTCCTGCAGGCCACAAACATGGTGAGCAGGGACCATGCTATGGTCTGCGAGTGGGTGCCCCTGGTTTCTCTGCTGAACAGGGCACTCGATGCTTTGCTGGCACAGGGAGCGGCAGCCTTGGACCAGCAGGAGCGGCAAGCAGCTGCACAGTCCACCTCTGAGGGGGAGGAGGAGGAGGACTTGGTGGAGGTCCCTGACCTGGCTGCTGATGAGGGGGATCAGCGCAGTGCAGCTGAGTTGGTGCGGGGGTGGAGAGAGGATGAGGCAGCAGAGGAGGAGGATGAGGAGGACAGCACTGACGTCGATGTGCCAGCAGACGTGGCCCGCCTCTTCCCAATGGCAGCGCACATGCTGACGTGCCTGCGCAGGGACCCCAGGGTGATCCAGATGAAGCAGAGGGAGGACATCTGGATCAGCATGATGTTGGACCCACGCCTCAAGGGGAAGTTGAGCCAGTTCCTGCCGCCTGCAGGAGGAGACCCAGCGCAACAAATAAGGAGCTTGCAGCAGGCCCTTGTTGAGCGCTTGGAGGAAGCCTTCCCCCAGCCTTCCACCCCCACTGTCCAGCAGCCAGCACAGAGGCAGCAGCAGGTGCCTGCATCCAGCAGCAGCAAGCGCCCCACAGACCTGCTGTCTCTCAGCCACGAGCTCTACAGGACTGTAGAGGCTCCGGCAGCAGTGACTAGAGAGGAGATGCATGCAGCAGCATCCTCCTCCGGTCACAGCCAGCGCCTGACCCGCATGGTGGCTGACTACATGGGGTCCTACAGCGGGCTTGACAGCGATGCCCCTGTTGATCCCATGGAGTATTGGGTCAAGCGCATGGAGATCTGGAGCGAGCTGGCGCAGTACGCCCTGGAAGTGCTGTCCTGCCCCCCTTCCAGCGTGCTGTCCGAGCGCTGCTTCAGTGCAGCTGGTGGCGTGGTCACCGAGAAACGCTCACGTCTGTCTCACAAGTCTGTGGACAGACTGACGTTTCTCAAGATGAACCAGGCGTGGGTGGAAGGCGAGTTCCTGGCCCCTGTTGTCGGCGAGAGGGGGACATGAACTGGCTGCCGGAACTTAGTACCATCGTTAATGTGCCTTACCACCCTTTACCACCTCCTGGCTCCTGCTCACTAAGCCAGCCTGGTTCACTTTGACTATTACGTCGCCTGCAGCCACACATTTCACACCTACAGTGGGCTGCTGCTGTGTACTGCCCTTCTGCTGTCTGTCTGTGTTTCCCACTGCCAGGGTACACAGAATTACCTTCTGCTGCCACTCTGCCACCAGCTATTACGTCAAAACAATAGCTATATTGGTTGTAAAACCAAAACCAAAAAAAACCAATAAAAAAAAAAAAAGGTTTAATTTTTCTGAGGTGCCCGGGTTGAAAACTGTGTTGTCCCAGTTGTGTATTGGACACAATGTGGGCTGCACGACCGCTGTCTGGGACCTCCTGTTGTGTTTATTTACAGCCCTGGTATCACCGCTAGGTACCAGGGCTATTATGTCACGCTGCCTACCTGCTGCCACACTCACACTGCTCCTCCATTCCTCCTGCTGCTGCTGTCTGTCTGTGTTTCCCACTGCCAGGGTACACAGAATTACCGTCTGCTGCCACTCTGCCACCAGCTATTACGTCACAACAATAGCTGCTCACACTGCTCCTCCATTCCTCCTGCTGCTGCTGTCTGTCTGTGTTTCCCACTGCCAGGGTACACAGAATTACCTTCTGCTGCCACTCTGCCACCAGCTATTACGTCAAAACAATAGCTATATTGGTTGTAAAACCAAAACCAAAAAAAACCAATAAAAAAAAAAAAAGGTTTAATTTTTCTGAGGTGCCCGGGTTGAAAACTGTGTTGTCCCAGTTGTGTATTGGACACAATGTGGGCTGCACGACCGCTGTCTGGGACCTCCTGTTGTGTTTATTTACAGCCCTGGTATCACCGCTAGGTACCAGGGCTATTATGTCACGCTGCCTACCTGCTGCCACACTCACACTGCTCCTCCATTCCTCCTGCTGCTGCTGTCTGTCTGTGTTTCCCACTGCCAGGGTACACAGAATTACCGTCTGCTGCCACTCTGCCACCAGCTATTACGTCACAACAATAGCTGCTCACACTGCTCCTCCATTCCTCCTGCTGCTGCTGTCTGTCTGTGTTTCCCACTGCCAGGGTACACAGAATTACCTTCTGCTGCCACTCTGCCACCAGCTATTACGTCAAAACAATAGCTATATTGGTTGTAAAACCAAAACCAAAAAAAACCAATAAAAAAAAAAAAAGGTTTAATTTTTCTGAGGTGCCCGGGTTGAAAACTGTGTTGTCCCAGTTGTGTATTGGACACAATGTGGGCTGCACGACCGCTGTCTGGGACCTCCTGTTGTGTTTATTTACAGCCCTGGTATCACCGCTAGGTACCAGGGCTATTATGTCACGCTGCCTACCTGCTGCCACACTCACACTGCTCCTCCATTCCTCCTGCTGCTGCTGTCTGTCTGTGTTTCCCACTGCCAGGGTACACAGAATTACCGTCTGCTGCCACTCTGCCACCAGCTATTACGTCACAACAATAGCTGCTCACACTGCTCCTCCATTCCTCCTGCTGCTGCTGTCTGTCTGTGTTTCCCACTGCCAGGGTAAACAGAATTACCTTCTGCTGCCACTCTGCCACCAGCTATTACGTCAAAACAATAGCTATATTGGTTGTAAAACCAAAACCAAAAAAAACCAATAAAAAAAAAAAAAGGTTTAATTTTTCTGAGGTGCCCGGGTTGAAAACTGTGTTGTCCCAGTTGTGTATTGGACACAATGTGGGCTGCACGACCGCTGTCTGGGACCTCCTGTTGTGTTTATTTACAGCCCTGGTATCACCGCTAGGTACCAGGGCTATTATGTCACGGCGAGCTGCCTGCCTCATTGACTGCCTGCTGCCACACACTCATCCTCCTCCTCCTGCTGCTGAATTTACCTCCTGCTGTCTTTGTGTTTCCACTGCCAGGGAGCACATACAATGGCGCTTCCAACATGCGTGCGCCCACCAGCTATTTGTTACGCTCAAAAATAGCTGCATTTCTTTAAAAAAAAATTTGAAAAGAGAAATACGTGAAGAAGAAGAAGAAGACGATATTGAAAAAGAAGGAGAAGGAGAAGATGAAGAAGAAGATGAAGAAGAAGATGAAGAAGAAGAAGATGAAGATGAAGAAGATGAAGATGAAGAAGAAGAAGAAGATGAAGAAGAAGAAGATGAAGAAGAAGATGAAGAAGATGAAGATGAAGAAGAAGAAGAAGATGATGAAGAAGATGAAGAAGAAGAAGAAGAAGATGAAGAAGAAGAAGATGAAGAAGAAGAAGATGAAGAAGAAGATGAAGAAGATGAAGAAGAAGATGAAGAAGATGAAGATGAAGAAGAAGAAGAAGATGATGAAGAAGATGAAGAAGAAGAAGAAGAAGATGAAGAAGATGAAGAAGAAGAAGAAGAAGATGAAGAAGAAGAAGAAGAAGATGAAGAAGATGAAGAAGATGAAGAAGATGAAGAAGAAGATGAAGATGAAGAAGATGAAGATGAAGAAGATGAAGATGAAGAAGATGAAGAAGATGAAGAAGAAGAAGAAGATGAAGAAGAAGAAGAAGAAGATGAAGAAGAAGATGAAGAAGATGAAGATGAAGAAGAAGAAGAAGATGATGAAGAAGAAGAAGAAGAAGAAGAAGAAGATCTAGAAGAAGATTAAGAAAGATAAAGAAGAAGAAGAACAAGTATATACAGTAACACTACACTACTGAACCAAATTAAGGACACAACTTCTCTTTCCACATTTTTTTTTAAAGGAACATCCCCACATAATCACTTGCTGTTGTTACTTGGAAAAAAAGATGTTTCTTGCATCATTCACCCTCAAAACAAGTGTTGGAAGCTATTTTGGGCCAATTCGAATAGTCAGCTCGAATAGTGAGCTCGAATACCGACTCGAATAGTGAGCTCGAAGTCCGAGGTCGAATCGAATAGTAAAAAATATTCGACTCGAATATTCGACTGACCTCGAATAATTTACTATTCGAATTCGACCAAATTCGAATTTTTAAAAGGGGTATTTGAGCACCACTGCTTCCAGGGTTATGTTTTAAAAGTGTTTCCCTTCCTGTGGCTCATTGCCTGAGCAACACGGATCAGGGAATAATGGTGCACAGTGCCTATGCATAAAAATGGCGCCGCATTAAAAAGATACTTATCACTATTTATCGTTAGTACTGCATAATAATGGCGCACAGGGAAAAAAGAAGAAAAACGGCACACAGTAACGTTATTTATCAATAGCGCCGTTCATATGCCAAACAGCAGATGTTTTTGCGCACAATAACGTTATTTATCAATAGCGCCCTACATAAGCCAAACTGCTGACGTTATTTAACTGCAAAATGGTGAATAGGTTTAATATAGCACTGTCAAGGTTAGGGTTAGGCACCACCAGGGGGGTGGTTAGGGTTAGGCACCACCAGGGCGGTCTTAGGGTAGGCACCACCAGGGGGGTCTTAGGGTTAGGCACCACCAGGGAAGTGGTAAGGGCTAGGCACCACCAGGGGCATGGATAGGGTTAGGCACCACCAGGGGGGTGGTTAGGGTTAGGCACCACCAGGGGGGTGGTTAAGGTTGGCCACCACCAAGGGGGGTCTTAGGGTTAGGCACCACCAGGGGGGTGGTTAGGGTTAGGCACCACCAGGGGGGGTCTTAGGGTTAGGCGCTACAAGGGGGGGTCTTAGGGTTAGGCACCACCAGGGAAGTGGTTAGGGTTAGGCACCACCAGGGGGGTCTTAGAGTTAGGCACTACCAGGGGGGTCTTAGGGTTAGGCACCACCAAGGAAGTGGTTAGGGTTAGGCACCACCAGGGGGGTCTTAAGGTTAGGCACCACCAGGGGGGTGGTTAGGGTTAGGCACCACCAGGGGGGTGGTTAGGGTTAGCCACCACCAGGGGGGTCTTAGGGTTAGGCACCACCAGGGGGGTCTTAGGGTTAGGAACCACCAGGGGGTGGTTAGGGTTAGGCACCACCAGGGGGGTGGTTAGGGTTAGTGTTGGGCGAACAGTGTTCGCCACTGTTCGGGTTCTGCAGAACATCACCCTGTTCGGGTGATGTTCGAGTTCGGCCGAACACCTGATGGTGTTCGGCCAAACTGTTCGGCCATATGGCCGAACTAAGAGCGCATGGCCGAACGTTCCCCGAACGTTCGGCTAGCGCTGTGATTGGCCGAACGGGTCACGTGGTTCGGACCCGAACGCGCTCTGATTGGCCGAACGGGTCACGTGGTTCGGGTAAATAAATACCCGATCCACGTCATTTCTCTGCCATTTGTCTGTGGGTTTAGCTTTGGGTAGGTAGGCAGGGTAGTTCTCTCTCCAGCCATGCTAGCCAGGGTCCCCCGGTCATCGTGTCGCTGCTGGGAATAGTAGTACACCGCTCAGCCACACTATATAGCATTGTGTTTACTGCCACTCTGTGTCTCTCTGCTGGGAACAGTAGTACACCGCTCACCCTGTATAGCATTGTGCTCTGTGTCGCTGCTGGGAATAGTAGTACACCGTTCAGCCACACTATATAGCATTGTGTTTACTGCCACTCTGTGTGTCTGCTGGGAACAGTAGTACACCGCTCACCCTGTATAGCATTGTGCTCTGTGTCGCTGCTGGGAATAGTAGTACGCCGCTCAGCCACACTATATAGCATTGTGTTTACTGCCACTCTGTGTGTCTGCTGGGAACAGTAGTATACCGCTCACCCTGTATAGCATTGTGCTCTGTGTCGCTGCTGGGAATAGTAGTACACCGCTCAGCCACACTATATAGCATTGTGTTTACTGCCACTCTGTGTGTCTGCTGAGAACAGTAGTACACCGCTCACCCTGTATAGCATTGTGCTCTGTGTCGCTGCTGGGAATAGTAGTACACCGCTCAGCCACACTATATAGCATTGTGTTTACTGCCACTCTGTGTGTCTGCTGGGAACAGTAGTACACCGCTCACCCTGTATAGCATTGTGCTCTGTGCCACTGCTGGGGATAGTAGTACACCGCTCAGCCACACTATATAGCATTGTGTTTACTGCCACTCTGTGTCGCTGCTGGGAACAGTAGTACATCGCTAACCCACCACTGTATAGCATTGTGTTTACTGCCACTCTGTGTCTCTGCTAGGAACAGTAGTACACCGCTCACCCACCACTGTATAGCATTGTGCTCTGTGTCGCTGCTGGGAACAGTAGTACACCGCTCAGCCACACTATATAGCATTGTGTTTACTGCCACTCTGTGTCTCTGCTGGGAACAGTAGTACATCGCTCACCCACCACTGTATAGCATTGTGTTTACTGCCACTCTGTGTCTCTGCTAGGAACAGTAGTACACCGCTCACCCACCACTGTATAGCATTGTGCTCTGTGTCGCTGCTGGGAACAGTAGTACACCGCTCAGCCACACTATATAGCATTGTGTTTACTGCCACTCTGTGTCTCTGCTGGGAACAGTAGTACATCGCTCACCCTGTATAGCATTGTGCTCTGTGTCGCTGCTGGGAATAGTAGTACACCGCTCACCCACACTATATAGCATTGTGTTTACTGCCACTCTGTGTCTCTGCTGGGAACAGTAGTACACCGCTCACCCTGTATAGCATTGTGCTCTGTGTCGCTGCTGGGAATAGTAGTACACCACTCACCCACACTATATAGCATTGTGTTTACTGCCACTCTGTGTGTCTGCTGGGAACAGTAGTACACCGCTCACCCTGTATAGCATTGTGCTCTGTGTCGCTGCTGGGAATAGTAGTACACCGCTCACCGTGTATAGCATTGTGCTCTGTGTCGCTGCTGGGAATAGTAGTACACCGCTCAGCCACACTATATAGCATTGTGTTTACTGCCACTCTGTGTCGCTGCTGGGAACAGTAGTACATCGCTCACCCACCACTGTATAGCATTGTGTTTACTGCCACTCTGTGTCTCTGCTGGGAACAGTAGTACACCGCTCACCCACCACTGTATAGCATTGTGCTCTGTGTCGCTGCTGGGAACAGTATTACACCGCTCAGCCACACTATATAGCATTGTGTTTACTGCCACTCTGTGTCTCTGCTGGGAACAGTAGTACATCGCTCACCCACCACTGTATAGAATTGTGCTCTGTGTCGCTGCTGGGAATAGTAGTACACCGCTCACCCACCACTGTATAGCATTGTGCTCTGTGTCGCTGCTGGGAATAGTAGTACACCGCTCACCCGCCACTGTATAGCATTTCTGTACTGCCACTGTACTGCTGCCAGTCAGCGTGTACTTTTACGGATAAGTGAAATGAAGAAGAAATCCTGTGAAAGAGGGAGGGGCAAGGGAAGAGGTGTTCCCCCTGACGGTTCACGTACAGGCCACAGTGGAGCACCGAAGAAAACCCACTCAATACCGCCCATGTTGTCCAGGAAATCAACCCTCACAAATCCAAAAGAACAGGACCAGATAATTAATTGGATGACCTCTCAAGCGTCCAGCAGTGGGTTAAGCAGCACCAGCACATCACGCACGAGGTCCGAGTCCTCAGCCAGTTACAAGGAGCCAGTGGGCACAAAGCAGACACAACCGGCAGCGACACCACGCACACAACTGCCAAATAACCAGTCCGAAGAATTTCTTCAGGACACAATGGGGTATTCGCAGGAGCTATTCCTAGCCCAACAAACTTCCACCTTTCAAAGGTCAAGGGAACAGCCAGAAATTTTGTGCCCGGATTCACAACCATTGACTGTGGGAAATGCACCGCGCACTGAAATGCAAGGCGAGTCCGAGGAGGACTCGGAAACCCAAATCCCAGAGCAAGTTGGGCAGGAGGGGTTTCAATTGCAGGAGGTCGGCCGAGAAGATCTTGAAGATGACGTTGGAGTGTGCTGCGCAGAGGTTGTTGTGGGGAGCTCTACTCCACGGCGGCGGCCCACAATCACATATGACGAGTTTGAGGAGATGGAAGAGGAGGAGGAGGGTATGGACAATGTTGACAGAGAGCAGATGCAGATGGTTACGTTTCTGCCAAAAAAGAAAGGTACATTCCCTTGCCTCAGTTGTCAAAATTGTTCAAGTATTATTAAGGGAGACTTTATAGCACATCCCAGGAGGGGCTCGGAAATCAAACTTAATGGAAATTTTTCTTGTGTAACTTCAAATGTGGTTTATTTTTTGAAGTGCCCCTGTGGGTTCGGCTATGTGGGACAAACGAGTAGACCTGTCAGAGTAAGGATTAATGAACACCGCAGTGACATAAGGTTATATAGAAAATATTTTGATGATCCTGAAAAGAATTTTGATTCCCCTATAGGTAGACATTATTTTGAATGCGGCCATATGGTGAACGAGTTACGGTGGTGCGTGTTGGAAAAAGTCACAGCAGGAGAAGGGATGGCCAATGAGACAACACTCCTAAGAAGGGAGAGCAGATGGATCAATAGATTAGAGACTCTAGTTCCCTATGGATTAAATGAGGAATGTAATTTAAGATGTTTCTTGTAATCTGTGTATATTGATGTACTGTCACTTTAATACCCTCTATTTAAGTATGTGCCCGCCCTTAGGGGTGTGTTTTATAATGTGAGGTGATATTTATTTGAGAGCATTTGCTCATTGTGTGTTACACTTGATAAAGGCCGCAGGCCGAAACGTCGTGTGTTTTATCTTTGGCTATGGGATAATAAATTAAGCATTTGCATAAAATCCAGGTGGAGACCCAGTTACTTTTTCTTTCTCAATGTTGACAGAGACCCAGATTTTGTATGTGAAGGAGAACATCGCCGTCGTAGCAGCAGCACAGATGAGTCTGTTGAAGAACCCACTGCTGCACGAGTTCGACTTGTGCCACAAGGTAGGTGGCGCGAAATTTCAGGCACCACAAGTGTGGAAGTTCAAGTGAGACAAAAAAGAGGCGCAAACAAAAATCGCCAGCAAGGCAGGTGCTCCAAAGTCTGGCCTTTCTTTGAAGACTGCAGTGAGGATGGTACCATGATGATTTGCAAGGTGTGCAAGACCCGCCTGAGCAGGGGGAAACATATTAACAACCTCTCCACCACCAGCATGACCCGCCACATGGTATCCAAACATCCCACTCTGTGGCTGCCAGGACAGGGTACCAGCAGCAACACTGCCTCCCTTGGGGTCACCAGACTCACCACCAGACCCTCCTCTGCAGCAGCAGTAGCCCAGCCATTGCATGGTTCACAACAACATTCACAAACATCAGACGACGCTGACACTGTCACTTTCCGGAATAGTGCTCTTGAGGTCTCCCAGTCATCAAACACAACAACCAACAGCCGTTCAGTGTGCAGCCCTACGGTTCAGTTGTCTGTCTCGGAGATGCTTGAGCGCAAGAGGAAATTGCCAGCAAATGACCCCCGGGCCGTGGCAGTAACAGCCAGCATAGCCAAGCTTCTGGCCTGCGAAATGCTGCCATATCGAGTGGTGGAGACAAACAGCTTCAAGGGCATGATGTCAGTGGCCATCCCACGTTACGTGGTTCCCAGCCGCTACCACTTTGCGCGCTCTGCAGTGCCTGAGTTGCATGAGCACGTGGTCAGCAAAATAACCCGAAGCTTGAAGAATGCCGTTGCCTGCAAGGTTCACCTCACCACTGACACCTGGACGAGTGCGTTCGGCCAGGGTCGATACATCTCCCTTACCGCGCACTGGGTGAACCTTGTGGAGCCTGGCAGCGATTCCTCACCTGCTACGGCGCGGGTGTTTCCCACGCCGCAAACAGCTGCACCGCCGTCCCTCCCACTGGATAACAACAGCAGCACCTACCTCTCTGACTCCTTCTCCTCCAACGCATCTCAAAGCTGTACCTCATCCGGAAACGCTAACCCAGCAGCAGTAGGATCGTGGAAGCAGTGCAGCACAGCTGTTGGCATGCGTCAGCAAGCGTTGCTGAAGCTGATCTGCCTTGGGGATAAGCAGCACACAGGGGAGGAAATTTGGAGGGGAATAAAGGAACAGACGGATTTGTGGCTGGCACCGCTGGACCTGAAACCGGGCATGGTTGTGTGTGATAATGGGAGTAATCTCATTCGCGCTTTAAGGTTGGCTAAGCTGACACACATCCCTTGCCTGGCGCACGTGATGAACCTAGTAGTTCAGCGGTTCCTGAGGACATACCCAGGCGTGGCCGATCTTCTGTTGAAGGTGCGACGAGTGGCCAAACATTGTAGAAATTCCAGTACTGCTTCGGGGGCACTCGCCAAGATGCAGGAGCGCTTCAATCTCCCCCACCATCGCTTGCTGTGTGATGTCCCTACGCGCTGGAATTCTACGCTGCACATGCTAGCCCGCTTTTGCAAGCAGAAGATTGCAGTGGTCCAGTACATGACGGCGCAGTACCGAGGCGCATCCGGACAGCTGCCAAGCTTCTGTGGATCCGATTGGGCCAACATGTTGGACCTCTGCCAAGTCCTCCAAAATTTTGAGCAATCCACGTTGCTTGTGAGCAGTGACAACTCTTCAGTCAGCATTACCATACCACTGCTGTGTTTACTGAAGAAGTCAAAGTTGAAAATCAAGGAAACAGCTGTCATGATGCAACTGGGGGAATCGGAAGGAGAAAACGATCAGCGTGATGGTACCAACATCAGGCCATCCGCCTCAGGAAACGCTGGCCCCAGCAGCTATGACGAAGAAGAGGAGGAGGAACAGCTGGAGTTGGAGCAGGAATTTCATGCCACCACTGACGAGGGCTAGAGCGGTGCACGTTGGACTTCCACAATTCAGCGCGAATGGTCAGCAGAAGCAGACCAGGAAGAAGGTGACGACTATGATGCATCACAACAACTATCACAACGCTCACAAGAGGATGATGAGGATTCTGGCAGGACTCTGGCACACATGGCTCAATTCATGCTAGACTGCATTGAACGCGACCCACGCATTGTGCGCATTCTGGAAAACACCAATTACTGGGTTTATACCCTTCTGGATCCACGGTACAAACACAATGTTCCAAAACTGCTTGAAGAAAGAGTCCGACAGGTCAAAATGGAAGAATACCAGCAGGCCTTTGTGGAGACTTTAGAGAGGAGATTGACATCCTCCCCCTCCTCTAGCCAGTTGTACGCCGACAGACTGACTTCCGCAAACCCAGGACGACCAGGAGGGCAGCAAACAACACAAGCCGCAGCTAGTGCCCAAAAGGGAATGGTATCGGCAGTGTCCTTGGAGTGGGAACATTTTCTGACACCCATGCAGCAGCCCACAGAACAGCAAGCGTGCAGATCCACCTCCAACACCGATCGCCTGGAGAAGATGGTCAAGGACTACATGTCAGATGGCGTAGCTGTGTTGAACAATCCATCTGCACCCTTCAACTATTGGGTATCGAAGCTAGACACCTGGCACGAACTGGCAATGTACGCAATAGAGGTGCTGACTTGCCCGGCAGCCAGCGTTATGTCGGAACGCTGTTTCAGTGCTGCCGGAGGCATCGTCACAGATCGGCGTATCCGCCTCTCCACAGAAAATGCAGACCGTCTGACTCAAATTAAAATGAATCAATCCTGGATTGGAAACGACTATGCAACACTCCTGGACCCCAACCAAGTAACATGAACAATGACCATCTGTGATGGGTTAGCGTTGCCGGTCCCTGCTATCCGCACGCTTTTTGTCCTCATGCAAGGCCTGGGTTGTTGTGTCTGAAAACGTGGCCTTCTCCTCCTGCGCCTCCTGCTGTTCCATCACGTGTGCTGCTGCTGGGTTAGCGTTGCCGGTCCCTGTTTATGGAACCTCTTATCTTTATTACATTTATGACTGCATGGCGGCAAAAAGCATGCTATCCGCACGCTTTTTGTCCTCATGCAAGGCCTGGGTTGTTGTGTCTCAAAGCGTGGCCTTCTCCTCCTGCGCCTCCTCCTGTTCCATCACGTGTGCTGCTGCTGGGTTAGCGTTTCCGGTCCCTGTTTATGGAACCTCTTATCTTTATTACATTTATGACTGCATGGCGGCAAAAAGCATGCTATCCGCACGCTTTTTGTCCTCATGCAAGGCCTGGGTTGTTGTGTCTCAAAGCGTGGCCTTCTCCTCCTGCGCCTCCTCCTGTTCCATCACGTGTGCTGCTGCTGGGTTAGCGTTTCCGGTCCCTGTTTATGGAACCTCTTATCTTTATTACATTTATGACTGCATGGCGGCAAAAAGCATGCTACCTGTGCAAAGAAAACAGACATTTCCCGCATTTTAAAGACAGTTTTCCCTTTGAAACTTTAAAATCGATTTTCTCAAAAACTATAAGCTCTTTTTGCTAATTTTTTTTCCTCTTGTACCCACTCCCAAGTAGAGTTGGGCCGAACCTCCGATTTTAGGTTCGCGAACCGGGTTCGCGAACTTTCGCGAAACGTTCGGTTCGGGTTAAAGTTCGCGAACCGCAATAGACTTCAATGGGGATGCGAACTTTGAAAAAAAAAAAATTATGCTGGCCACAAAAGTGATGGAAAAGATGTTTCAAGGGGTCTAACACCTGGAGGGGGGCATGGCGGAGTGGAATACATGCCAAAAGTCCCTGGGAAAAATCTAGATTTGACGCAAAGCAGCGTTTTAAGGGCAGAAATCACATTAAATGCTAAATGACAGGCCTAAAGTGCTTTAAAACATCTTGCATGTGTATACATCAATCAGGTAGTGTAATTAAGGTACTGCTTCACACTGACACACCAAACTCACCGTGTAACGCACCGCAAACAGCTGTTTGTGTAGTGACGGCCATGCTGGACTGGTGCGCACCATGGCGAGAGTGCAGGTTTTGGTGGCTTTACAAACCATATGGTCGCCTGGCTGATGTAGCTGAATGACAGAACAGTGACTGTCCAGCTGATCAAATTTGGTCTGACCACAATGAAGCAACGACCTTATTATCTTTTGTGTGCCCCCCGAGACACTCATCTAGGCGCCGGTCATTGCTTCATTGTGATACGCAAGCCCCTTCACCAGGGCAAGGTAATGATCACGAAGGGGAATGGGCGCATGTACATGCCTTTTCTTTTGTTGTTGCAGCTGCCCGCAGTGCAGCCAGAAAAATTAGGCAGTCATGTACACGCACCAGAAAAAATATTACAACGGCCGCTGCTAGCAGCGGCCTAAAAAATTCAGCAATCCGCCTGGAGTCCTGGACCCTGTTGGTGGTGGCGGAGAAGGTAGTCAAGCGGCCTGCAGGCAGACATGCTGTGTGGAGGGACTGGGAGCGACTTAGTCTTCTTGGGGCAGGCCAGGCAGCCAGTTACACGGCGTGCAGGCAGAGATGCTGTGTGTGCGGGGACTGACTTAGTCTTGGGGCGAGCAGCAGCCCTCCGGGATCCATGCCTCATTCATTTTGATAAAGGTGAGGTACTTAACACTTTTGTGACTTAGGCGACTTCTCTTCTCAGTGACAATGCCTCCAGCTGCGCTGAAGGTCCTTTCTGACAGGACGCTTGCGGCAGGGCAGGAGAGAAGTTGGATGGCAAATTGGGACAGCTCTGGCCACAGGTCAAGCCTGCGCACCCAGTAGTTCAAGGGTTCCTCATCGCTGTTCACAGCAGTGTCTACATCCACACTTAAGGCCAGGTAGTCGGCTACCTGCCGTTCCAGGCGTTGGTGGAGGGTGGATCCGGAAGGGCTACGGCGAGGCGTTGGACTAAAGAACGTCCGCATGTCCGACATCACCATGAGATCGCTGGAGCGTCCTGTCTTTGACTGCGTGGACACGGGAGGAGGATTAGTGGCAGTGGTACCTTGCTGGCGTTGTGCTGTCACATCACCCTTAACCCTCTGGGCGATACAATTATATCGCCCAGGAGGTGGCGCAGCACTATTTTTTTAAATTTTTTGTTTTTTAAATCATGTAGCGAGCCCAGGGCTCGCTACATGATAGCCGCAGCGCAGCGGCATCCCCCCACCCACTCCGATCGCCTTCGGCGATCAGAGTAAGCAGGAAATCCCGTTCAGAACGGGATTTCCTGCTGGGCTTCCCCGGTCGCCATGGCGACGGGGCGGGATGACGTCACCGACGTCTTGGACGTCGTGACATCAGAGGGAGTCCCGATCCACCCCTCAGCGCTGCCTGGCCTGATTGGCCAGGCTGCGCAAGGGGTCGGGGAGGGGGGGGGGCTGCACGGCACGGCGAGCGGCAGCGGATTGGCAGCGAGCGGCGGCGATCGGAAGTTACACACAGCTAGCAAAGTGCTAGCTGCGTGTAACAAAAAAAAATTATGCAAATCGGCCCACCAGGGCCTGAGAAATCCTCCTGCGCGATATACCCCGAGCTCAGCTCGGGATTATCGCTCAGGAGGTTAAAGGCATTGTAAAGCATAGTTGACAGCTGGTTCTGCATGTGCTGCATCCTTTCCACCTTCAGGTGAGTTGGTAACAGGTCCGCCACTTTGTGCCTGTACCGAGGGTCTAGTAGTGTGGCCACCCAGTACAGCTCATTTCCCTTGAGGTTTTTTATACGGGGGTCCCTCAACAGGCAGGACAGCATAAAAGACGACATCTGCACAAAGTCGGATCCAGTACCCTCCATCTCCTCTTGCTCTTCCTCAGTGACGTCACGTAAGTCAACCTCCTCCCCCCAGCCGCGAACAATACCACGTGAAGGTTGAGCAGCACAAGCCCCCTGCGACGCCTGCTGTGGGTGTTCTCCTGCCGCCGTCCCCTCCTCCTCCTCCTCCCCCAAAGAAACACCTTGCTCATCATCCTCTGAGTCTGACTCATCTTCTGCACACGACTTCTCTTCTTCCTGCTCCTCCCCCCTCTGTGCTGCCGCAGGTGTTGAGGAAACAGCTGGGTCTGATGAAAATTGGTCCCATGCCTGTTCCTGCCGTAACGGTTCCTGGTCACGCTCATTCGCAGATTCATCCGCCACTCTACGCACAGCACACTCCAAGCAGTAAGCGTAGGGAATTAAGTCGCTGATGGTGCCCTCACTGCGGCTCACCCAGGGCCGGGACGAGGCATAGGCTGGAGAGGCTCCAGCCTCAGGGCGCAGTGTAGGAGGGGGCGCACAATTCATTCAGCTGTCATTCCTAATTGTGTTTGAAGCAGAAAGAAATAAGAAAAGGGGATACATGGAAGTGACTACAAGCCAGATAACTAGAGATTAAGGTGTTGGGGGCCCTGGGCACCTCTCATCTAATAGCAATCAGTGTGTGACGGCTGGGGTGGGAGGGATGGAGGGGGGCACTTTGGTGTCTCAGCCTTGGGTGCTGGAGGACCTTGTCCCGGCTCTGGGCTCACCAGGTTGGTCACCTCCTCAAACGGCCGCATGAGCCTGCATGCATTTTTCATCAGTGTCCAGTTGTCGGGCCAGAACATCCCCATCTTCCCAGACTGTTTCATTCTACTGTAGTTGTAGAGGTACTGGGTGACGGCTTTCTTCTGTTCTAGCAGGCGGGAGAACATGAGCAGGGTCGAATTCCAGCGAGTCGGGCTATCGCAAATGAGGCGTCTCACCGGCATGTTGTTTTTCCGCTGAATTTCCGCAAAGCGTGCCATGGCTGTGTAAGACCGCCTCAAATGCCCACAGAACTTCCTGGCCTGCTTCAGGACATCCGCTAAACCAGGGTACTTTGCCACAAATCTTTGAACAACTAGATTCATGACATGTGCCATGCAGAGTATGTGTGTCAGCTTCCCCATATGCAAAGCGGCAAGCAGATTGCTGCCGTTGTCGCACACCACGTTGCCTATCTCCAGGTGGTGCGGGGTCAGCCACTCATCCACCTGTTTCTTAAGAGCAGCCAGGAGAGCTGCTCCAGTGTGACTCTCCGCTTTGAGACAAGACATGTCTAAGATGGCGTGACACCGTCGTACCTGGCATGCAGCATAGGCCCTGCGGAGCTGGGGCTGTGTAGCTGGAGAGGAGAACTGCCACTCAGCCAAGGAGGAGGAGGACAGCGAAGAGCATGTAGCAGGAGGAGAGGAGGTGGCTGGAGGCCTGCCTGCAAGCCGTGGAGGTGTCACAATTTGGTCCGCTGCGCCCTGCTTGCCATCGTTCACCACCAGGTTGACCCAATGGGCTGTGTACGTAATGTAGCGGCCCTGCCCGTGCTTGGCAGACCAGGCATCCGTGGTCAGGTGTACCCTTGACCCAACGCTCTTCGCAAGAGATGACACCACTTGCCTCTCAACTTCACGGTGCAGTTGGGGTATGGCCTTTCTCGAAAAATAAGTGCGGCCTGGCATCTTCCACTGCGGTGTTCCGATGGCCACAAATTTACGGAAGGCCTCAGAGTCCACCAGCCGGTATGGTAACAGCTGGCGAGCTAACAGTTCGGCCACGCCAGCTGTCAGACGCCGGGCAAGGGGGTGACTGGCCGAAATTGGCTTCTTCCGCTCAAACATTTCCTTCACGGACACCTGACTGCTGCTGTGGGCAGAGGAGCAGGAACCGCTCAAGGGCAGAGGCGGAGTGGAGGAGGGTGCCTGTGAAGGTGGAAGGGAGAAAGCGGCAGAAGCAGATGATGCACCTGAAGGAGGAAGAGGAGAAGGAGGGTGACTTTTCTTTTGTGTGCTGCTGCTGCTTTTGCTCAGGTGGCCATCCCATTGCTGTTTGTGCCTTTTCTCCAGGTGCCTTCGTAAGGCACTTGTCCCTACGTGAGTGTTGGCCTTTCCACGGCTCAATTTTTGTTGGCAGAGCGAACAGATGGCTTTGGTCTGATCTGAGGCACACACATTAAAAAATTTCCACACTGCTGAGCCACCCTGGGATGTGGGCACTATGGGGACCTCAGCAGCTGATGCTGAAGGGCAAGTTGGCTGGCTGTACATAGGTGGCGATACATGGTGCCGGACACTGCCACCAGCTGTTTCTGACGAAGAGCTGCCCGAGCTTCTTTCAGCAACTTCTCTCCTCCTACTACTCTCTGACTCCCCCTCTGAACTGTCCCCCTCTTCATCTCCTCTATTGGGAACATACAGAGGATCCCTATCATCGTCATCATCGTAATCATCCTGCCCAGCTTCGCTTGCCTCAGACAAATCCAAACATGCACCATCAGTAGGTCCTTCATCCTCCTTACACGTTACATCCATAGTGTTGCCGCGTAACTCAGACATATGAGCTGGTAAAAATTCATCTGGCTGTAACAACAATGGCTGTGCATCAGTGATTTCAACACTATATAATTCTTGCGAAGTGTCAAATGCAGCGGAAGTGGTGCTAGTAGTAACGCTGGTGGCTGAGCAAGATGAGGTGTTCTGTGTCGCTAAATACTCAACCACGTCCTGACAATCTTGGGAGGTGATGGGACGTGCCTTCTTCCGAGCACTGTACTGTGGGCCAGGTCCACACGAAATTACATTTACACGACCTTGCGCAGACCTGCCGGGTGGCCTTCCTCTGGCTCTGGCACTACCTCTTCCTCTACCTGTTTTGTCCATATCGGGTCGGGTATGCACGGAGTGGTATATCACACTGCGTGCACTCACGTAGGTAGGTGGGTTCACTTAACTGCACAGGTATGTGCACTGATGCGGTGGGTTCACTGAACAGAACAGGTATACAGTGGCGGGTTCACAGAACAGGTATGCAGTGGCAGGTTCACTGAACAGAACAGGTATGCAGTGGCGGGTTCACTGAACAGTACAGGTATACAGTGGCGGGTTCACTGAACACAACAGGTATGCAGTGGCGGGTTCACTGAACACAACAGGTATGAAGTGGCGGGTTCACTGAACAGTACAGGTATACAGTGGCGGGTTCACAGAACAGGTATGCAGTGGCAGGTTCACTGAACAGAACAGGTATGCAGTGGCGGGTTCACTGAACAGTACAGGTATACAGTGGCAGGTTCACTGAACACAACAGGTATGCAGTGGCGGGTTCACAGAACAGAACAGGTATACAGTAGCAGGTCCACTGAACAGAACAGGTATACAGTGGCGGGTTCACTGAACAGAACAGGTATGCAGTGGCGGGTTCACTGAACAGAACAGGTATGCAGTGGCGGGTTCACTGAACAGTACAGGTATACAGTGGCGGGTTCACAGAACAGGTATGCAGTGGCAGGTTCACTGAACAGAACAGGTATGCAGTGGCGGGTTCACTGAACAGTACAGGTATACAGTGGCAGGTTCACTGAACACAACAGGTATGCAGTGGCGGGTTCACTAAACAGAACAGGTATGCAGTGGCGGGTTCACTGAACAGTACAGGTATACAGTGGCGGGTTCACAGAACAGGTATGCAGTGGCAGGTTCACTGAACAGAACAGGTATGCAGTGGCGGGTTCACTGAACAGTACAGGTATACAGTGGCGGGTTCACTGAACACAACAGGTATGCAGTGGCGGGTTCACTGAACAGAACAGGTATGCAGTGGCGGGTTCACTGAACAGGTATACAGTGGCGGGTTCACTGAACAGAACAGGTATACAGTGGCAGGTTCACTGAACAGAACAGGTATGCAGTGGCGGGTTCACTGAACAGAACAGGTATACAGTAGCGGGTCCACTGAACAGAACAGGTATGCAGTGGCGGGTTCACTGAACAGTACAGGTATACAGCGGCGGGTTCACTGAACAGAACAGGTATACAGTAGCGGGTCCACTGAACAGAACAGGTATGCAGTGGCGGGTTCACTGAACAGTACAGGTATACAGTGGTGGGTTCACAGAACAGGTATGCAGTGGCAGGTTCACTGAACAGAACAGGTATGCAGTGGCGGGTTCACTGAACAGGTATACAGTGGCGGGTTCACTGAACAGAACAGGTATACAGTGGCGGGTCCACTGAACAGAACAGGTATGCAGTGGCGGGTTCACAGAACAGGTATGCAGTGGCAGGTTCACTGAACACAACAGGTATGCAGTGGCGGGTTCACTGAACAGGTATACAGTGGCGGGTCCACTGAACAGAACAGGTATGCAGTGGCAGGTTCACTGAACACAACAGGTATGCAGTGGTGGGTTCACTGAACAGGTATGCAATGGTGGGTTCACAGAACAGGTATGCAGTGGTGGGTTCACAGAACAGGTATGCAGTGGCAGGTTCACTGAACAGGTATGCAGTGGTGGGTTCACTGAACAGGTATGCAGTGGTGGGTTCACTGAACAGGTATGCAGTGGTGGGTTCACAGTACAGGTATGCAGTGGTGGGTTCACAGAACAGGTATGCAGTGGTGGGTTCACTGAACAGGTATGCAGTGGTGGGTTCACAGTACAGGTATGCAGTGGTGGGTTCACAGAACAGGTATGCAGCCAGGAACAAGCTAAGCCGAACTAATCTTTCCCTATGAGAGACAGTCTGCAGCAGCTCGCCCTACTCTCACTAATGCAGGCACACGAGTGACCGTAATGGCCGCCGCTGCCTGCCTTATATAAGGGGGGTGGGGCTCCAGGGGCTAGTGTAGCCTAATTGGCTACTCTGGGCCTGCTGACTGTGATGTAGAGGGTCAAAGTTGACCCTCCATGTGCATTATGGGGCGAACCGAACTTCCGCAAAACTTCGCCTGCGGGACGCGAACGCGAACCACGGAAGTTCGCATGGAACCGTTCGCAGGCGAACCGTTCGGCCCAACTCTACTCCCAAGGTGCACATACCCTGTAAATTTGGGGTATGTATTATGTAAGGAGGCTTTACAAAGCACGAAAGTTCGGGTCCCCATTGACTTCCATTATGTTCGGAGTTCGGCGCGAACACCCGAACATTGCGGCCATGTTCGGCGAACGTTCGCGAACCCGAACATCCAGGTGTTCGCCCAACACTAGTTAGGGTTAGGCACCACCAGGGGGGTGGTTAGGGTTAGGCACCACCAGGGGGGTCTTAGGGTTAGGCACCACCAGGGAAGTGGTTAGGGTTAGGCACCACCAGTGGGGGTCTAAGCGACAAATGGATTAGCGGCAACACCGTGCGGTATTATTCGCAGGCGCCATTTTCAGATGGATCCTGAGCAACATGTTTCCTGTGGTTCTGTTTCCAGAGAGACTTAAACCCTTATGAACTGATATCCTGGCTTTGATCTTGCCAATACTATGCAATATATCTGTTTGTCATTGGATCCTGTACCTCGCCTGACTCGGACTGATTTCCTAAACAACCTTCTGACTTATCCCTGACTACATCTTCTGTCTGTTGTATCTGTACCTCGCATCGGATTATCCAGTCACACTCAGAAGTTGCCTGCGGTTCACCCTTCTGGTGTTCAGGGCTGCGCTCATCCAGCAACACAGAGGATTCACGCTCCCCAGGTACTTGTCACCTGCGTTGTAACAGACCCCATTATTCAAACGCACATTCTGCACATTACCATGGCAATCTTCATGATATGAAAAGTACCATTCACATTACAGGGGTGCACCTAGTTTTAGGAATCAGGGAACACCCATAATGGGAACCACCTAGGCAGCATATTAGGAGGATGAGGATTGTTGAGGTATAGGTTATGGGAAGGTTAGATTTATTAGCTAGGAGTAGGAGGTTTGTTTAAATTAGGAGGGGGGGGAGTTGGTTATGGTTGAGCATCAAAAAGGGGATCAATTAGGATAGCTAATCAATGGAAGAGAGGTGCCAAAATATAAAAAAGGATCTTTGTGAAGCCAAAGTAGAGTATTAGTAAATGTAAAACACTTAGGCTAGGTCCACACTGGTCCGCTTGCAGATCGGATCCATTTCAAATGGATCCGTTTTTCTTCCAAACTTTTTTTTTCCCCCCCTTCTGTTTTTCCTGAATATGCATTTTGTAGCATACGTTTTCCAGTCCGTGTAAATGTATGCTCAACAATGGGGGGAAAGGGGGTCGCCATGCTAGGGGGGTGGCAATGGTCGGCGGGGAGGGGGGTCACCCCCCCTCCCTCACTTGGGTCCCCCGTCCCTGCTCCCCCTCCAGCTACTTTGCGTAAAACCTGTCAAATGTATAGCGGCAGCGAGCGGGGAGCTTATCTTCTTCCTCCACTTGCCGCTTGACTTCTTGCAATGCCATCCTCTTTACTTTGGAGGGCGGCACTGCAGGAATTGACACGGCGAGCGGAGGAAGAAGGTAAGCTCCCCGCTCGCTGCCGCTATACATTTTAGGCTTAGCGCAAAGTAGCTGGAGGGGGAGTGGGGACGGGGGACCCAAGTGAGGCAGGAGGGCTATTTTTAACATTGGTATCCGGGGCTCCGGTTTTGATCCGTGCTTAAAAACTGAGCCACGGATACGTTTAGGGACCAAGTATGAACCTAGCCTTATGTACTAATTAGCACTGGGAATTACACACAATAATTATGTGTATCCTGTGTACTGGACTCCAGAGATGGGTGCTGGATGGCAGATATATTCCACCTTATTTTAGGCAATGGCACCTTTAAGACAGGTAGTAACTGGGAAGGAGCCCGGGGTAGTTTGGCAACCAACAGTTGCTATGTTTAGTTTTTTTAGGGCTCAGTACTCTGGAACAGGGAGGCCTTGTTCACATTGCATTTGGCTCGTGTGTCTGTCCGCGTTGGGCTTGTTTTGAGGCGTTTTTTTCTTTCCGATTCCCGGCGCTTGGGTGGGCAATTCTTTTTTGTGGTTAGCGGTTTCCGACGAGTTTTTCACGAGCATTTCGGTAATCCACTCCCTGACGCAAGTCAGGAAGTGAACTCTTTGATCCGGAAAATAATAAATACAATGTTTTTATTCTCAAAAACTCCAACGCAATCGCTCCACCATGCGGTTTTGTGAGCATTTTGCGTTTTTCTTATACCTTCTAGTGAGGCGGAATCGCTTCAAAAATGGCTCAAGCACCGCTTATCTAAACAAATCGGAAACGAACCGCTTAGATATGAACTATCTCATAGAGAATCATTGTGTAAGCGCTTTCAGGGCGATTTTGAAAAAATGTCCACGCTTAAAAAATAACAAAAACGCCTGCAGTGTGAACAAGCCCTCAAGGAAGGTAACTGGGTGGGCCTCCAAGTTCCACCTTAGTCCATGCCTGGTTTTGACAGCAGCCAGAAAGCAGTTATGTGGAGCTCTGAGCAGGGGGCGAGCTGATTAGGAGTGCAGCAGGTGTGCTGCAAGGTGGTTGTGCGTTGGCTTCCTGAGCTGTGATTATAGAGTTGGACAGCTTGTTGGATTTATCTGTTGTTTTTCCAAGACTGGACTGGTTTCTGAACTCCGATTTCTCAGACAGCATGGAATTTCTACAAAGCTGAAGTAAGCTGTTTTGATTTACCTGTGTTAGGCCTGGAACCCACTTTAGAGCTTTTTTGAGCATTTAGGGATTGCTTTAAATCTCTAGCAATTTCCCTAAATGCTTTGCCAATATAAATGGATGTAACAAATTCCACAGTAGCGATTACGATTAGAAAAAATGCAATCAAGGGACATGCAGCATTTTGGGAGCACTCCAATATAAAGTATATAAGCGCTGGCAAATTACTCATGAATCACTACACATAGCGATTTGTGTGCGATTTTAAATTACTGCAACCTGTAAAAAAAAAATAATTTGAAAGGACCAATTAGAATTAAAATCGCTAATCGCAAATGAAACGCTTGTGAAATCTCTTACAATGAGCTAATTAAAAAAATGCTAGCGATTTGCGACTTGTAGTGGGTTCCAGGCCTTACGGTCTTTTGCTGGAGAAAAGCCTATTTCTGCTTTGTCTTGGCCCAAATAAACTGGACTTTCTGATACATCATCTGTCTTCTGTGTGCTAGCGATAGTTCCTGTGAACCCCTAAACTTTACACGTTACCAGCAAACCGATTTTTTTTTTTCATGAAATCCCTGGGACAAAGCTGTTGAAGTTCAATCCAAATTGTATGCTTCTCTGAATTGGGCCATTCAGACGTGTTTCCTGATTATATTGATTGGCCAATTCCAAACTGCATACAATTTGTTAAACCTGCATGAAAGCTTAAATTATTACCCTTTCATGGACCACCTCTATTATTAACCAGCCGTGGGTGGGCAAAGGAATGTAGGGGATAAAACGGAGCTCAAATTCCAACAATGAAAGGAAGATTTGGATAATTAGGCTACCTTGATCCATGGTGAAAAAGCTTACATTGCTCTAGGCTGGTCAGTGTCTTAGCACCAGAGCAGGATCATCCACCAGACAACCTAGGCCGGTGCCTGGGTCCGGACTCGAGCAGTGCTTGTTAGCGCAGGAAGATGTGGGCGCAGCCAGCGCCACCATAGACTGTAGTAGGAATTACAGCTATAGGGGCGCTCAGGTAGTAACGTCGGCGCCGTCATAAGACAGAGCTGAAGTTGATTTTAAAATGTGATAATTTGGCCTCCAGCAATAGCTGGAAGCCGAATTATATCATTCCCCCACTATCCATGGCGGCCTGGAGGGGGAATAGTAATTAACCCGGCCAGGACTTGTGCAGCAGTAGGATCAGCCATATACCGCCTGTATCCTGCACCCAAGTCTCCCGCGCCGATTTCACATGTATGTGCTTAGGGCCTAGTGGGTGTCAAGGGCCCCACCTGCCACCTTCTCTTAACTCTCTCCACTTCAGCTTACCAAAAGGACCACAAGGCGGACCCAAATCTACTACCTTGTCTAGGGCCCCATTACATCTTAATCCCTCTCTGCTTATCAGTAAGAGCGGTATACTTATACTAAATACCAGTCCTGTGCCTTTTCTGCAGGATTCCATTTTATTCTATTTAGGAAAGTCCGCTCAACCAAATGGCATAAAATTCCAATCTTTATTGGCAAAATACCTGCTATGTCTGACTCTAGAACAATTTGCCAATAAAGATTGGACTATAAGCCATTTGGTTGAGTTCTTCCTATGTTGTTTGGTCTGGCTATGCCTGTTCCTGCTCCCATTTTGGCATGGTGGTGAGCGGTGTTGCCTTCTCAAGATGATTCTATTCTATTCCAGTTCAGCAATGCTCTTTTATTACCAGTGTAAAATGAGGCTAACACGATCCAACATGCATTTTACTAAATAAAGCAAAAATGCTGAAGCGGCAGAGACCGACTGACAGGCGATTAATCACAAGATCACTTGCAACAATGATTGCTAGCTACAGTTATCTTTTTTTTATTTTTGTTTTAAACTGCAGTAAATATTTTGCCATTCCCAGTGGTTGTATTGCATGGGGAAAGAAATAAACAAACTTAAAGCTTGCAAGAAAATAACAGAGCATTATTTTAAGGAGTTCATAGGTTTAACTACAGGTACAGTTTTAAATGAAATAAGAAGTGAGACAAATATCAAGGATGCCATCTTTAGTCACTCCTAAAATATTCCATTTGCTTGGCTTCCATAGCGATGTTGTGGGTTCGGTCATTTCAGAAGCACACACCTGCAACAAGCATGCAGCCACATACTTGCTACAAGTCGGTGACTCAAAAAGTGTTAAAGGGTACCATGGTGAGAGTTATGTGGTGGCAGAAATATTAATTTCCCTTAAAACCATACAAGTTGCATGGTCCCCCCTTATTGTGTGTCTCTAATACATGTAGCCATAGACCAGTGATGGCGAACCTATAGTACGCATGCCCGAGGCGGCACGCAGAGCCCTGTGAGCACTCGTGTTGTGACTCGCCATCGCCGTTAATCTCAGAGGCGGGACAAGGTCCTCCAGCACCCAAGGCTGAGACACCAAAGTGCGCCCCTTCATCCCTGCCACCCCAGCCGTCACACACTGATTGCTATTAGACTAAGAGGTGCCACAGGGCCCACAACCTCCCCAACACCTTAATATCTAGTTATCTGGCTTGCAGTCACTGCTATGTAACCCCTTTTCTTATTTCTTTCTGCTTCAAACACAATTAGGAATGACAGCTGAATGAATTGTGCGCCCCCTCCTACACTGCGCCCTGAGGCTGGAGCCTCTCCAGCCTATGCCTCGGCCCGGCCCTGGTTAATCTGATATGCCAATGATGCCACCACTGATCTATACAGATGCCTCAGCCTATTTAGGATGCAGCATGGAGGGGTGGAGCAGGAAGAGCATCCGTGCAGAGATGCTTTGCAAAGCTCCACCCCCGGCTCTGTTTAAAACTGTTCCACAATGGTCGTGACTGGCCAGCAGAAAGGAGTAGATGTGTATGGAGTTACTGTGCACTGCTAAGCTCCGCCCCCAGCAGTTCTTCAGCTTCATTTTAAGGCTAGTTGCGACCCAGATAGGAACACTGACACTCTCATGCCACATTCACTGTCCTGGGGAGGGGGGCAATTTGCATCTATTT
Source organism: Hyperolius riggenbachi (assembly GCF_040937935.1). Lineage (NCBI taxonomy): Eukaryota > Metazoa > Chordata > Amphibia > Anura > Hyperoliidae > Hyperolius > Hyperolius riggenbachi. The sequence goes on from NC_090654.1 coordinate 181,962,360, forward strand.
TTAGGCTGAGCGGGTCAATCAGACATGCTGCAAGATGTCTTGGTCGATTTGGTTGTGCGGCGGTAAGGGCGAGCGACGAATGTGACAAAACCACGTGTTGGCACTTTACAATGGTCAAGCGACTTTGGGTTGCAGTTTGGGCACTCGGTCTCCAAAGGGTTCGCCATCACTGCCATAGACCTTGAAAAAGCATGCAGATCAGGTGTTGAAACGCAAGTCTGACTGGATTAGCCGCATGCTTGTTTCAGGGTTGTGACTCAGACACTACTGATGCCAGAAGATCAACAGGACTGCCAGGCAACTGGTATTGTTTAAAAGGAAATAAATATGGCAACCCCATATATCACTTTCAGCTCAGATTCACTTTAAGTACACTGGTTACCCCACAGAGGGCAAAAAATGTTTAAATCCTTTTTATTCTATGATCGATTAGTCTCTTTATCTGGTAAAATGTCTAACTGGGGAAAAAAACATCGTACAGTGTATCAGGGGCAAAACTACAAATCATGGAGCCTCCTAATGTTCACTCCTTTCCCCTTGCCTAGCCCCAGTGGCCTTCATAGCTCAGGGGCCCATCTTGCAAAGTCAAGCTCTGGCCCCTCTGCAGTTGCAGAGGCTGCTCTCCTGTAATTACACCCCTGCAGTGTATGCCAACCTGTCAGCAGTCCCTCTGAGCAACCTTTTATACCACAAGGAGTTTTTACGCTTTACCTACAATTCCACTCTAAAGCAAGCCTATGTCAATACTGTGTTTTAAAGGTTCAATTCACTTTCACAGATATGGTCACACCTCAGCAAGTGGTTGCCCATAGCAACCCACCAGCTCAGGACTCTTTCTACAGAACGGTTTTCCTTTCTAGGACCTTTAGACATTCCCGTGCCATAGTGTCTGGAATGCGCTATGCATCCCTGTTTGTACCTGTGAGCTCACTTCCTGGATTAGGTTTTAAATAAAAGTGCTTCTCTTACTGTGGCTCTCTTCCTGAGCAACATGTTTTTTTGTGCTCCTGTTTCCGGAGAGACTACACCTTTATGAACTGATATCCTGGCTTTTGATCCTTGCCAATACTCTGACCATAAGTTCATCCTTCATTTCTATACCTCGCCTGACTAAAGGTCAGTGTTGCCAACCGTCAGTAAATTTACGGACAGTCAGTAAAAAAGTCAACAAATCTGGGCTGTCAGTGGAGTCCAGGAAAAAATTTGTGGTGTCAGTAAAAAAACCTCTCTCTTTCTTAAAGCGGAATATAACCCTGCATTTCAACTTTGCTCTAAAACATTATTTACAGCATATTATATGAAACCAGCATTTTTTTTTACTAGACCAGCATTGAAAGGGTTACAAACAGAGTTTTAGAAGTTCCATGGATAGAAATGCTGCCGCAGCCGAAGTTTAGATAGATACATTTAAGTAAACACAATGTAACAAGTATGGAATGTGACACACTCTCTGACTGTGCAGGAGCTGGATGACAGCAAGAGAGTGTGTAACATTCACCACTTGTTACATTGTGTTTACTTAAATGTAATGTATCTATCTAAACTTCGGATGCATCTATTTTTCCTTCCACAGAACTTTAAAGCTCTGTGTGTAACCCTTCCAATGCTGGTCTAGTAAAAAAAAAAAATGCTGGTTGCATATAATATGCTGTAAATAATGTTTTAGAGCAAAGTTGAAATGCAGGGTTATATTCCGCTTTAAAGAGGAACTGTAACGTGAAAACGTCCCCTGTGGGGTACTCACCTCGGGTGGGGGAAGCCTCAGGATCCTAATGAGGCTTCCCACGCTGTCCTCCGTCCCTCGGGGGTCTTGCTGCAGCCCTCCGCACAGCAGTGACGTCATTATTTACCTTCCCGGCTCCAGCGCAGGCGCTCTGACGGCTGCCGGCTCCGAAGTAGGCGGAAATACCCGATCGCCGTCGGGTCCGCTCTATTGCGCAGGCGCAAGTCTCCGGCGCCTGCGCAGTAGAGCGGACCCGACTAAGATCGGGTATTTCCGTCTACTTCGGAGCCGACAGCAGCCACAGCGCCCCCGCTGGAGCCTGCAAAGGTAAATATTGAAGTCACAGTCGGGTCTGTCGCCGGCTGTTCGGAGGGCTGCAGCGAGACCCCCGTGGGACAGAGGACGGAAGCCTCATTAGGAACCCGAGGCTTCCCCCACCCGAGGTGAGTACCCCCCAGGGGCGTTTTTTAATGTTACAGAGTCTCTTTAAGGCTCATACACGCGTCAGATTTTTTTCAGCTGAACGACCGACTGTACACATGCCCGATTTGACGTCTAAACGATGGGTCGTTTGGAAAAATCCGACGTGTGTATGTACTTTTAGAAGATCACAGCACTTACCGCTTATCAATTCACGTATGACTCTGGAATGTACACTGCTCTAGCTAAAGGTGGCCATACATCTGTAGACTTGGCGGCCAATCAACCATCATATAAGACAGTTATTATTGATATTCTAAAAATCGGTGCCATCAAGAGCATGCCTAGTTGACAATCAAACCAATTTCGGGACGAAAACGATTGCATGTATCGATTGCATGTAACAATCGAACATGCTGGAAAATCTCAGGTTGGCATGCTCGATAAGGTGTGCAGCGGTAAGGGCTGCGATAATCGAGAACAAATGTGACGGAAACCCCTGGTCACATCCCCCAAATGTAAATATATCAAAGTCCCCCCCCATCCCCCAGATGCCGTGCATTAATACTTCACCTGTCTGGTGTCCGCCACTGCACTCTTCTTCCTCAGTCGCGCTCCATGTGGTTGCCGGTGTGTTGCACGTAGGGCGCATGTGTGAAATCTTTCATTGAATTTTAATAATATTAAATGTCAGTAAAAAAAAGTGTTCTGTCAGTAAATTTGTTGTGCTTTGTCAGTAAAAATGTATTTCCGAGGTTGGCAACACAGCTAAAGGTGCATACACACATCAGACTATAGTCTTTGGAAAATGAAAGATCACATACCAATTTTACCCCCTTCCATGTAGTATGAGAGCCATACCTACACAGTCTATTCTATGGAGCTGAACTCCACATCAGAAAAAAAATCTTTGCAAGATGCTGCACACAAAGGGCCATATGCAATTCACTTTTTCACCTGAGTTTTCTCCTAGGTGATATTTTTAAATTTGTCAATAAAATGCCTTTTAAGCCTCAAGAAAGCAAGAAATTGCTCAAAATAATTTTGATAGTACTTTTTTCATGTACTTTTCGGTAGTTTTTTAGTTGAAAAGTGCTGGAAAGTTATTTTAATTTGAAGATTAAAAATTATCTCCTGAGAGAAAAGTCAGGTGAAAAAGTTAATTGCATATGGGCCAAAGATGCTGTACAGACACAAAAGATCAGTATCTGCAAAAGATCTGTTTCTGCCAAAGATACGTTCCTGTAACTTGCATTCATAGTCTATGAGATCTGCAGATCATCATACACACCTTGTTTAACAGACATTCATCTGCAGATCAGATCCACCTGGTTGGATTTTCAGATCTGCAGATTGTCTGATCTGCAGATGAATGTCTGTTAAACAAGGTGTGTATGATGATCTGCAGATCTCATAGACTATGAATGCAAGTTACAGGAACGTATCTTTGGCAGAAACAGATCTTTTGCAGATACTGATCTGTTGTGTCTGTACAGCTTCTGTGTGTGCAGCATCTTGCAGAGATTTTTTCTGATAGGGAGTTAAGCTCCATAGAAAAGACTGTGAAGGTATGGCTCTCATACTACATGAAGGGTGGTAAGATTGGTCTGTGATCTTTCATTTTCCAAAGACTATATATGCACCCTAAGGCCACATACACACATCAGACCATAGTCTTTTGAAAATGAAATATCACAGACCAATTTTACCCCCTTCCATGTAGTATGAGAGCCATACCTTCACAGTCTTTTCTTTGGAGCTGAACTGGACACCAGAAAAAAATCTTTGCAAGATGCTGCACACACAGATGCTGTACAGACACAAAAGATCAGTATCTGCAAAAGATCTGTTCCTGCCAAAAATCCATTCCTGCAAATTGCAATGATAGTCTATGAGATCTGCAGATCATCATACACACATGATTTAACTGACATTCATCTGCAGATCAGATCCACCAGGATGGATTTTCAGATCTGCAGATGACTGCTTGATCTGCAGATGAATGTCAGTTAAATCATGTGTGTATGATGATCTGCAGATCTCATAGACTATCATTGCAATTTGCAGGAATGGATTTTTGGCAGGAACAGATCTTTTGCAGATACTGATCTTTTGTGTCTGTACAGCATCTGTGTGTGCAGCATCTTGCAAAGATTTCTATCTGATGGGGAGTTCAGCTCCATAGAATAGACTGTGTAGGTATGGCTCTCATACTACATGAAGGGTGGTAAGATTGGTCTGTGATCTTTCATTTTCCAAAGACTATAGTCTGATGTGTGTATGAGCCTTTAGACTGATTTCCTATTAACAAACTCCTGGTTTATCCCTGACTACGTTTTCTGTCGGTTGTACCTATACCTTGCATCAGAGTATCCAGCTGCACTCAGTAGTCACCTTCAGGTCCACCCATCTGGCCTCCAGGGTTGCGCCCATCCAGCCACATAGAGGATTCACACTCCCCAAGTACTTGACAGATCTAATGGGTCAGTGCTTCATACTGGATTGGTGTTTTATGAACATAAGATAATAATAATCATGGTTTATTTTTCTTTTTTTTTTATATGGTCTGTTGGTTTTCAAATTCATGTTTTCATTCTCTCATGGAAGAACATACGCACACAAAGTCTGTGGCCTGCATTTGCATTCCACATTGTATGTGAAAACGAATGTTGGTTCCAGGAAATGTTTTCCTGGTTCCAACTGTCATTTCACAGAGCTAATTTGCAAATGAAGCAAGGATATAATATGACTAGTTGCAAACACAAGTGCTTCCCACACAGAAGACCCTGTGCTACAGTTTTACATTTATTGCTGGAAAAACTGTACTAGGTTATACTGTATGAAGCCCACAAGTATGTGAATCCCACTATTTCGGTCACATGATTAGTGATGGTGACAACTGGCCAATGGCAACTGTTAGTGAGGCAGGAAGGGCAGGCACAATTTACGACTTAGGCTCGAATGTCACTCTATACACATATAGGCCAATTCAGAGCAAAATAAAATGACAGTGAAGCCATGCATGGAATACAACCAGGAGAATATGTTTACAGGATTGTTCAATTTCAATAGATATGGACACAAGTTCATCTTAAGCAATGGCAGCTTCCATATTTCAGTTCTCACAGGCTAGATTTAGATAGTGTATTTATTTATTTATACAAATCAATATGTGAGACCTACCTACAGGGCAATGTGAACAGAGATATCTCAGATAAATTAAGGGATAGTTGAAGCCTATGTTATTTACAAAAGTGGAGATAGAAAAGACTCTATCTGACATTGGTCATCAATTACGAGGCCCCCTCTGATTCTTGCGTCTCGCCATGCTGATCATTTTCCTTATAACCTTACGCTAAATTCAGAGCTATCCCCAATGCCTCCAATGCAATCCCGCAGATCAGCAGAAAAAGGACAATCTCTGAGCCATCATACCCTCTTTATAACCTTCCCTACTGCCTACAATGGCACAACTGCTTAACACAATAAATCCAATCCAACTAGATTACCTTGCCAGTCTTCTCACTATTTTAAATGTTTTATTTCCCCTGCTGGCTTTATGTAACTATTGACCAAAGCGGCGGTGAGTACATCTATTTTCCCAGCAAGCATTAATCTTGGTAAACAGAGCTACACTGGAATATCTTAACTGCTGTGTACAAAGCACAAGTCAGCAATCATGCATAAGGATCCTTCCTCCCTCAGCACATCCACCTCTCGCCTTACACTCCCCTCTCAGCATTTTTCTCTCTATGATGGCACCGAGACGTGGCTAAGGAACTTGTCCTGTCAGCTGTATGTTTAACCAAGTGTTTAAATCCCAGCAACAACAAAAAAAGTGGGGAAATCAATGGTGCGGAGCAATGTTTATCAATGCATTGTAATAGAGTGGCTTTAACAGGCTACTTTCAATGGAATTAATGTTTGCCTTTAGCTTGGAAGCTGTGAAATGGCAGCAGATTGCATAGACCTTGACCTTGTAAAGGGAAACTGCTCGTTCCCTTGTAATCTTAGAGGGGATAGGCCATAAACATGGGAAAACCAGAGATTTCTACAAACAACCCAGTTCTGTAACTGCAAGTATCTGAAAATAGAAATAGCAGTATTTAATCTAGGAAGGATAAATACTTTAGTTGTGGATAGTGTTATGGCCCAGTATTCGCTCTCTATTGATCCGGTGCTCATAATAATAACTTCTATAGATGCTTTGAATACTGGTAATCATTAACAAACTGTTCCCCATCCCCTTCTTGCACCTCTGACACTGTAGTTGCCATTGGCAGGTTTTGGTGCACCGTATCCAGTGTTATGTATAGAGTGCTTGGGGGCCCCATTGTAAACCTTGCATCGGGGCCCACAGCTCCTTAGCTACGCCACTGTAACACAGCTACTGGTTCTGTCATGGGAGTGAAGTGATGTAATTGTGGAGCACAATGAGCACTCCCTTAGCTTTTTTTTTTTTTTTTTTACATCCATATTCGGCACTCCCATAGTTAATGTTTTAACCCGTGTCCAGTTGTCCCATTCGCTTTTAATCCACTTCCGGCGCTCCCTTAGTCGTTTTAAACCATAGCCAAACTGACACTGTAAATTTAAAATAGATATCCGTCGCTGTAAACCCAAAATGGATACCCGGTGCTCTCCTGCACCCAAATCGCTCTCCTGGTGCTAACATAGGTGGCTAATCCAGGAGCATCCACCGGGTAGGAAAGAGACCGTTACCGCACCACAGACGGGTTGGCTGAGAGACCCGACAGGCATGTGCAGATTTTTCAATAGGTTTCATGCTGAAATCTACTGAAAAATCTTTGCAAAGTGTGTGTGGAAGTGTAACGTTTGCGGGTTTCTATCTCCGTGGTCAGTGCACAAGATGCGGAAATCCTCCACAAACGTGTAATTTGGAGAACCCAGGTTAGGTGCAATGCACCAGTAGAGGGCAATTCCCACCAGCAGATGGAGCTGTGGAGTGCAGACGAGCACAGCCTCTGCATGGCCACAGAAGCCAGATGGGAATTGTACAGATAAGGCAAAGTAGGGCACGATAGCCCTCTAAGAGAGCGAGTACAGAGACAGACTAAATGTGTGTTCCCCAATCTAGCCGCCACCCAGTGACGGTGAACACACATCTGCAGAAACAAAAGTGGGAATGCTGACGCAGGAGAGAGGCGATTGCCAACAGACACCAGAATGAGAAGGACGGAGCATGAGAGTAGCAAAGGCACAGCAAACAACAATCAGAAGATAAGGAAAATAACAAATGCTAGCTAAACGTGAACACCGCACTCAGTCGCAACAGCGAACGCGTTTCTGCACGATCACCGCGCGTTAGGCGCCCAGTGATAAGCGTGCTACCCTAACTAACCAATGACAGACAAACACGACATAGAGAACGCGAACGCTTCCTAAACGGTTACCTCACCGAGCCTACAGCAAGCATTCGTATCAGACAAGACAGACAGACAGGTGGGGCTGCCAGTAGCAACCGCTGCTCTGGCTAGCACCCCTAAGGCAGAGATACAGAAGGAGGCACTGCCACTACCACTAGGGCAAGTGCGATCCAGACAGATGAACAGAAGGGGCTACCAGTAGCAACCGCTGCTCTGGTTAACACCCCAAAGGCTGAGATACAGAAGAAGGCACTGCCACTTCCACTAGGGCAAGTGCGATCCAGACAGATGGAGCAGCCAGCAGCAATAGCAGCTCTGGCCTACACTCCAAGACAGACAGAATGATTCCCTGTCGACCGCCGCTGGAGACAAAGCAATTGAGACAAAGAAGGAAGCACTGCCACTACCATTAGGGCTAATGCAATCCAGACAGATGAACAGAAGGGGCTACCAGTAGCAACCGCTGCTCTGGTTAGCACCCCCAGACAGACAGAACGATTCTCTGTCGACCGCCGCTGACGACAAGGTAATCGAGACACAAAGACTGTTCAGGCAAAACAGATAATACAATCTGACTGCACTAGAGGGAATGCCTAGTACAGTCCCAAGAATTACTCTAAGATAATCTTTGACAAACAGGCAAGGCTGACACTCTAGGAGTGTTTAGCAGTAACAAACCATTAAGATTACCACCCAAGAATTCTGGGAGAACATGATATTTATACTGCCAGCCTTCAAAGGAGGCAGCTAGGCAATTTGCATAACGAATGTATGCAAATTCCTCAGCAGCAGAGCTGGTCTGAAACTTGCAAAGCAAAGACAGGTCTCTTTTCCAGAGACCTGCAGCCCTCAGACTTAAGGAATGGTCAAACAGCTGTCTGTCTGTGCAGACAGCTGAGCGGATCATTACAGGAAGAACTCTGATCAGACAATGATCCGCTATCTACTAACCATATTAAAGTGAACCTCCAGACTAAAAATCGACTCAGCAGCACTGAAAAGGCCTGGTGTTTCTTTAACAGTTTCACAGCATCAGAACTTTGTTTCTCTTATACAAGCCTCATTTTTAGCTGCACAGAAGAAAACTGCCCGGGCTTTTTTCCCCTGATGCTGTGCAAAGCATGATGGGATTTCTGATGTTGTTGTTCTCATTCTGCTGTTTTGGTGCAATTTTTTTTTTTTACATTTTGAATTTGACATTTGAAGCTTAGCGCATGCAGCTGGAAGGGGTTATCAGGACAAAGGACAGTTGGAACTGTGTCTTATGCTCCCTGTCCCCTCCTTTCAACCAAAAAGATGGCTGCCCCCATGACAAAGATGGCAGCCCCCATGAATCACAAACATTTGCCTGTTCTTTTAAAACAGGGTGGGTAAAAAATTATATTACCTATCTATTCTAATTAATATAACTATTGTAACTTAATTACAGTATGTTTGTTTAGGCTGAAGTTCCCCTTTAACTAGTGTATGGGCACCTTAACACTTACCCACTCTACCTGCGCCTAACACTTCCCTCTCCTATACCTACCCCTAACCCTATCCCCCACACCCACGCATAACACTAAGCTCCCTAACTAGGCCTAACACTAACTTCCTCCATATTTACACCTCACAATAACCCCCCACCTACACCTAACACTAACCTGTATAGCTAAGCACCACAGCCAATAATGCATTGTCGCAGTGGATAAAGGTACTTAGCTATGCAAATAGCCGATACCGCTATTCAACTACAATTGCGATGCAGTCAATCCAGCGTTCAGCTATATATTAGCCAAGCCCTAGCACTGATTGCCACCCTCGCTGCATGACAGATTAATATAATGACCAAACTCCAGAGCCTATTCGTCACCCTCACCACACCCAGTTTACATGCCATAGCTGCAATTTACATTCTGGTCTATGAGGAGGCCAGGTGATGGTATGCAAATGTACCCAAATGTACCCGAATATAAGGTATGCCAATGTACCCAAATGGAAGTCTCTTCTGCCAAAGCTACAGATTGCAGCTATTCAGACATCTTGCTAAGTTCCGTATGGCTGCATCCATTATCCTGGGGTACATATATTAAGGCTATGCTTACAGTGGGGAATTGCAGTGCAAGGAATGTGATGTGATACAACGAACTCTGGAATCCCAATGCACATCCACAGTAGCAGTGAAGCATGGGCATAGCAATCACCCCTGCAACCCCTGCCATCACAGGGGGGCCCTGAGGCTTTGGTGGCCCCTTCTACTACCTCTTCCCAACCACAAGTGCGGTCAAATAGCAAAGTAACCTTTCCGTTTGCTCACAAAAATCGTCACTGCCACCTCCTCTCCCCATGCAGATTATCAAGTAGCGGGAACGTCGGTAATTTTCTCCTTTCACAGCAGAAGACTCCCTGTTGCCAATCGCCAGCTCCCAATCACGTGACACTCATGGGGTTTTGGGGCCAAGGTAGCCCTATGCTATCATTTTTGCAGGGGGCCCTATTAAGTTTAGTTACGCCCCTGCAGTGAAGTATACTTTTCATTGATTGTATGCTTCACTGTATACGACACAATGCTTGCATAACGTGCAATGCCACATTTCCCTTCTACTGTGTTGTTTCTGTGTTTCCAGGGAATGCAAAGCAGCTCCCACTGTGAACTTAGCCTTACTGAACATACAAGATTCGTTCAGACTTGAAAAGTGGAGACCAAAGACTAAAATGTTTTAGTATTAATAATAATCAGAAAACTTTCCTGAATAAATTAAAAAAGTGCAGACAGACGGCAGATTTTGCTTTGCTGTGCCTGAGCTCCACTGCTTATAACTTTGGTGAACTGATTTTCACCTCCAGACGAAAGCCAGCTCATCCTTCCTTGAGATCCGTGGGTTTCTTTTGCATTGGCTCTTACTTTTATATTCATCCTTCAGCCAAAAATAGCATAAAACATTTTTTTTTCAACTGTTCTTCAGAGAAAACTTACACCTGATGAATAATATAAATCTAGAACTTGATTTTGCTCCTAGCGGGAGATACAGAAAGCTAACAAAGCCCCTTTTTATACATAAAGTCAGTCTGCCTAGCAACATGGGCAGGGGCGTTGTTAGCCCCAAAGATCAGTGGCATGTGCCTTGGATCTATTCTGGGGTGCCCTGGATGTCCCCCAGGAAGAGTCGGGTATGTCGGGCTTGCTGGGAGCTGTAGTGCATCCTCTATGTGGGCATACTGGGTGCTGTGGTGCCATGCTGGGTGCTGTGATGCCTTTATGGGGCATACAGGGAGCTGTGTTTCTTCTATGGGGGCATGCTGGGAGTTATGGTGCCTCAATGGGAGGTCCGTGGGAGTATAGGAGGGGGTCCACTAGAAGGACAGGCAATTCTATGGGGGAACTGCCAGATAACCAGGCGGCAGGCCAGCTCACCCAGCAGAAAGCCAGGCCAGCCAGCACAGAAGCCAGATAACTCTGCCTAGTTATGTTAAGTACCTATTTATGTGATATGCTGCATTTGTTTTTGTATTTATGGAGAGGGAGCCTCATCCAACATTTTGCTGGGCAGGCCTACTTAGACTACTGTTAAAGCGGAATATAACCCTGCAGTTCAACTTTGCTCTAAAATATTATTTACAGCATATTATATGCAAAAAGCATTTTTTTTTTACTAGACCAGCATTGAAAGGGTTAAACACAGAGGTTTAAAGTTCCGTGGAGAGATATGCAGAAGTTCAGATAGATACATTCTATTTAGTTGAATGTATCTATTGATAAATGTTACACACTTTTTGGCTGTCCTCCAAGCTCCTTCTCAGTCAGATGAGTCACATTCAACACTTAGATACATTTATGTAAACAAAATGTATCTATTTCAGCTTCGGATGCGTCTGCAGAAATCTCCAGGAACTTTAAAGCCCTGTGTAACCCTTCCAATGCTGGTCTAGTAAAAAAAAAAATGCTGGTTGCATATAATATACTGTAAATAATGTTTTAGAGCAAAGTTGAAATGCAGGGTTATATTCCGCTTTAAAGAGACACTGAAGCGAAAAAAAAATTATGATATTATGATTCATATGTGTAGTACAGCTAAGAAATAAAACATTAAGATCAGATACATCAGTCTAATTGTTTCCAGTACAGGAAGATTTAAGAAACTCCAGTTGTTATCTCTATACAAAAAAGCCATTAAGCTCTACGACTTTCAAAGTCGTGGAGAGGGCTGTTTTCTGACTTTTATTATCTCAACTGTTAGTTAATTTTTTACTTTTCCTCTGCCAGAGTAGAGGTCATTAGTTCACAGACTGCTCTGAAATAATCATTTTGAATGCTGAGTGTTGTGTAATCTGCACATATTATAGAATGATACAATGTTAGAAAAAACACTATATACCTGAAAATAAAAATATGAGAATATTTTTTTTGCTGCTAATCTTCTAGTAATTATTTATAGTACACAACCAATTCATTATATCATATATTTTTTTTCGCTTCAGTGTCTCTTTAAGTTCATGTAAATTTGACTCCACCCATGACTACACCCGCATTCTGGTGCATGGCCACACCCATTTTCAGCTGGAGTGCCCAAAAGTGCCCCGCAACTCTTAGGATCCTAGCAACGCCTCTGGGCATGGGCCCCAGTGCAAATTTCCCACTGCCAGAGTTCATTGGACTGAGGAAGTCTTTTTACATATCAAAAGGGGGTACAACTGTGTGACATCATGTCAGATTGAGCCTACAGAATCATATGTCTGTATGTGATTTAAAACTTTCTATATAATGTCTGGAGAAGAAACATTTATAGCTGAAGAAATCTCAGCTATAAAAGGGAGCCCTTTTTTTAGCTGAATCAAAAATGTTGTAGCCGAATCAAAAACTCGGGCACCCTTTTCACCACTTTATAGCCGAGATTTGCAGAAAATAACACTGAAGTCTATGGAAGCGCCCTTTTTACACAAATGGCTCAGGTGCCCTTTTTAACTGATCATCAAGTATTCCAGCACTCCGTGTTCCAAGTAAAGTACGCTCTTTTATTGAGCCATTATATCCACAATAGTACGGTACTATTGTGGATATAATGGCTCAATAAAAGAGCGTACTTTACTTGGAACACGGAGTGCTGGTATTCTTGATGATTGGATGTTACAGATTGACAAGCCTAAGCCATAATAATACCAAGCACCCGACCTTTTGAACTTGGTGTGCCCACCTACAACCTGTTTGACTTTTTAACTGATGCCCTACAGTTTTCCCCATCTCTTTTTGTGCATCAACATTCTGGCAATGAGCAATCAGCACTGACATTTTTTTTTTTTTTTTTTTTTTTTAACAATTCCTTTGATCACGCCTGCAGCAGGAGGCCCCCTGCTCCCTACAGTGATGCTAAACACATCCAACTTAATGCACAACCAACCGCACAACATGACTAACCGTACAAGTTGCTTACATGACAAAAACGTACACAAACACCAACCAACTAAACAACCAACTCACTTAAGTACTATGCATGCAAGCTAAATGGCAAACTGCACATGTCTGCATTCAAAAACAATTGTTCAAAAGACTTGTACACAACAAGTTGGTCAGATTGATACTCCCGTTGGATCTGGCACAGGGGAGAACTGGGACTTTTTTTGCCAGGGGGGGGGGGGGGGGGGGGGTAAACGCAACCTAGAGGACTGATCACAGAAGCTCCAGCCCAATACATTTTACAGCTACACTAACTACAATACAATAACATTTCTATAGCACTTTTCTCCCATAGGACTCAAAGAGCTTAGGCTCTCTCAGATTCAGTAGCTGGTAGTGGGATGTAGTATTCACACAACAAAAATTATATTTCTGCAAATGCCAAACTGAACAGGTGAGTTTTCAGTCTGGATTTAAACACGTCAAGGGATGGAGTTGTCCTGATCTGCATGAGGTAAGGAGTTCCAAAACGTAGGAGCAGCATGGCAGAAGGCTCTGGGACCAAAAGTTTCCAAGTGGACTCTGGGTATGACTAGATTATTAGAACCTGTGGATCTGAGATTTCAGGCATTGCTACGCAGTTGTAACATTTATTTCATGTATCCAGGGCCCAGATAACACCTGGGTGTTATTTAACCACTTGAGGACTGCAGTGTTAAACCCCCCTAAAGACCAGGACATTTTTCACCTAATTGACCACTGCAGCTTTAAGGCATAGCTGCAGGGGCGCACAACACAGCACACAAGTGATTCCACCCCCCCCCCCCTCCCCTTTTCCCCTCACCAACAGAGCTCTCTGTTGGTTGGGTCTGATGCCCCCCCCCCCCCCCGTGTTTATTTATTTTATTTATTTTTATAAATATTTATTGTTTTATTTTATTAACAAAAACATGTTGTTTTTGTTTGTTTGTTTTCCCCTGTTCCCTCCCTTCCTCCCCCCCGCCAGCCAATCAGTGTGATCAGCTGTCATAGGCTTCAGCCTATGACAGCCGATCACTCACCAGCCTCAGGAGGGACAGCCGTGCCACTCGGCTGTCCCCAGTACAGCGCTGCTGCCAATCGCAGCGCTGTACAAGTAAATAGACGGCTATCACGCCGTCTAACAGTCTCCTGAGCGGCGACTGCTGCTCAAAGACTGAAGAGGGGGCGGAGCTCCGCCCCTCGAGCATGAGATGCGTGCGCGCGATCTCATGCAAAGTAGAGCCCCAGGACTTGACGCCAATTGGCGTTAGGCGGTCCTGGGGCTGCCGCCGTGACCACGCCAAATTGGCGTGGGGTGGTCGTTAAGAAGTTAAATGCCACAGCCTACTTGAATATTGTTGCTGACCATGCCATCCCTTCTTAACCACAATGTACTTCTGAAGATCACTTCAAGCAGGATACTATAAGCTCGGATCATCTAAAACTGGTTTCTTGAAAAAAAATGAGTTTAGTGTACTTCTATGGCCTCCATAGTTATCAGATCTCAATCTAATACAGCACTTTTAAGATGTGGTGGAACAGGAGATATGCATCAGGGATGTGCAGCCGATAAATCAGCAGGAACTATGTGATGTTATCATGTCAATATATAGCAAAATCTCGGAAAATGCCATGAAGAATTAAGGTAGTCAGGAGGCAAAAGGGATTTCAATTTAATTCTAGAAAACGGTATGGCTGTGAGATATATCAATTTCTCCTATTATTGTGTTCTTTTGGGTCATATATTATTATTATTATATTATGTGATTATGAGCCCCTAAATGGCAAATGCAGAAACAATAACTTCAAAATATAAAATTCAGCGGTCATTTTACCTTTTATGAAAGAATAATAAATGCAGAAATGCAGCAAACATTACCCCACATAAGAAATGCAAACTTTCCCCATTTATGAAAGCAGCACCACATGTGAAAGCAGCTGTCATTACCCTGGTGTTAGGTGTTGCAGTGGGAAGGTTAGTATTAAAAGAAGCAGTAGTAAGTTTTGGCAGTATGAGAGTCAGTGTCAGCCAGCATGTAATGTGATGGCAGTTCCTGACGTCATGTCCTGTTGCCATGAAGACACGAAGCGGAAAGCGGTGATGGAAGGTGAGTTTTAAATACCCTGCTACCCACTCGCAACTCTGCAAGAAGGGAGGGGGGTTGGACTGTAAAGAATGCGGCCCGTGGTCCACAGCATGCGCATAAGGATTGCCCAGCCCTGTTTTAGATGCTACCCTTGCTGTCTGAACAGCTGGATGATAGTGTACCAAACAGCAGCACCAGCCTCCAGTCCCAGGGCCTGCTGATAACAAATTCAGCTGAGCTACTTCAGGTCACATGGCCTAATAAAACCAAACTTTCAGCTGCAGATGCCTTGTTTGCCACATAACAGGTAACATTTGGAGACTCTTCTCACTAACCACTTTTTTTTTTTTTTTTTTCTTTCACCCAAAACTGAGATTTTAGCTTCAGTATAGCTCAGAGGGTGTTAGTTCGGAAGCGGGGAAAAAGGGCGCAGGCAGCTAGTGGACAAAAAGGGCGCCGCCATTCACTCTCATAATAAATAACGTTTAATGGGCGCCGAGCAGGAAAAAAGGGCGCAGGACATAAATAACGTTTACAAACGGCGCCCGGAGATTTTTAATGATTTATAAGTGTGCTTGTGGTGATTTACGTTTATAAAATGCACCCGTGCCGAATAACATTTATAAAAATACTAAACATATTTATCTTATTTAACTAATTAAAACATTATTTAAAGTTTTATCCCTTACTGTTTGTAAAACATTATTATTCACAACAGTACATAACGTAAATTGCAATATATTTTTTGCAGCCACAATTAGTAAAACATTATTATCCACATAATAAAGGGGGGTCTTAGGTTTAGGCACCACCAGGGGGGTCTTAGGTTTAGGCACCACCAGGGGGGTCTTAGGTTCAGGCACCATCAGGGGGGTCTTAGGTTTAGGCACCACCAGGGGGGTCTTAGGTTTAGGCACCATCAGGGGGGTCTTAGGTTTAGGCACCACCAGGGGGGTCTTAGGTTTAGGCACCACCAGGGGGGTCTTAGGTTTAGGCACCACCAGGGGGGTCTTAGGTTTAGGCACCATCAGGGGGGTCTTAGGTTTAGGCACCATCAGGGGGGTCTTAGGTTTAGGCACCACCAGGGGGGTCTTAGGTTTAGGCACCATCAGGGGGGTCTAGGGGTTAGGGATAGGTACAGGGAGGGTTCTGTGTGAGAGTAGGCTTAGGTATAGTTTTAGTAAAATTTTAGTAATACTTACTAATGTTTTACAACACTTATTACGAACGTAGTTATATTTATATCATCATTATAAAGAATATTTTAAGATTTTATTATAAGAACAAACCATAAATGAAGGTTATTCACAATAATATACAATTATAACAATTAAACATATATTATTGTTTTTTTAATAAACGTAATTATAAGTTTAACTTTTGAAACAGGGAAGATTAACGTTTTCACAATTGCCGATTTCATAAACATTATTTAATGATTTATAATTATGTGAAACATTATTTGTAAACGAAATATAGCACACTATTTTTATAAACGCTATTAATGATTAATTATTAATTAGCGTTTACACCCCGCGCCCTTTTTGTCCTGGCGCCCTTTTTGTACGTACACGTTAGTACTGCTTATCAGTTGATTTTTTTTTATTTCATTTTGACAGCATTACAAAGCTATGTTTTTTACTTTTTATGTATTTGTTTGAATTTCTGTTTTGCAAATAAATGTTTTTATACGAGGCACAGCCATGTTTCTGTTTGCAAGGCCTCATAAATTTTTGTAAAAACCGAAGCGGAGTTCCTTAAAGTGAACCTTAAGTCAGGAAAAAAAGTTTCACTCACCTGGGGCTTCTACCAGCCCCCTGCAGCAGTCCTGTGCCCTCGCAGCCACTCACTAATCCTCTGGTCCCCCGCTGCCAGCTAGTGTCGTTTTTGCCGACAGGCCCATCAGGACTGGCCACGCGTAGCTTTTTCCGCATTCCACCCGACTAATTAGCGACATTGCAGGCCGCAACGCATACAAAAATACGCGATGCCGCATATCTATTCGTTCGTAATGCGGCAACACGTATTTTTGTGCGCATTGCGGCCCGCATTAGCGCTAATCGAGAATGCG
Source organism: Hyperolius riggenbachi (assembly GCF_040937935.1). Classification (NCBI taxonomy): domain Eukaryota; kingdom Metazoa; phylum Chordata; class Amphibia; order Anura; family Hyperoliidae; genus Hyperolius; species Hyperolius riggenbachi. Next base: position 181,979,440 of record NC_090654.1, read on the forward strand.
GAAAAAGCTACGCGTGGCCAGTCCTGATGGGCCTGTCGGCAAAAACGACACTAGCTGGCAGCGGGGGACCAGAGGATTAGTGAGTGGCTGCGAGGGCACATGACTGCTGCAGGGGGCTGGTAGAAGCCCCAGGTGAGTAAAACTCAATTTTTTTTCTGACTTAAGTGTCTCTTTAAGGCTGATCTCTTTACACAGAGTTCTGCAGATAACACGTGAATGGGTTTGAGCTTAAAGAAGAAAAACTTTAGTGAAAATAACGTAATAACATTTTTATTTTTTTATGGTATTCATTTATAGATTGTCAGTGTTTGCCCATTGTAAAATCTTTCCTCTCCTGATTTACATTCTGAAATTTAAAGAGACTCCGTAACAAAAATTGCATCCTGTTTTTTATCATCCTACAAGTTCCAAAAGCTATTCTAATGTGTTCTGGCTTACTGCAGCACGTTCTACTATCACCATCTCTGTAATAAATCAACTTATCTCTCTCTTGTCAGACTTGTCAGCCTGTGTCTGGAAGGCTGCCAAGTTCTTCAGTGTTGTGGTTCTGTGATGCATCTCCCCCCTCCAGGCCCCTCTCTGCACACTGCCTGTGTATTATTTAGATTAGAGCAGCTTCTCTCTTCTCTCTTATATTTTACAAGCTGGATAAATCCTCCTCTGAGCTGGCTGGGCTTTCACATACTGAGAAATTACATACAGGCAGAGCTGTCTGCACTCTGCAGGAAGAAACAGCCTGACACTTCAGTGGAAGATAGCTGCAGGGGGAAAGGAACACACAAATCATCTCTTGAGATTCAAAAGGAAGGCTGTATACAGCCTGCTTGTGTATGAATGTATTTTCTATGTGTGGACATACTGTACATCAACCTACTTCCTGTTTTGGTGGCCATTTTGTTTGTTTATAAACAAACTTTTTAAAACTGTTTTTAACCACTTTTAATGCGGTGAGGAGCGGCGGAATTGTGACAGAGGGTAATAGGAGATGTCCCCTAACGCACTGGTATGTTTACTTTTGTGCGATTTTAACAATACAGATTCTCTTTAACATACTGTGGGTTGCTTGTGATATCTTTAGTCCTGACAGGTAAAATCTGCGAAATGTTTGTTCCCAAGCCAGTACAAAATACACTTGTTCTCCCAGAATGCTCTGGGGAAAGAATTCTGCATATTCAAACAGCCTAGGCTTAAGGCTCATACACACCTACCAACAATTGGTTCTATGGCTACATATACAGGGGGAGCTAACCTCAATGCCACCACATCTAACTCTAATCTCACCACCGCACCTAACAATAACCTCATCGTTGCCACACCTAACACTAACTTCACTGCCTCTGGACCTATCTCTAACCTCACTGCCACCTCGCCTAACCACACTTACGCTAATCTCACTGCTGCAGCATGTAATGCGAACCTCCCCATCACTGCACCTAACGCTAACCTCACTGCTGCTGCACTTTACCACACTTACGCTAATCTCACTGCCACCGCAACCAATGCTAAGCTCACCATTGCCGCACCTAACACTAACCTCACTGTTGCAACATCCAACACTAACCTCACTGCCTCCGCACTGGGTCTCTGCTTGGAATCCCAGCCAGGGCACGATCTGCATGGAGTTTGTATGTTTTCCCAGTGTCTGTGTGGATTTCCTCTGGGCACTCTGGTTTCCTCCCACATCCCAAAACCATACATATAAGTTAATTGGCTTTCCCCTAAAACTGGCCCTAGACTACGATACATACATAGACATATGATAGGACTATGGTAGTTATTAGATTGTGAGCCCTGTTATGTGACAAGACCATATACTCTGTATATCTCTGCAGAAGATGTTGGCACTTTATAAATACTAAATAATAATAAAATAATACGTATAGCCTATAGTCGCTAATTCCCTCCTACAGACAGCTGTTTCAGTACAGATTTTTATGACTTTGTGACTAGGGCTTGTCTTGCATTTAATTAGAAAGAAGTTTTTGTTTACTCTTAGCTGCATAACAAATTAAGGTGGTTTCTAATTTTTGTGGATCCCAGAGAAATGTTTGTGCCAAGCAGGGGTAGGCCTCCGTTCTATGAATCCTGACATGTATAAATGGGATGTTAGCTCACAATTATTAAACCATTAGCTGCAGAATCTTAACCACTTGGTCTAATGATTCAGCGATTTACAGACACAGCAGGGGCTCGAGCTGTGCTCATTTTATTTTCCTCTGGCTGCCTCCTCTGTGGCGGATAGAGTTCCAGCAGTAGTCTTGTGGTTTGGTTTTGTGCAGGTTGTAATTATTGGTTGGAAAGTCAATGAGGAAGATAAGTTTAAACTATTTATATGCTACATTTCTGTATCTGATATATCCATCGACCGCGCTTCCAAGAAGGGAGGCAAAACTGTGTTTTGTCACATGCTAGCCGGAAAATCGGAAACAAGTTCGGCTGTTCTCAGAATAGAAAGGTGGAACATTGTGTATATATACCTTTATCTTATACACAAGAAAACCTTAATAAAGGATTCAGTTATTCTTTCTGCATTATGTGAAGGTGTACCTTTGTGCCTTTTTTCCATTAACCACTTGCCGACCGCACACTCATACCGTGCGGCGGCAAAGTGGTAGCTGGAGGACCAGCGACGCAGTTCTGCGTCGCCAGGTGCCTTCCTAATTAATCAGGAAAGGCCGATCGCGCGAGCCGCCGTTTCCTGTCAGATCACGGAGCGGGTCTCCGTGAATAGCCTGCGAGCCGCTGATTGTGGCTCGCAGACTAAATGTAAACGTAGGAGACACATGTCTCCTTTGTTTACATTGTACGGCGCTGCTGCGCAGCAGCGCCGTAAGGCAGATCGGCGATCCCCAGCCAATCAGCGGCCGGGGATCGCCGCCATGTGACAGGGGACAGCCTGTCACTGGCTGCACAGGACGGATAGCGTCCTGTGCAGCCCCGATCACCAGGAGGGAGAGGTAGGAGAGGAAGGGGGGAATTTCGCCGCGGAGGGGGGCTTTGAGGTCCCCCCCCCCGCAACACCCAGGCAGGCAGAAGAGATCAGACCTCCCCTGCACATCATCCCCATGGGGGGAAAAAAGGGGGGCAATCTGATCTCTCTGCCTGCTACCTAATCTGTGCTGGGGGCTGCAGAGCCCACCCAGCACAGATCACTAAAAACAGCGCTGGTCCTTAAGGGGGGGTAAAGGGTGGGTCATCAAGTGGTTAAACTGGACCTGAACTCTGGCACAGGACACAAGTAAAACAAAGAAATATACCCTAAGTGTTTTTAGAGAGAACGTGTCTATTTCCCACTCATCTTCAAGTAATCACAAGTGTAATTTGAACTCTCAGCTGTGTCAGCATAGGAATTAGGTTTTCCTTGGCAGACACATCTAATATGTAAACACAGGATCTTTGTCTGCTTCAATTTAGCAAAACTGGCATTAGAATCCTGACTCTAATGCTGGGTACACACGATGAGATTTCCCGTTCGATTCCCGGATCGATTCGATTAAATCAAACATGTTCGATTGGATTTCGATCGTTTTTTCCGTCGATTTTGCATACCTATCATGAAAAAATCGATCGAAATCCAATCGAACATGTTTGATTTAATCGAATCGATCCGGGAATCGAACGGGAAATCTCATCATGTGTACCCAGCATTAGGCCCCGTTTACACTTTATCAGTTGATCTCAGTTATAACTGAAAGGTCAACTGATTTTCAAAGTAAGTCCCATGTTTTCCTATGGCACCTTTTACACTTAACGCGTTTTAACTGAAATCTTTTTCACAATGCACTGCAATGGAGAAGAAAAAAAAACGCGTACCAACTGATTAAGTGTAAACGGGGCCTAACTAGTGGAAAAATTGCCCAAATGAGTGCAAGTGTGGTTGTGTCATAAAAATGTTTGGGCTAATAGAAGCAGCATCAATTGGCAACTTGCTAGTAGAGATGTCGCGAACCTCCGATTTTCGGTTCGCGTAAAAGTTCGCGAACCGCAATAGACTTCAATGGGGAGGCGAACTTTGAAAAATAGAAAAAAATATGCTGGCCAGAAAAGTGATGGAAAACATGTTTCAAGGGGTCTAACACCTGGACCCCCAGGTGGCGGAGTGGGATAGACACCAAAAGTCCCGGGGAAGAAAAATCTGGATTTGACGCAAAGCAGCGTTTTAAGGGCAGAAATCACATTGAATGCTAAATTGCAGGCCTAAAGTGCTTTAAAACAACTTGCATGTGTATACATCAATCAGGGAGTGTAATTAGAGTACTGCTTCACACTGACACACCAAACTCACTGTGTAACGCACCGCAAACAGCTGTTTGCGTAGTGATGGCCATGCTGGACTGGTGCGCAACATGGCCAGCGTGCAGGCCATGGCAGTCTTCCAGCCCATATGGTCGCCGGGCTGTGGTAGCTCAATGATAGAACAGTGCCTGCCCAGCTGATCAAATTTGGTCTGTCCACAATGGAGCAACGACCTTATCTTCTTGTATTTAGGTAGGCATAGGTAGGAGTCCCAGTATAGGTAGGTAGGCATAGGTAGGAGTCCCAGTATAGGTAGGTAGGCATAGGTAGGAGACCCAGTATAGGTAGGTAGGCATAGGTAGGTGCCTCAGTAGTTAGCTAGGCATAGGTAGGAGTCCCAGTATAGGTAGGTAGGCATAGGTAGGAGTCCCAGTATAGGTAGGTAGGAGTCCCAGTATATGTAGGTAGGCATAGGTAGGTGCCTCAGTAGTTAGCTAGGCATAGGTAGGAGACCCAGTATAGGTAGGTAGGCATAGGTAGGTGCCTCAGTAGCTAGCTAGGCATAGGTAGGAATCCCAGTATAGGTAGGTAGGCATAGGTAGGAGTCCTAGTATAGATAGGTAGGCATAGGTAGGTCCCCTAGTATAGGTAGGTAGGTAAGGGTCCCCGTATAGGTAAGTAGGTACCCCAGTAGTTAGGTAGGCATAGGTAGGTGTCCCAGTATAGATAGTTAGGCAGGGCCTGGCTGGCACAGTAATAACAATTACCAAGGTCCAGCTGCAACAGATAGGGCTGTATAATGTCAGTGCCAGTGAGCAACACACACAAAAAAAAACACATCAGGAGAACATTAGCTCTCAAAAGAGCTGTTGAGGGGGTGCTATTTTAGCAATAACAATCAGCCAGGAGCAAGCCAAGAGCCTAACTAATCTTTCCCTAGAAGAAAAAGTCTGCAGCAGCTCTCCCTAGTCTGTCTATTTGCAGCAGGCACACGAGTGAGTGTCATGGCCAGCGAGCCTGCCTTATATAAGGGGGGGTGGGGCTCCAGGGCTTAGTGTAGCCTGAATGGCTACAATGTGCCTGCTGACTGTGATGCAGAGGGTCAAAGTTGACTCTCCAAGTGCATTATGGGGCGAATCGAACTTCCGCAAAAGTTCGCTTGGTCCAGGCGAACGCGAACCCCCAAAGTTCGCCTGGAACCGTTCGCCGGCGAACCATTCGCTACATCTCTACTTGCTAGCATCATAATGACGAGACATTTGTAAGGCACTTTTCACCCATAGGACCAAAAGCGCATAAGCTTGTCTCAGATCACAAAATACTGTCATTTTTATTTTTAACACACTTTATAAATGGGGAACTTTACTAGACGAAACTTGACTGCTAATTTTGTGAGAATCTCGCTAAGCAAGATTGGGGACATTTTGCAGCAAGATCAATCTCATAAATGTTCTTTGTTCATCCCTTTTACTCTATTGGAGGGTAGGTGTAACTCCCCTTATATTCTTAACCTACTACCTGTGTTTAACCCTTTCTGAGATAAAACTTCAACACCCTGACATTCACCCAGGGGCGCCTCTGGCCTTTTTGTCACTCCAGGCAAGAAAACCTGTGGTGCCCCCCCCCCCTCCCCCCATGCTGCCACCATGTCCATGATGTAAAAATAAAATAAAAAAACATAACTTGCTGACCTCTGAGCATGTTCAGATACCATGTTTGCACAAAAATTTTTAGACATAATTTCCCAAAAATAACAATGGCCTGTATCAGATCCCCCAACGATCAAATGTAGATACCGTGTCCCCCACAGATGAAATGCAGATACTATATCACCCACAGATCAAATGCAGATACCATGTCCCCATCAGATGAAATGCACATACCATGTCTCCCACAGAACAAATGCAGACCTGCCCAGCAAAATGTTCTCTTTTAATACTTAAAATAATGTCCAAACACCTAGCACCCAGCCCCACATGTACTACCACCTAGCACCCAGCTGCACACGTACTGCCACCTAGCACCCAGCTGCACACGTACCGCCACCTAGCACCCAGCTGCACACGTACCACTACCTAGCACTCAGCTGCACACGTACCGCCACCTAACACCCAGCTGCACACGTACCACCACCTAGCACTCGGCTGCACGCGTACCACCACCTAGCACTCGGCTGCAGGCTGCATGCGTACCACCACCTAGCACTCGGCTGCATGCGTACCACCACCTAGCACTCGGCTGCATGCGTACCACCACCTAGCACTCGGCTGCACGTGTACCACCACCTAGCAGTGAGCTGCACACCTATCACCAACTAGCACTCAACCGCACACGTACCACCACCTAGCACTCAGCCATACACATACCACCACCTGGCACTCAGCCATACACATACCACCACCTGGCACTCAACTGCACACGTACCACCACCTGGCACTCTAGCATACCTACCAACTTTTAAAAAGCCCCACACTATGACCCAGCTGTAGGGCCGTGCCGACAGAGGCCGACGAGGCTGGAGCCTCTGGGCGGAAGTCCCTGCAGTCTAAGTGGGCGCAAGGATCTGGTCCATTCATCTGTGTTGTCTGGCTGGCCGCCCCCCCCCCCCCCCGCTGTATTCACGCTGGCAACGGCTGTGCAGCAGCGGCGGTTCACCACAGAAGTGCTGTCTGTCTGCCTGGGATGATGGAGCGCCGAGCGGGAGCGGACTGTATTGTATACATGTTGCCATGGGCACCGTGCCGCTGCCAGCTCCTGTCTCCGTGTGTTGGAGCCAGCGAGCATCTCAGGTGACGTCAGACTGAGCGGTGGCAGCTTGTGTTTGTGAGTCCCGCCCCCTGGTGGCTGAACGTTCCTCTTCTCAGCGTCTCTGACCCTCCCTCTCCTGTCTTATGAATCAGCAGCAGCCAGGAGGAGTCAGGCAGGAGTGGTGTGAGCGATTCTCCTGTTTGGGCTGGTCAGTCTTCTTAATGTGTGTGTCATCTGCATCATGTCACATTTTCTCTCCGACAGCCAAGCCAAGTGCCCAATATTTTGATGATTGATGTGGGTCTGTGTATCTGGGAGCCCTGTCCCTCTGTCCCTCTTTCCTCCTCAGTTGTCCCTCTTTCAGGACTTTGCCCCTCTTTCTATGTATATATATATATATATATATATATATATATATATATATATATATATATATATATATATATATATATATATATATAGGAAAATGAACCAGGAAAGAAAGGATCAGTGTGGTTTGAATGATAAAACATATTTTTCTCGTGAAATCTTCATGGTATGCGTGACTAGGAGTGTGACGGGGGTGTGATCTGGGGTGTGGCTTAAGTGTCCCTCTTTTTCATCTCAAAAAGTTGGGAGGTATGATTTAAAGAGACCCTGAACTGAGTCTTCAAGGTCCCTCTGTGTCCTCAGGCTCCCCCTCAGTTGTTTGGCTGTAGCTCCCGAAATCCCGTGACTTCGCTTGAGGTTGTGGCAAAGTGCGCATGCGTGTCTGCGCTCCTGGCAAGATGGTGCAGGCTGTCTCTGTAAGCTTACTGCACGGAGTTCAGTCATCAGAGAACCGCACTTGCACAGTAAGCTTACGGAGACGGCCTATGCCATCTTGCCAGGAGCATGGACGAGCCATGCATGCGCACTTTGCCGTGACTTCGAGCAAAGTTGCAGGATTTCCGGAGCTCCATCTGGATGACTGATGGGGACCCTAATGACGTTGTAGTCGATGGGGGGGGGGGGGTGCACTTAGGCAGCTCAGCCTCTGTTGGTGGTGGACCTTGTCCCGGCCCTGTCCAGCTGCATAGTGAAACAGAAATTTGTGCATAATGTACAAACACAAATAAATTAATACAGGCTTTTTCCCATGTGCGCAGACCTTCATCAGCAAAAATACTAGCGGTTTCCACAAAGATAGGGTTTCTGCCTAGTGTGTTCTCAGCCTGTAAACCCAACACATCACCTTGAGAACACATCTGATCACCTTATAATGCTTGGTGACAATGATTTAACAAAACCTTTTTGATAGGCCTGGTGTCAATGTGTTTCCTCTGGCAGAAGGGCAGATCACAGGCATGTGTTGTTTGTAATCCATTAGCTACTCACAAGATCAGAGGAGTAGCTAGGGTTTTCCGCACCCGGGGACATAGACAGTTTTTGCGCCCCCACCCCTGGACAAAATGGGCGTGGCCATGCATCAGAATGCTGTTGTGGTCATGGGTGGAGTCAAATGTACAAATGCTGTATATGTATAGCCATATGTGCACCCCTTCTGCCATTTAGATGGATAAATGTGCCCCCTTCCTGATTCAGATAGTCTGAGGTTCCTCTCTTTAAATTGTCAAATGTGCCAACTTTAGATAGCCAGATGTGCCCCCCATAGATAACCAGATGTGCCCCCCCCCCCCCATAGATAGCCAGATGGGACCCTCTTTCCCCCATTTAAATAGGCAGATGTGCCCCACTTTAGATAGCCAGATGTGCCCCCCTTTAGATAGCCAGATGTGCCCAATTTTTCTGCTGCTGTTAATACTTCTGCACTCCTCTGCAGAGGGAGGGAGAGAAGCACTTCAGGCAGCCAGCGAGCCGCCTCTCACACAGGTGGTGGGTGCAGCCATGCAGCACCTGTGCTGAGTGCCCTCTCACAGTGCTTCGCCGGGGGACATATAGCCCCCCTTGCCCACCCATAGCTACGCCTCTGCACAAGATTCCTCAATGATATGCATACTGATATTTAGTGAGACTCTTATCATAGGGGCAAAGAAACATGTCAGTGTTTTATATGTGACAACAGCCCTGGTGCTTATCCTGCTGTGCGACTTTATTCTTTACACTCACCCTGCTGAGCTGCTCTATGGACTGCTAGTTTTGAGGCTGCTTGTCTCACAGTCAGACACACACTCTACTTCCCTGTTGCCTAGAGAGGAAGGGGGCGGGGCGCCACATTCATGAAGCTCAGCAGGAAGCTGCTGAGTTCCGTGCACTACCTGTGCACATAATGCTGGCTGATCTGCTTGTGGGGGTTGCTTACAAAGGCCCCCAGACTAAGCAACCCTCTAGCACTGCGTCGTCCCCCCCCCCCCCACCCCGGATTCTGTGCCCAGGCCCTGCGGAGAGATGTCCCTCCATGCTCCACGAGGCTGTCCCCTCAGGCATGCGGCGCCGGTCACGCTGCCTTCAGGCGGGGGCGGAGTTAAAGGCGGCGCCACACGCACGCAGAAAACAAACTGCGGCAGCTGCTAGGGAGAGGGGCGGTGGGCGTGCAAGGCGATTTGGAGGAGGTGGAGTGGGCGGGACTCTCCACCGAGACTTTCCACCAAGTCTATTGGCTGGGCGGGGGGCGTGCATAGAAGTGGCAGAGCACCACGTGGTGTAAATAAACCACGATTGCTGACAAGCGCAGTTGCAGATTTTAATAGCGGCGATCAACCGCACGCAGTCTAACCCCCTTCCGCAGCAGCGCGCCCCCCTCCCTTCATGCCGCTCCAAGCACCTGCTTGTAGTGCCAGCAGGTAAAGGCGCCTCTGCATTCACCCTTTACACAGCCACTAACACAAACTTATGGTGCAAACTATCATTAACCTTAACCACTTGAGGACCACAGTCTTTTCGCCCCTTAAAGAGGAACGGTCGCGAAAATCTTAAGATTTAAAACACATACAAATAAGAAGTACATTTCTCCCAGAGTAAAATGAGCCATAAATTACTTTTTTCCTGTGTTGCTGTCATTTACAGTAAGTAGTAGAAATCTGTCATTACTGACAGATTTTGGACTAGCCTATCTTCACATAGGGGGGTTCTCAGGGTTTTCTTTAAAAGCATTTAGTGAATGGCAGTTGCTCCGTCCAACTGCCAAAATAGTGTACAGTGAGCAGGGAGGCTGGTCAGCATCTTTGTATACATTTTTTTCAGGGAGTGTCTTTATAAAGAACACAGGCCATGCGGAAAATCCCCTATGGAGAGATGGACTAGCCCAAAACCTGTTGGTAATGTGAAATTTCTACTACCTACTATAAGTGACAGCAACATAGGAGAAAAGTCATTTATGGCTCATTTTACTCTGGGAGAAATGTACTTCTTATTTGTATGTGTTTTAAATTTTAAGATTTTCAAGACAGTTCCTCTTTAAGGACCAGAGCCTTTTTCTCCATTCAGACCACTGCAGCTTTCACGGTTTATTGCTCAGTCATACAACCTACCACCTAAATGAATTTTACCTCCTTTTCTTGTCATTAATACAGCTTTCTTTTGGTGCTATTTGATTGCTGCTGCGAGTTTTATCTTCTATGAACTCACCATACTCCTAACGGAATACCTTGGGTTTTCTTCTTTCTAAAATGGGGTCATTTGTGGGGTTCCTATACTGCCCTGGCATTTTAGGGGCCCTAAACCGTGAGGAGTAGTCTTGAAACCAAATGTCGCAAAATGACCTGTGAAATCCTAAAGGTACTCATTGGACTTCGGGCCCCTTAGCGCACTTAGGGTGCAAAAAAGTGCCACACATGTGGTACCGCCGTACTCAGGAGAAGTAGTATAATGTGTTTTGTGGTGTATTTTTACACATACTGATGCTGGGTGGGAGAAATATCTCTGTAAATGACAATTTTTTGATTTTTTTAACACACAATTGTCCATTTGCAGAGAGATTTCTCCCACCCAGCATGGATATGTGTAAAAATACACCCCAAAACACATTATACTACTTCTTCTGAGTACGGCGATACCACATGTGTGACACTTTTTTGCAACCTAGGTGCGCTAAGGGGCCTAACGTCCTATTCACAGGTCATTTTGAAGCATTTGGATTCTAGACTACTCCTCACAGTTTAGGGCCCCTAAAATGCCAGGGCAGTATAGGAACCCCACAAGTGACCCTATTTTAGAAAGAAGACACCCCAAGGTATTAGGTGTATGGTGAGTTCATAGATTTTTTTGTTTTGTCACAAGTTAGCGGAAATTGACACTTTGTGAAAAAAAAACAATAAAAATCAATTTCTGCTAACTTGTGACAAAAAATAAGATCTTCTATGAACTCGTCATACACCTAACAGAATACCTTGGAGTGCTAGGGGGGTGACAGGATGTGATTGATGGGTGTCTCAGGGGGTGGTTAGAGGGGAAAATGGATGCAATCAATGCACTGGGGAGGTGATCGGAAGGGGGTCTGAGGGGGATCTGAGGGTTTGGCCGAGTGATCAGGAGCCCACACGGGGCAAATTAGGGCCTGATCTGATGGGTAGGTGTGCTAGGGGGTGACAGGTGGTGACAGGAGGTTATTGATGGGTGTCTCAAGGTGTGATTAGAGGGGGGAATAGATGCAAGCAATGCACTGGCGAGGTGATCAGGGCTTGGGTCTGAGGGCGTTCTGAGGGTGTGGGCAGGTGATTGGGTGCCCGCAAGGGGCAGATTAGGGTCTCATCTGATGGGTAACAGTGACAGGTGGTGATAGGGGGTGATTGATGGGTAATTAGTGGGTATTTAGAGGAGAGAACAGATGTAAACAATGCACTTGGGAGGTGATCTGACGGCGGGTCTGCAGGCGATCTGATGGTGTGGGTGGGTGATCAGATTGCCCGCAAGGGGCAGCTTAGGGGCTGATTGATGGGTGGCAGTGACAGGGTGTGATTGATGGGTGGCAATGACAGGGGGTGATTGATGGGTGATTGATGGGTGATTGACAGGTGATCAGTGGGTTATTACAGGGAAGAACAGATGTAAATAATGCACTGGCAAATTGATAAGGGTGGTTCTAAGGGCAATCTGAGCGTGTGGGCTGGTGATTGGGTGCCGGCAAGGGGCAGATTAGGGTCTAATCTGATGGGTAACAGTGACAGGTGGTGATAGGGTGTGATTGATGGGTGATTGATGGGTAATTAGTGGGTGTTTAGAGGAGAAAACAGATGTAAACAATGCACTTGGGAGGTGATCTGACATCGGGTCTGCGGGTGATCTGATGGTGTGGGCGGGTGATCACAGTTTGCCTGCAAGTGGCAGGTTAGGGGCTGATTGATGGGTGGCAGTGACAGGGGATGATTGATGGGTGATTGACAGGTGATCAGTGGGTTATTACAGGGGGGATAGATGCATACAGTACACAGGAGGGGGGGGGGTCTGGGGAGAATCTGAGGGGTGGGGTTGATCAGGAGTCCCCAGGGGGCAGTTTAGGGAATGCAAAAAAAAATAGCTTTGACAGATAGTGACAGGGAGTGATTGATGGGTGATTAGGCGGGTGATTGGGTGCAAACAGTGGTCTGGGGGGTGGGCAGGAGGAGGTCTGAGGGGTGCTGTGGGCGATCAGGGGGCAGGGGGGGGAAATCAGTGTGCTTGGGTGCAGACTATGGTGGCTGCAGCCTGCCCTGGTGGTCCCTCGGACACTGGGACCACCAGGGCAGGAGGCAGCCTGTATAATAGGCTTTGTATATGTTACGGCCAGAACCCGAAGTTTGGCCAGAACTAGAAGCGGCCACTTCGGGTTCTGGCCGGCCAATGTGCAAACTGGCCGCTGCGCTGCGGCCAATGTGAGAAATGCAACAATTCCTGTAAGGTTAATGGGATGTTGTGGCCGCAGCGCAGCGGGCAAATGTATCACACATCTTTACTTTATTCAATGACATTAAGCCGCCCGGCTTTTTCTCTGCCTCTCTCCTCCCCCCCGCCTCTCTCTCCTCCTCCCCCCGCCTCTCTCTCTTCTTCTCTTATGGGCAGCCGGGCGGGGGACACGCGTGTCCCTCCGGAGTCGTTCGTCGCGGCAGGGGAATCCTGCCGTTCTTGCAGAGCGGGTGCTGGCAGAAGCGATGTCTGCAGCCTCCCCGCTCTGCTCTCCTGCCGCGACGAACGACTCTCCTGGACACGCGTGTCCCCCGCCCGGCTGCCCATAAGAGAAGGAAGAGAGAGAGGCGAGGGGAGGAGAGAGAGGCGAGGGGAAGAGAGAAAGCGGGGAAAAAGCCGGTCGGCTTAATGTCATTGAATAAAGTAAAGATGTGTGATACATTTGCCCGCTGCGCTGCGGCCACAACATCCCATTAACTTTACAGGAATTGTTGCATTTCTCACATTGGCCGCAGCGCAGCGGCCAGTTCGCACATTGGCCGGCCAGAACCCGAAGTGGCCGGCCACTTCTAGTTCTGGCCAAACTTCGGGTTCTGGCCGTAACATATACATTACAAAGCCTATTATACACTTTGTCAGGGGCGATCGGGCAGCTAGTAACCCGCCGGCGCTTCCGAACGGCCGGCGGGTTACAGCGCGAGGGGGGCGGAGCCTGTCACCAGTGGCTGATAGCATCACGAATGACGCCATCACCGCATAACCACGCCCGCCGCCAATCGGCGGATTGCTGTTGTTTGGGCCCAGCCCTTGCCGCCGCCCATTGGCTGTGGGCGGTCGGCAAGTGGTTAATCTAACTGATAACTCTACCCTAACCCTGGTCTGTCCCCAATACTAACCCAAAGCTTTTTAGGACCGCTTTTAAACTTTGTCCGGTATGTCGCACCCCGTCGCAGAAGTAGTGATACCCATATAGGGCTATCACATTGAACGAAGTGTGACATGTTGCGACGAGTCCCATCACAGCACTGGAAGAGTTACGTTTGTGTTGTGCGCGGTAGCCCCTGAGTTGAGGAATACTTTCAATGGAAAGTACATCTCACTGATTTTGTCACACATCAGCTATAACATGCGGATATCCGAATCCGAACTTTTTTGGTATACGAGTAAACTCTGATATCCGAACCCAATATCCGTCCGGATTCGGATATCCTGATAGAAAACTGGAAGCCACCTGAAAATGGCTTAAAATGCTTCCAAAAGTCTCTTCAAATGGCAAAAAAACCCTTTCGGAGAGGTCTCTCTCTCTCTCTCTCTCTCTCTCTCTCTCTCTCTCTCTCTCTCTCTCTCTCTCTTCCTCCCCCCCCCCCCCCCCCTCGGATATCTGAACTAACTATCCGCCCGGATTTCAGATGGGAAATCCGAGTTTGCTCGGATAGTCTATTCAGATTTTAAAAAATATCCAAATTGATATTCAAAGTTCGGATAGTGGAAAAAGTTTGGATATCCGAAATCTTGCTGAGCACCACTGATTACCGCACCAAGTGTAAAGGGAGTTTAACATTTCTCTCCTTTGACCTTACCTACAGCAACATGACCCCAAAATCTATTGATAAATACCTGTTGGGAGGAGGAGTTCAAATAATTAACTCCTTTGATCAGCTTCAAATGACGTGGCCACAGAATAAACAGGTTCAAACTAGGCCTGCCAATGACATTAGTAGACTGAATAAAATTGCTTATTGTTCACATAAGGTAAAGCCTGAAAAAAAAAAAAAATTCTCAGGTTCCAGAATTGATGACTGAGTCAATTAATATTTTGGTGTCTGTTTTGTGTATCTGGAAAATATCAGCAAAGCAGAACTTTTAATTAAGAGTGAAAATAAAGCCGTTGAAACTCCCACAGCTAAACTTTACCATATTTTCCAAACATGAAGAATATGCTATTTATAAATGTGTTCGCTGTTCCATCTGTCTCTCTTAAGTTGATATTCTATTATTGTAGAGATTGAACTGTGACAATAGTTGGGATGGGACTCCAGAATGATTGTATTGTCAGGGAATAGAAAGGAGAGGCTATAACACATATACAAAGCCTAGAATCAATGAAGAGCATAAAGTATTACCCCTTCTCCCAACTCCTCCTTGCAGACAAATACCTCCATTTAATTTCTCTTAGGCAGGTTGTTGAAAAAATATGGTGCTCTGTTAAGGATTGTTTAAAGGTAAATTAATGTAACTGTTGTGCAGTAATGACCAGCATAACCTTGAGACACTGTACCTCCAATGTATAGTGCATTCCCAATTCATGACTCAGTGATCCCCCCCCCCCCCCCCAGAACCCAGCTCCACCCCTTGCTCCGCACCTTGCTCCACCATTAGTCATTGGAAGGAATTTGGTGTTACATTAGAGAAGTAGATACGACAAGAAGGCAAGGAGCTGCATCTTTAACCAGTAAAGGGCTAATGCTTTTCATCTCTACTTCCACCCAATGGAAAACTTCTGATGGCAATTAGCCCCATCTCTGCCTTTAAAGGATACCCTAAGTGACATGTGACATAAGATAGACATGGGGATGTACAGTGCCTAGCACACAAATAACTATGCTGTGTTCCTTTTTTTCTTTCTCTGCCGTAAAGAGTTAAATATCAGGTATGTAAGTGGCTGACTCAGTCCTGATTTAGACAGGAAGGGACTACAGTGTGACCCTCACCGATAAGAAATTACAACTATAAAACACTTTCCTAGCAGAAAATGGCTTCTGAGAGCAGGAGAGAAATTTAAAAAAAGGTCAATAGTTCATAAATTTTAGCTCTGGCATACTTCAATAAATGTGTCATTGAGCAAAAACAATGAAACAATGAAACCTTAAAAGTAGATTTAAAAATAAAACTGTTGAATATCTTAAAGAGACTCTGTAACAAATTTTTCAGCCTTAGTTCTTCTATCCTATAAGTTCCTATGCCTGTTCTAATCTGCTCTGGCTTACTGCAGTCTTTCCTAACTGCACTGTCTCTGTAATAAATCAATGTATCTTTCCTCTGTCCTGTTTGTCGGGCTAAAGCTTGATTGTGTGGAATGTGCAGGGCTGCTTGTGATTGGTAGAAGCGATACACACCCTCTGCAGGCCCCCTGCATACTCTGACTGACTCACACACTATGCTTAGCTGAGCCTATTAGAAGCTGGTTAGTTTGTTTGTAAACACTGCCTAAAACTGTTAATTACAAGCCAGGATTGCAGCAGAGAGTGGCAGAAACAGCACAGAGGGGCACAGGAGAAAATAATGAATAGAATGGTATGCTTTTTATTGTAAGAATATTAGAGTACAGATTCTCTTTAAGTCATTTTTAGGAGACGTAAGATAGATACAATTGTTTATTTTGTTAGGTTATTTTCGCCTTGGGTGTCCTTTAATTCCATATCCACACCAGCAAGAAGTTCGGTTTTGCAGGTGCTGGGCTGGCCACCTGACCTTTAGAACTGCCTAATTCCCTATAATTTTTTTATTGTGTGCATGAGTGCTAACATCTGGGTCCAATGCCTTTTAAAAAAAATGTTCTGTGCAACTAAAATAAAGTGCTATTATTATCTTATGTAGCACTAGACTTCTAAGAAGCACCTTGCCGATGTATTGTATAGTGCTGTGCCTGAACAGAGGTGGGTATTTTTCAGCTGCTGGTTTTTCTCTCCTTTCTGGGTCACTTCCAATGAACAAAGAATACTTCAACTATCACCAGTACGTACACTGAGAATTCAATCGGAAAATTATCTTCTGATTGACTTGGCCAATTGAGACTACTCAGATTGGTTACTGGCCAATCAAGACTGCTCAGAGCCACAAGGCGTAAGTTTAGTTAGACCTGTTTTACCCCCAATTAATTTGAAGACGACCTGTCAGCTTTTCAGTATGAATATCAGTGCTATTTGAAGAATTGGGGGGTATTGGAGTATTAATTCTTATGAACTGGAATATTGAATTATTGTGCAGATTGGGAATTGGCGTAACCAGGGTCTTAAAGGGAATTTATAGTGATTTTCAATTATTTAAGAGACTATACAGCCACAATTAGACATTACAAGGATACAAAAATCATAATTTAAACCAAGCGCAAGGGGTGATCTCCAAATCACTAGCTGCGCGTTACAAGGGAAATCGCTTATACCCTTGAAATTTGTATTGGGAGAGGGTTGTAATCTGCATTCTTTTTTTATATGAACCCTTCCTTAGATCTAATCTGTGTGAATGTGTGTTACGCTTGAATGAGTATTTATTGACTGGCGTTTTTTGAATAATTATTAATTGAAATATGAAGATGTCTATTAAGGCCATGTAGGAAGAAATTCTAAATAAGAAGAAAGTAATAGTGTGGAAGTATATAACGAAGTTTTTTGAACTATGAACTATGCCCCAATCTGTGATTGGAGGGGTGGATCTACCAGTGAGCATATAGTGAGCAAATATGGTGGGCTGCTCCATATCTAAAAAATCCTCTTGATAAAGGCCATCGTTAATTGGCCGAAACGCATTGAGGTTGCATTTTCAAGTGGCAATTTGTAGGCTAAGGCTTAGAACTGGGCAAGCCGTGGGTGCGCACAGTGGCTGCCCGTGCATTAAGTTCCATAGTCCTTTTGTTAGGTGACTTCACCAATTGAGCCTCCGAGTAAGCCCAGCTGGGCGGAAGTGCAGCGAGGGAACTGCTGTCTGTCGGGCGGAAGTGACGCAGACGACACATAAAGGCCGGCGAGAGGAATCACTCGGGACAGTGCCGCGCCACACTCTGAGTTCAGTGTGGTATAGTGTATGGGGCAGTTTACAGGGAAAGCCTGATCCCACCAGAGGAGAGAGCCTTGTGGATTCCTGTTAACACATGGACACATGAATCAGGACCTTTGAAGGTGGATTGTATGAACTGCTACACTGATGTGGACATTAAGGATTAACATGATAATTTAAACACATGGTTACTGCTTCCTTCTGATGAAAGTTGAGAGGTCCTTTTATTATTATTTTTATCAACTTTACAGTTTATACATATATATTTTATTTTTTATGCAAGACGATTCTTGCAGATACTGAAGGGCCCTTCAAGCCAGTCTGTATGTATGGTGTGTATGGATGGGTGGATCAGTCAGGAATATTTGTGATACAATACGGTTATTGATCTGTGTGTGGTTTACCTTTTTAATAAACTTGAAGTGATTTTAGCGCGTGTTAGAATTTTTATTGATTACACGGATACAGCTTTCAAGTCTCCGACCCAAGCCCCGGAAGTGCCGAAACTACTGTGGCAGTGCCAAGTCTCTCTTCTGCAAGGGGGTGGTGTTTGCATGTCCAAAGCACGGGGGAGACTTGAAAGAAAAAGACCCAGCAAGTCGTTATAACTTTTTACCTTAAGGGAATCCATATAATGTCTTATTGTGGCTGTATAGTGTCTTTAATTAACTCATGTGTTGATATTAGTGTTAATATATAATTTTCAGAAGTATTCTGTTTGCTTTCTGAATAATGAAAATTGAAAAATCTGGTATGTTTGTGAATGTCCACCTGTTGGTTTTTATTGCTGTATACTAAAGATAACATAGCTCCACAGAGAAGGAGGAGGGCGTAAGGTGTGTCCACATGTACAGGGAGTGCAGAATTATTAGGCAAATGAGTATTTTGACCACATCATCCTCTTTATGCATGTTGTCTTACTCCAAGCTGTATAGGCTCGAAAGCCTACTACCAATTAAGCATATTAGGTGATGTGCATGAGAAGGGGTGTGGCCTTTTTTTTTCAACAATCATTTTATTAATAGAGAACTTCAGCAGTATAAATTAAACAATGAATACCAGTTTCAATTACAGAAGAAAAAGAGTACAGATGATAACAATTATCCGCTGAGAAGGGGTGTGGTCTAATGACATCAACACCCTATATAAGGTGTGCGTAATTATTAGGCAACTTCCTTTCCTTTGGCAAAATTGGTCAAAAGAAGGACTTGAGAGGCTCAGAAAAGTCAAAAATAGTGAGATATCTTGCAGAGGGATGCAGCACTCTTAAAATTGCAAAGCTTCTGAAGCATGATCATTGAACAATCAAGCGTTTCATTCAAAATAGTCAACAGGGTCACAAGAAGCATGTGAAAAAAACAAGGCACAACATAACTGCCCATGAACTGAGAAAAGTCAAGCGTGCAGCTGCCAAGATGCCACTTGCCACCAGTTTGGCCATATTTCAGAGCTGCAACATCACTGAAGTGCCCAAAAGCACAAGGTGTGCATTACTCAGAGACATGGCCAAGGTAAGAAAGGCTGAAAGACGACCACCACTGAACAAGACACACAAGCTGAAACGTCAAGACTGAGCCAAGAAATATCTCAAGACTGATTTTTCTAAGGTTTTATGGACTGATGAAATGAGAGTCTTGATGGGCCAAATGGATGGGCCCGTGGCTGGATTGGTAAAGGGCAGAGAGCTCCAGTCCGACTCAGACGCCAGAAAGGTGGAGGTGGAGTACTGGTTTGGGCTGGTATCATCAAAGATGAGCTTGTGGGGCCTTTTCGGGTTGAGGATGGAGTCAAGCTCAACTCCCAGTCCTACTGCCAGTTTCTGGAAGACACCTTCTTCAAGCAGTGGTACAGGAAGAAGTCTGCATCCTTCAAGAAAAACATGATTTTCATGCAGGACAATGCTCCATTACACACGTCTAAGTACTCCACAGTGTGGCTGGCAAGAAAGGGGTATAAAAGAAGAAAAACTGACATGGCCTCCTTGTTCACCTGATCTGAACCCCATTGAGAACCTGTGGTCCATCATAAAATGTGAGATTTACAAGGAGGGAAAACAGTACACCTCTCTGAACAGTGTCTGGGAGGCTGTGGTTGCTGCTGCAAGCAATGTTGATGGTGAACAGATCAAAATACTGACAGAATCCATGGGTGGCAGGCTTTTGAGTGTCCTTGCAAAGAAAGGTGGCTATATTGGTCACTGATTTATTTTTGTTTTGTTTTTGAATGTCAGAAATGTATATTTGTGAATGTTGAGATGTTATATTGGGCTCACCGGTAAAAATAAATAATTGAGATGGGTATATATTTGTTTTTTGTTAAGTTGCCTAATAATTATGCACAGTAATAGTCACCTGCACACACAGATATCCCTCTAAAATAGCTAAAACTAAAAACTACTTTCAAAAATATTCAGTTTTGATATTAAAGCGGAATATAACCCTGCATTTCAACTTTGCTCTAAAACATTATTTACAGCATATTATATGCAACCAGCATTTTTTTTTAACTAGACCAGCATTGGAAGGGTTACACACAGAGGTTTAAAGTTCAGTGGAGAGATATGCAGAAGTTCAGATAGATACATTTAACTAAATAGAATATAACAAGTGAGAAATGTTACACACTCTTTGGCTGTCCTCCAGCTCCTGCACAGTCAGAGAGAGTGAGTCACATTCCACACTTAGATACATTTAAGTAAATAAAATGTATCTATGTAAGCTTCGGATGCGTCTGCAGTTCTCTCCAGGAACTTTAAACCTCTGTGTGTAACCCTTCCAATGCTGGTCTAGTAAAAAAAAAATGCTGGTTGCATATAATATGCTGTAAATAATGTTTTAGAGCAAAGTTGAAATGCAGGGTTATATTCCGCTTTAATGAGTTTTTTGGGTTCATTGAGAACATGGTTGTTCAATAATAAAATTATTCCTCAAAAATACCACTTGCCTAATAATTCTGCACTCCCTTAAGGTGTTTCTTGCGCCCGTAGCCTTAGCTATCAGGACCCGATAGTTCGAGGAATAATTGTTTACAGTTCTACTGTTTCTATGTAGAGGGGAGGAGGGATGATACTGGCACACAAGATGGAGCGGTTTCTGGAGGGCGAGGTAAGTAGGGGAACAATGTGCTTTTTTGTCGCTTTCATTTAAAGATCCAGAATGCTGTTGGCCCATTGGAGCAGCTATACAAAGGCCTTGGCCAAGTTCCGTGTGGCATATATACAAAGCTCAATTCGCATGATAATAAGATTGTAATGTTAGAGTGTTTTTTAATGTTAGAGTGTGAAGACAAACCAGCAGGTGGAGCAAAAAAAAACAAAAAACGTATACGTTTGTGAATAATAGCAAGAATAATGGTTTGTTTAAAGCATTCATTAGTTTTAAACGCTCTTCTGAAGATTCCATAATTTTACCTGTATTTATATATTTTTTAATCTATAATTTTTGTTTTAGTTTCAAAATTACTTTATTGATTTCTAGAGTAAGAAAAATGAACATACAGTGAAGGTGTATACATCATTATATATAAACCTGAGTTGTACATTTTTAGTAAGGAGATTAGTGCAATAAGATCAGACATTAATAATTAAAACAAGAATAATATGCCAACAATTGTTGAAGGTTGTATTTAGTATAAGTAGAGATGCGTAGGGAATAAAAAAAGAAAGAACAAGGTACCTTCGTTAGTCAATGAGATACACATAGATTGTACACCAGATGAGAACAAGAAAACAGTTTTAGGTTGACTCCACATTTTAGAACTGTTCAAGTGCTTGTTTAATATCAGGAGAAGAAACATTTTTAAGCCATGGTTGCCAAATTTTATCAAAATGGTGGACTCTGTCCATCAAATTAGCCTTGATTTTTTTCGTTAAGCATAGTCTCCTGCATTTTATCAAGGACGCATCGATAGATGAGCGATTGTTGACGCCATTGAGAAGCTATGTAGGTTTTAGTGGCATTGGCTGCAAACTGTATAAGTTTATGATGAGCGTGAGGAATATCTTCTGGCTTATAGCCTAGAAGAAAAATCAGCTTGTAGTGGTCAGCTTGTAGCTGGATCGAGAGAATTTTATTCAAGTTATTTATGATTTTAGACCATAGTTGCGCTACCTTAGGACAAGTCCACCATATATGATACATTGTACCCTCAATTTGGCAACCTCTAAAACACGTGGATGGGTATTCTGATGATATTTGGTGCAGTTTTGTGTGAACTAGATAACTATGATGCAGAACTCTAAGAGGAACTTCTATGTTTGTAACCTGTAGGCTACCTTTGGATAGAGTATCCATACATTGCATCCAATCCTCTTTATCTAATGTTTTACCACTATCAAGTTCCCAAGCAAGTTAAAAAGGAAGCTTGTTTTGGGATGTAGTGGAGTTAAAGGAGGAATAAAGTGTAGATAACATACCTCTACATAGGGGATCTGACCTACACAGACATGTTCCAGAAAAGTAGACCTTGAAGTTTGGTTAGTTAGGCATAATGATCTAGCAAAGTGAATAATTCGAAAAGCTCTATAACTTTCATTCAATGGTAATGACAATTGTAGTTGTATGGATGCCAATGTGGGGACACGTCCCCCCTGCAGTATATCGCCTTAAGTTTTAATTTTTTTAGTGGTCCACCATCCAAATTGTGGTTATGTCCTCCTGGAAAGTCAGGGTTATTAAAGAGTTCTACGAGCTGAGATGGTTTAGCTTGCAGATTATACTTATAACAAACTTTCTTCCATAAAGATAGGGTGAGGTAGATACTGTATATGGAGAAAGTGTCGCAATGTTTTTGATGTTATTGAGAGAAGACCATAATAGGCCCTTCCAGTTTAGAGGGCGGACCAGAGCATCCTCCAAGGTAAGCCATCTAGGTCTGTTGTTTTCAGCATATATCATGGGCAGGAAGGCCAGCTGGGAGGCCAGATAGTACTTATAAAGACATGGCACCGATAAACCCCCTCTTTTTTATGCATCATCATCATTGTACGGTGAATACGCTGGCGCTTACCATTCCATATGAATTGGAAAATATTTTTTTGTAGCCTTTCTAACATGCCCTTAGTCAAGCAGACCGGGGGGGTTTGGAATAGATGCATACGTTTTGGCAAAAGGGTCATTTTTACTGCAGCTACCCTGCCTGCCCAAGATATTTTATAGCCCATCCATTGTTGCAGGAGCTCTTCTAAGTGCTTTAGCATAGGTATATAGTTCCAGTGATATAACTTTTCAGGATCGGAGGAGATCTTAACCCCATCGTCCGCGAATAGTGACAGTTTGAATTTGTGTGAGTGAATCTTATAGCCTTGGATATTTACGTTAGATCGTATAGAGTTTGCTAGGGGTTCCATCATGATAGCGAAGATGGCTGGTGATAGGGGACATCCCTGACTGGTCCCACGCTGAATTTTGATAGGTTGGGAAGAAGGTGCTGGTAATTTTAACCGGGCCAATGGAAAGGAATATAGTTGTTGTATTATGTGAAGCAGTTCACCTGTGATACCTATGTGTTTGAGTGTCTGCACCATATACTCCCATGAGATGGTGTCGAAGGCCTTTTCAATATCTAAGGCCAACGAAACCACCTGGGTCTTGGTTGTTTTAGCATGTTGGAGGATATTAGTGATTCTTCTGATATTATCAGGGGCTTGGCGGAATGGGATGAAGCCGACCTGATCTAAATTGATCAAGTTGGGTAGGAGAAGATTAAGTCTAGAGACCATGATTCCTGTAAGAATTTTATAATCTGTTGAGTAGGGCTATTGGGCGATGACTTTTAGGTAGTAGAAGGTCGCTATCAGGTTTAGGACATATTGTTAAGTGGGCTTCTAAGAACTCATAATGCTTAAGGGGGTGTTTTCGTATATGGTTATAACAGTTAGTGATGTGAGGAAGGAGCTGGGGGAGAAATTTTTTATAGTATATAGAACTCAAACCATCAGGTCCTGGAGCTTTGTAGAGTTTTAATCTTTTAATTGTTTGTACTATTTCCTCGGAGGTGAATTCCTCATTTAATTTTTTAGATATTTCTGGCTTTAGTCTCGGGAGGGAGCAGGAGTTGAGGTATTCTTCTAGTGGAATTTGTGGAGACTGGGTGGGTTTGGAATATAGGTCGGAATAATATTTATGAAAGATATTATATATTTTTTCTGGGTTACTCGTTATACGGCCTGAGGAGTCTCTGATTTTAGAGATTATATTCATTTTGCGTTGGTTCCTCAGCTTGGCTGCCAGCCAAGCATCAGGTTTATTCATGTACCTATAGTACCGGGCTTTGGTCATTCTTAGGGCCCTCTCTGTGGTGTGAGCTAATAAGACATCTAGTTGTTGTTTGGTCTCTTGTATTTGTTTTAAGAGGTATAAAGATGGATCATCTGCATGAAGATTTTGCAGTCGGCAGAGCCGTTATTGCACATTCATTAGGTCAGATTTAAATGTTTTATTTTTTTGGGAAGCTAATTTTATCAGGTGGCCTCTTATAACGGCCTTATGGGCCAACCATAAGGTAGTTGGGGAGATCTCCTCCGACCTGTTCTCTTGAAAGTAAGTGTCCAGAATCTCAGCTATATGAATTCTTGAGTCCTTATTGAGTATTAAGGATTTATTAAGCCTTCACCATGGGCGAGACATTGCTTTCATCTTCATGTCAATGCAAAGCAGAAGGGTATCATGATCTGAAACCGAATTTGGGATGTGGCGTAAGTAATGCAGTTGAGGAACCACCGAGGTGGTAACTAGGAAATAGTCGGTTTTAGCATAGGTGCCATGGGAGCTGGAGTAATGAGTATAACTTTTTTTGCTACCATAGAGCTCTCTCCATACATCAACTAGGAAATTTTCTTTCAGAGATAAGTCGATTAAGCTGAGTTATAGAATGCTTATCTCCCGATGGGTGTGACTTGTCTAGGGTATCGTTAAGAGTTATGTTAAAATCACCACACCATATAAACATTGTCTCAGGCGGAACCTCTATCTTCTTTTGCATTGACATGAAGTGTTTAAACAAAAGTTCAGGTGGGGCGTAGGAATTCATGAAATGAACCTTCTGATTAAATAGGGAGCCCTTTAGGACTATGTAACATCCTTCTGGATGTGAAGTCACTGAGTCTGTCACCCAGGGAAGAGAGTTCTTAATTAGTATGGCTATACCTCTATGTTTCTTGCTAGCATTTGCTGTGAAAATTGTTTTGTAATTTTTATGACAATAGGTTGGTTGGGATGTAGAAGAGAAATGCATCTCCTGGAGACATATGATGTCTGCCGAGTACTGTGCAAGATTCTGAAACAATAATTTCCTTCTCTTTGAAGGGGAAATTAGTCCCCTAGCATTTAAAGAGATTATTTTCAGGGTAGACATTGTAGAGTATTAGGACATAGTCTCAGTGGTGCACAATTGACTTTTGGGTACCTTATGGGTTTAAAAGTATTAAAAAACCAAACCATAACATAAACAGAACTGAGGTATGAAGCTACTTCATATGGCAGGGTGATGTACCTTGTGAGCAGTGGCGTAGCTAAGGAGCTGTGGGCCCCGATGCAAGTTTTACATGGGGCCCCCCAAGCACTCTATACATAACAATCGATACGGCATGCCAAAACCTGCCAATGGCAACTACAGTGTCAGAGGTGCAAGAAGAGGCTGGGAAACAGTTTGTTAGTGATTACTACTATTCACAGCATCTATAGAAATGATTATTATGAGCACAGGACCAATAGAGAGGTAATAATGTAGATGAGGGAGAGCCCTTCGGGGCCCCTCTGGCCCAAGGGCCCCGATGCGGTCGCTACCTCTGCACCCCCTATTGCTACGCCCCTGCTTGTGAGAGTCAGGAATGGGAGGCAGGAATACAGAAATAAAATACTGCCTCCTATCATTAGACCTGACATTAAGGTGGAGCAGCAATAGGGACCCAAGTGGAGCTGGGTGAATAATATCTTGAGGGGTGAGAGAAAATAACTTATATATCCTTATCATTTAGCTAGTTAAGTTAGAACAAGAATTATCAGAAGTATTTATTGAGGAACGCGAGGAGGTGGAAAACCACGTCCCCCGCTAGCCGCCCAGGCACCCCCCACCAACAGGGTCAGCAGGGGGCACCAGGGCAGCCAGAACATGCAGGGGAAGGGAAGGGCGCAAAGGAGCCCAACCCCAGCATACTACATCATGTACGCAGATAGTAAAAAGGCCCAGCCTACTCATTACACCTTTGCGTTTAACCCACATTCATAGCGAAAATTGAACTAAGATATAAACATCAGAATATATAAAGATACTGAAATCATTCAACTTCAAGTAATCATGTTTAGGAGCATAACTTTGCATGTTTGCGAGGGGATGTGTCCTCGCTTTGGCGTTAATGATTCCAAATGGACTCGACTGACTTTGAAAGCAGAAAGCGTACTTGATACGGTAGTTGCAAGAACATGTGCGGTCCTTCAGTACGTCCATGACTCACAACGAGAGTTCCGTGTAAGTAGTGCCCAAGAGAGCCACTTTTGTTGAAGGTTCAATAGCAGTGTCGTAGAACAAAGGGCAAAAGGGCACCAAGAATGTTCATCACAGTGGGCATACTACAGGTATGGCGCTCAAGTAAACCCTCAGCGTGAGGTTATCGGCGCGTCACATGTCCATAGAAAACAGATGAACCGTAAGGAAAAATTTTAAAGTTCCAAACGTTCGCTTTAAGTTACTTAAACGCTCCATGTAGAGTAGATTGAGATTTCAAAATCAGTGCCTTAGATCCGCTGGCAGCTTATGGAACAGTGGATATTCAACTTTAAACGTTAGGCTATGTGCATTAGACGTCAGGGGTCACAAAATAGTTACAGTACTTACAAAACTTTGATGGTATCAGCGATCATCTTGTGGGGGTGGTTGGATTAGACTGCGGGGTCGCTGCCCGTCTTGATACCGTGTTCCACTCACGCTCCGGGCGTTGAGGTCTGGGAGACTCAGTCAATGTCGGGGCCTCAACTCTCATTCCCGCCGCTTCTAGGATTCTGCGGCCTTCGGCAAGTGTGTTTTTTAGATGGTTAGTGCCTTGCAGCGTAAAAATCAGAGAGCACGGAAAGCCCCATCTATACCTTATAGAAGCTTGTTGCAGGCTTAGCGAGATAGGCCTCAGGATTCTTCTTTTCTGTAGAGTTATAGGTGAGAGGTACTAATATATTTGCACGGTGGAGGGAACTCCCGGCAGCGGGCTTAAATTTCTGGCTGCATTCATGATCTGTTCTTTTGTTTCGTAGTAATGGCATTTAAGGATAACATCGCATGGTAGGTTGGTGTTGCGTGGATTTCCCAGAGCTCGGTGGATACGGTCCAGCCGAAAGAGGGACTGATCCAGCTGGGGAAGTAGAGCAGCGAAAAGGTTGAGGGTGGTGGTTCGCAGGTCAGTGATGGATTCTGGTAGGCCGCGGATACGTAGGTTCGACCTGCACGCCCTGTTTTCAAAATCCTCCAGTCTGGATTCCATCTGTAGGAATTTCTTGTCATGTTCGTCCAGTCTACGCTTGTCATCTGTGAGGTCGTCAGAGAAGCTGTCCAGTCTCAATTCAATGGCGTGGGTTCTCTCACCTATATCCTGAATCTGAGCTGTAATGCTCGCCTCTGCCACTCCCAGTTCTTTAACCAGAACCTTGTGTATGGTGGTTACTATATCAGGCTGTGGAGAAGCTGGCAAACTCGGAGAAGATTGCTGACTGAAGCGCTCTGATTGTGGGGAAAGCGAGGCGCTTGGCGAGCCTTGTTGACTGAGCTGTTCCAGCGCGGCTTGAGACGTGGAGGCCTGGTCTGGAGTTGCCGCGGCCATCTTGGCTGCCTGTTCTTTCTTCTGCTGCCACGAGAAAGCCGCCTCGAACGTTTTTTGTTTGGTGTTCTCACCCTGTCTCTTGCCCCTCTTGCGGTTTGACTTGTCCCCCATCCCAGGGGGAAGTGGTGGTTCAAGTTAGCCCGTGGGTAAGCTGCTAGATCACCCGTTAGCTCCACTTAGACACGGAGCTCAGACGTGTTGCATCTACTCACGTCGGCGCCGCGCATGCGCTCTATAATTTTTGTTTTAAACATTTCATGTTGATGTTGTTTTTTGCTAAAAAAGTACAAAAATGTGAAAGTAAATTTCTCCAAATTTTACAAGAAGGTTTAACATATTTTTTTTTCTAACTTTGTTATGAGAGATCGATCTTAATTTGAGAGCATAAATTACATGCTGATACCTAGACTAAATAAATGACTATGCCCCAGAAAAGCCAAAATCTATGTATGGGCCCATGTACTTCCTAACATGAGCCACACCAGGCAAACATCTCATAAATTATGCAGAGTGCAGAGGGTGTGAATAAAACATGATTATGTTGGGATGTTTCTATACAGCTGTATAAGATAATAACCGAGACTCCCAATCTCGTGCAAAGTGAAACCTCAGCAGTAAACTCATCTTAGTTTAGTAAGTTGTTTAAACGGTTAGATTTGTTTTCTAATCATTTTATTGGTATCCCTCGACTGCTTTTAAGCCTACTGTATAATAGGCCATTTAATGGAGATGTTAAGCACATAGTTTTCCATGCATGTCTGAAGACCTCTTACTTCTTGTGTTGAACGGTTAATGTTACCTTGAAGCGCTCACCAGCTGTTCAGGGCTTTTCTTGGCTTATCAGCTATGTGTGTGCAGTCAAAGAAAGTTTCAGTAGTCCGTTAACTCCAGGCAGTGGCAGAAATAAATCCCCTGTTCCACTCTCCACTGCTTATCATCATAGTAATGATTTATTATTAATAATATTATTATTACTACTATTATTGTTATATGTATACAAATATGTATTGAGTTTTCAAATTGAAACCGTTTAATGCAAATCGCTACAATAAAGGCACATACACACGTTCCAACAATCTGCCCAACTATCTTTCAAGCTTGGTCTGTTGGAAGATTGGGCGTGTGTACAGCTGGCAAACACCCAGACAGCCAACTGAGGCCCAGTGCACACCAAAACCGCTAGCAGATCGTCAAAACGCTAGCGGTTTTGGGAGCAGAGAGCCGATATTTGCCAGATGCACACCGAGCGGATTTTGGTATGTGATCCGCCAGCCGCATCCGCATCAGCGTCCGCGTGGCTAATGTATCTCTATGGGCTGGTGCACATCGGCGGTTTGAGGTTTTAAGCAAACTACAAACGTGCAGCAAGAGGCACGTTTGTGGCTTGCTAAAAACCTCAAACCGCCGGTGTGCACCAGCCCATAGAGATATATTAGCCACGCGAATTTTCAAGCGGATGCGCCGGCCGGCGGATCCGCCCAGTCCATCCGCACTGGGCCTCAAAGCAGGTTGTTTGCCAGATGCAACTGGTGCATCAATCTGCCCAACTATCATGCAGGTTGGAACGTGTGTACAAGTGTTTTGAAAAGAACGGGATCTCCTGGAGGGCTTCCCCCGTCGCCATGGCGACGGGCCGGATGATGTCATCGACGTCGTGACGTCAAAGGGGACTCCGATCCACCCCACAGAGCTGCCTGCCACTGATTGGCCAGGCAGCGCACGGGGTCTGGGGGGGGGGCGGCCGTGGCGCGACGAATAGCAGCGGATCGGCGGGTAGCGGCGGCGATCGCATTGCACACGCAGCTCGCAAAGTGCTAGCTGCGTGTAGCAAAAAAAATATGCAAATCGGCCCTTCAATCAGTCAAGTCCGCACCATCAAATAGTACTTTAGCTCTTTTATTGGTTAAGAATCAGCATAACAGGCATTTTAGCTGAAAATGCCTGTTATGCTGATTCTTAACCAATAAAAGAGCTAAAGTACTATTTGATGGTGCGGACTTGACTGATTGAAGGAGACGGTGGAAGTGTCTGAGTGTGCAGAGGCACTGCAAGTTCCAGCACATCGCCTTTTTCCCTTCGTGGGTGCTTGCTACACACTGCTTTACTGCAAATCGGCCCAGCGGGGCCTGAGCGGTGCCTTCCGGCGGCATAGCCCGAGCTCAGCTCAGGCTTACTGCCAGGAAGGTTACGTTGGACACGTGCAAGAGCCTTAACACTGTTAAAAACATACTGGGGCCAATTTCACAATCTACCCACTGTTAGAAATGTCAGTTCCCTGTCACAGCCTCCCCCTGCACATAGATTCTTGTACCAAATGCTGGAAATTCTATGTACCAGCCAGCTGAGAGCAGGCTAACAGAAAACTGGTGCACACACATATACAATGAAATCACTTGCCATCATATCATTAGAGTATAAAAGTCATGCAAACTAACATCATAATGATCTTAAAGAAAACCTGTAACATCAAAACGTTCCTCTGGGGGGAACTCACCTCGGGAGGGGGAAGCCTAAGGGTCCCAATGAGGCTTCCCACGCCATTCTCCATCCCTCGGGGGTCTCGCTGCAGCCCTCCGAACAGCGACAATGTAAGTATTTACTTTCCCGGCTCCTGCGCAGGCGCTGTGGGGGCTCTCGGCTCTGAAATAGGCGGAAATACCCGATTGCCGTCGGGTCTGCTCTACTGCACAGGTGCAAGTCTCTGGCGCCTGCGCAGTAGAGCGGACCTGACTGAGATTGGGTATTTCCGTCTACTTCGGAGCCGAAAGGTAAATATTGAACAGGCTGCTGGATCTGTCAGGCTGCTGTTCGGAGGGCTGCAGCGAGACCCCCGTGGGACAGAGGAAGGCGTGGGAAGCTTCATTGGGACCCTGAGGCTTCCCCCTCCTGAGGTGAGTACCCCCCAGGGGAATTTTTTTATGTTAGTGTCTCTTTAAAGCTCCAATTCAAGCATGGTATTTCATATGCATAGAATAGAATGTTTTATAATAACATAGTTTTTGCGAAATAAAAAGGGAAAATACTGTATTTTGCAGACCATAAGAAGCTCCTGACAGAGTAGCTAGGGTTTTCAGCACCCGGGGACATAGACAGTTTTTGCGCCCCCCCCCCACCCCTGGACAAAATGGGCGTGGCAATGCATCAGAATGCTGTTGTGGTCATGGGTGGAGTCAAATGTACAAATGCTGTATATGTATAGCCATATGTGCACCCCTTCCCCTATTTAGATGGATAAATGTGCCCCCTTCCCCATTCAGATAGTCTGAGGTTCCTCTCTTTAAATTGTCAAATGTGCCAACTTTAGATAGCCAGATGTGCCCCCCCCCCATAGATAGCCAGAAGGGACCCTCTTTCCCACATTTAAATAGGCAGATGTGCCCACCATAGATAGCTAGATGTGCCCCCCTTTAGATAGCCAGATGTGCCCAATTTTTCTGCTGCTGTTAATACTTCTGCACTCCTCTGCAGAGGGAGGGAGAGAAGCACTTCAGGCAGCCAGCGAGCCGCCTCTCACACAGGTGGGGGTGCAGCCATGCAGCACCTGTGCTGAGCGCCCTCTCACAGTGCTGCGCCCGGGGACATATGGCCCCCCTTGCCCACCCATAGCTACGCCTCTGGCTCCTGACCATAAGACGCACTGCCACCGAGGTTTCGATGACAAAAATCAGAACAAAAAAAATATACTAAACCTAGTGTGTGCATGGAGCCGAGAGCTTCTCCCCTTAACAGCATTAATAATTTGACATTAAAGTGGACCCGAACTCAGAACTTCCTCTCTACTATGAAAGATGCCTACAGCAACAGCATAATAACCTTTAAAGAAAAACATGTCTTTGTTACAGCTGATACAAATCCTACAATAAGTCTGCACAGAGCTAGATTTGTACTCTTTACCGCCCAAGGCCACGGTCACCAGCCGCCCCCTACGGTATAGCTGGCGAGATGACCTCTCCCCCCCTTCCCTCTAGTATAGGTAGCCTGATGACACCCCAGTATAGGTAGCCAGATGACTGCTCCCCCCTTTCCCTCCAGTAGAGGTAGCCAAATGACTCCCTTAATCCCTCCTTTTCCCACACCCCCTAGCATAGGTAGCCAGCTCACCTTCACACTGCAGCAGCCATCTGTGTCACTAATTTCTCCGCTCATCTCCAGTGTAGAAGCTTTTTCTTCTTTTCCATCTCCAATGCTGCCCAAGTCCATAGCCGCCACAATGCAAACCTACACAGAGAGCAAGGTGGCTGCTGCACAGGCGGCTAGCAGCAGAGTACCGCGGTCAGGCACTCACCTGATCTCCCTGCATTGCAGCATTTGCAAGCTTAAAGAGAACCCGTACTGAGTAAAAATATTTAAAATAAACACGAGGTAACTTCAAATGAACATTACATAGTTACCAGGGCCGGCCCGCTCATGAGGCGGGGTGAAACATTTGCCTCAGGCGGCACATCTGGGGGGCGGCACCCATCTGTCCATGGGTGGGGGGCCGCCCGCCGAGCTGGAGGAGTAGCAGGCAGAAAGGGGGTATTGAGCCTAGTGGTGGGGAGGGGGGTCGGATCCCCCCTCCCTCGCCTGAGTCCCCCGATCTGCGCTCCACTTACTGGGCGGCGTTGCAGGAAGTGACGTCAGTGGAGCGCTCGCTGGAACACGGAAAAGGTGAGTGATCCTCGCCCGGTGCCTCTTAATCTATACGCTGCCGCTGGTGCTTAACTATTTACAGCTGGAGGGGAGCGCAGATCGGGGGACCCAGGCGAGGGAGGGGGGTCCGACCCCCCCCCTCCCCACCACTAGGCCCAATACCCCCTTCCTGCCCGCTACCCCTCCAGCTCAGTGCCCCCCCACCCGCGGGGGGGGGGCGATTTTTTTAAATTTTGCCTCAGGCGGCAAAAAGTCTAGGGCCGGCCCTGATAGCTACCTTGCCATCAGTTCCTCTCAGAAGCTCACCATTTTCTTCTGACAAAAATCCCTTCCAGTTCTGACAATATTTTGTCAGATCTGAAATATATCAGTTGCTGTCAGTAAAATATCAGTTGCTGTCAGTTATAGCTGAGAGGAAAACTGATGTACCAGGTAATGTCCATGTTTCCCTATGGCTCAAGTGGGCGATGTTACAGTTTAACTGTGTGCTGACCAGAAAGCTGTTATGGGTAATGGCCATTTTCAAAATGGAGGACGGAAAATTCCCTTGATCACAGTGAACAAACAGGACGCGGGACAGGAGAAAGACACTGAGGAGTAGACTACATGGAAGGGAAGTATGACTTGTGCATGCTTATTTTGACTTTTCAGTTCAGGTTTTCTTTAAGCTTATAGCTATTAAGCTGCTATCACACTGTGTGAAACTGCCAGGGTGGCCAACTTAAAGAAGATGGAGAGAATCAGCTGCCTTTTTTCCCCCATCCACCAAGAGCACGCCAAGGCTGCTAACTCATCTGTTGCATGGGACATGCCATGCATTCAATTCTGGGAAGGACACGCTATTAGGACACAATGGATAGAGTTCCAATTTTCCCACAGGGACTGCAGGGCTCTGTAACACAACCTCTCCGCAGTGGCTCTCTGTGATTGGCAGCATTACCTTGGGTGGAATCAGATGATGCCTTAAATGACATAGGTGGCCATACTGCACTTTCCTGTGTCTTTAGGGTCCTCGCTTGATGACCTCATACTGACGATCACAGAGAGCTGCTCCTGTTGTGGGTAAGGTGAGAGCGCTGCAGTCCCTGTGGGGAAACAGACGTTCTATCCAGCCATCTACGTATGTTATGTCAGGCAACAACTGATTCCACTGCTGATCACAGAAAAAGCCGCTGCTGGAAGGGTGAGTTACAGAGCACCGCAGTCCCTGTGGGGAAACAGCTGCTCTGTGCTTAACTCTGCATAGAGAACACTGGGACCACTATGGACTGGTCAGAAGAAGGTGGGGGCACAATCTGGCTATCTTTACACCATAAGTCACACTCACATTTCCCCCACTTTTTTGTTTGCCAGGTGCAACTATTGCTATGCCACTGCAACTTACTGTCCTATCATTTAATTGTCGATCACCTACAACGACTCATTCTCTGTCCGTCTGAGAAAATACCCCATCACCAACGTAGATGTATGAAAACTGTTTTTTTAAGCTTACGTCCTCCATTTGCTGCATCTGTTTTGAATACAAGGTTTGTAATCTGCCTGTGTTTTCACATCTATTCAGCTGGTCAACTTGGGTGCAGCCTGCATTTGAAAGCGCTGCCGTTTTCTCCTGTTGTACAAAAATGTCTACTTGTGGCTAACTGCATTCATGTGTATTAGTTTGCATTCAATTTATCTAGATTAGGGTTTAGTGCAAAGTTTTACATCTGATTTGTATTCAAGGCGTGTATTTAAGTCCCTGGGGGGCACTGCTCCCCTCTGTTGATTTAATTTCAGTGGAAGCCTGAGTAGGGGTGCTGCCAATTTTTTGCTGTTCTTTGGAAAGTGTGTGGACCATTTGTGGCTAGCAGCCCCAGGTTCCCACTATGTATTAATTGTTAGTTCGTGGTTAGGTCTCTTCCGTGGGCACGTCATCGTCGTAGAAGAGTCTAGAACTGAATAATCCATGCGCAAATTGTTTTGGAAGCTAATGTTCCTTCATTTGTTGCATCTGTTTTGAATGCAAGTTGTGTAATCTGCCTGTGTTTTGGGCTCTGCAGATCTATGCAGCTGGTCAACTCGAGTGCAGCCTGTATTTGAAAGTGCTGCCATTTTTTCCTGTTGTACAAAAAAAGACCATTGTAGGCCTTTAGAGATGCATCGAATGTGTTTTTTGCTTATGTATACTTCACAACATGCTTGACTGGAGGATATGAGGCTATGTCTTACACAGGGATGGTTGTAGTCAGCCAACTTCGCTACGCTGGAACTACGCTTAGTTTTACGCAATTACGCGTCGCCAAACGACGGCTTCGAAAAATCAAATATTCATTTCGTATGCATTTCGTAGACTTTGCGTTAAAATACGCAATTACGCGTAGTGCAAATCGTAGTTTATGCAGATGCTTATGCCAGTATGCAGAAACTTTTATGCAATAATTCCTCTTTAAATACTTATACTGGGAACTCTTCTATGCGTACATTCCCCTTTCCAATGTATGAATTTGTAAGCATACAATCGCACGCAGAAAATTAGACGCGAGTAACGCATTTGTAGTTCACTACGCAATACACTTGTTAACTACGTATAGTGGGCGTAAGCTACGCGTAGCGGTAATTTGCTATGCGTAAGTTCGTAAGCGTAGTTTTGAAACTTCATCTACGAACTACGATGCGTAGATGCGAACTACGATGCGTAAATTCGCACTGGTGTAGTTTCTGCTCATCCCTGGTCTTACCTATATATATTTGTTTAAAACAGTCCTTTTCTGTTCTCAGAAATATGGAAGGCATGCAAATTACAATATATGTAAATATCTATTTGGTTTTCAAGTCTATATCTCAGAGTCATGCATATCTGTGGAATGACTGAGATTCAAATAATTTTTCCACACGGAAATCCGTTGCCATTTGTCTCCTTCAGTATGTGTGGATGGCCCTGGATTGTAAGCAGTATGAATTATCACAAACAAAAGCATAGGTGAGCATGTTAGACTTGTCACTTTACTACTTCTTATTTTTACATTGTGCCATCTACGAATACCGAAGACTTTGATTCAGAGAATTCCCACATGAAGTGTCATCCTTTCACCTGCTTACCTTCACACTACAGCAGACTGTCACTGAACTGCTCAGATTTACTCTCTCCATTCATAGTACAATTGTGAAGCTGCTTCCAATGACAGATAACTATTGGGAGATGAGACAGCTTGTTCCGCTTGTCAGCTCCCAGCACTGCACAGCAGGAGATGGTATGGTGATGACACCACTGCAGAATACACTACGTAGGTCAAACAAACACTCAGTTATATAGTGAATCCTGGCCGTCACTCTCCTTGACAATGTGATTTTGAAACCTGGAGGGAGGGTGGTGTTGCTCAGGGTTTGCCATTGCTGACCAGAAAGCTTTCACTAAAGATATTTTTCACACCTTACTTTCACTTTAGTATCAGTAAGTCTGAAACATTAGGAAGATTACTTGATGCATTACTTTGTATTAAAGGGTAATCACCTGCACCAAGTGTTGTTCCTGTTGTATGTGTCCCTACTGGGAAAAGATATACCTTTCATCTCTGGGCCATCATGGGCCTTCTCAACTTCAAATGAA
This sequence comes from Hyperolius riggenbachi, assembly GCF_040937935.1. Lineage (NCBI taxonomy): Eukaryota > Metazoa > Chordata > Amphibia > Anura > Hyperoliidae > Hyperolius > Hyperolius riggenbachi. The sequence goes on from NC_090654.1 coordinate 182,015,019, forward strand.
TGACAGAAAGTGCAGGTAAACTGGAGGCGTGGTCAAAGCAGATTGTGTATGGCCAAATAACAGCTGTAAAAATACTTTCAATACAACAAAATAACATTAAGTAGAATGAGCCCCAGAGAATGCGTAGGGTGCCTCACTAAACTTTTGGCAGAATGTCCTCTCCTATGCATTGGTGTTCCGTGGTGCCTGAAAAAAAAGCCATAATCAGCAGGCTCCATCCTTCACTACTAGAAAACAATCCTCTCTAGTGCCTTCATATCAAGGCCCCATCACCCTGGTCTCCAGTGAGTGTGGCAAGGCATGTTGGCCGAGCTGGAGACCAAGTCATCCGTATCACTCTGAGGAGCTGTCTGCTGCAGTACAACAGCCAATGGGCTGTATTTAATGTAGGAGATCTTCAAGGGCCACTTTAAAAGGCTCAGTGGGCTGACACATAGATAACAATCTCAAATCTCTGACTATAGAAAAAACAGTTCATGCTCCTACTGGAACTTAAGATATGTTTGTCACAGAATGATTCTCATTTCACTAATCCACCTAGTAGACAAATGGTGAGCCCCGGCAGGAGCAATGATGGTGCTTTTGCTGGGGCTCCAGTAAAAAAAAAGTAACAAAGAGCAGCAGAAGCAGATCGGTGCAGAGCAATGGGGTGCGACGGTGGCAGAAAAGCCTGGCCTGCTGCGGTAGAGATCAGGTAGATGCCCAGGAGCTTGCTGGCTCTAGCAATGGACGTCAGGTGCGGACACATCTCCTGTGGGAGCAAGGCAGTAGTGCCGTGGTGCTGAAGGACAGTCCCACAGCACAAATACCTCCTTCCCCTTTGCTCGGCATAGTCTGGCACACATGAACATTGCTCAGAGCAATAGCTAGTATTTGCCTGAGTTAAGCTCTTTTCGCTTGGACATTGCTCAGGTGAAGCCTGAAATTGAATTTGCTGGTACATCCTGAGTGATATCAGGTGATACGAAGCTTACCCATTGCAAGATTATAACCTCAAATTGCATATGGCCCTGGAAGTCATGTGCTATATTATAAATGCATATTACAAATATGTTATAAATGCACAACAACGTGCTATTAGCATATTTTGTTTCATACTTTGCCTATAGAATTTTTTCTTAACCTCCCCTCTCTCAGTTGCTGGCTCCACCCTCCCAGCAGAATACCCTACTAGACTTTATTCCATGTCTATTGCTGTCATGGTTCATATCCTGACCTTTTGGATGCTAATTGCTGTTCTTTGCGGCACTTTCAATGCTTATGCTGAAAAGGAAGACTACTGATCATACATTTGGTTATATCGCCTGGTAAAAAATTTTTACATTTTCCTAAAATTACAAACGTTCCAGCTGTATTTTTATTTAATAAATGAATTAGTACAACATGGTTATGGGCTTGTGGTCATGTTCATTTGACTCCGTGCTTGTTACAAATGCACATATTTTTCCAACCCTAGTACTGTGCAACTCAAATTATTCTACAGTGACCTCAAATAGAGAGAGAGAGAGACTCAAAAACAAGAGGACCAGGGCTCTTGAGATGCTAAGAATAATATGAGCTGTATGGTTTTAGCTGTGTTACAATTCAAATGCTAGTCATTAGAGCAAAGCAGCAGGTAATTCCCCTGAGTCTGTTTAGATGCAAAACTATCATGTTTGACTAGGTTAAGGACAACTAGGACACACTTCTGTGCAGCATATGACCTCCCAAGCATATTGTCCTTTTGGCTGTGATGATGACATGAATAAAGTTCCATTGAAATCACTGCAGGAATTTTTAAGGAATTAATTCTGTTGCTTTGGAGAAGGGAAAAGGTATGACTGGGCATACAACGAGGTGACTTCTGATGGGTGGAATGAGAAAGGGAACAGTGAACTTAGCTAAGGTGATCCGACATTCAGGACCATTTGGTAACACAAAGAGGTGGCTGTATATGTGCTAGATTCTTGACAGATATGGGCGCCTCTGCACATTTAAGGAGGTAAAGGAAGGGCATACCATGAGTTCAGGGTAATGGTCAGTCTCTGGAAAGTTAACATTTTGTTTCCTTTGGCAACCAACAACAGAAGCCACCAAATTCTCAGCACCACCTTAAGCACCCTTTCGGGGTTAGAAATGCTCCTTCAAAGAAAATAGATTTTTACTGACTTCTGTGGCTTGGATTTCTGTTCAAGACTGTACTGCTAAGAAGCAAAAAGTTGTGGCTGACAGAGAACCCCATCCAGATGTATATAAATTGGAGGTACATTGGCATTTTAAGTAGAGATGGCCTGAACGGTTCGCCGGCGAACAGTTCCCAGCGAATTTTGGTGGTTCTCGTTCGCCCACGAACGCGAACTTTATGGCGGTTCGATTCGCCTCCTATACTACATCATTAGAGTCAACTTTGACCCTCTACTTCACAGTCAGCAGGCACATTGTAGCCAATCAGGCTACACTCCCTCCTGGAGCCCCCCCCCCCCCTTATAAAAGGCAGGCAGCATCAGGCATTGGACTCACTCGGGTGCCTGCATTAATTAGAGAAGGGGAAGCTGCTGCAGACTCTCATAGGGAAAGCTTTGTTAGGCTCTTGTAGGCTTCTTAGCTTGCTCCTTGCTGATTCTTATTGCTAAAAAAAAGCACCCCTCAACAACTTTTGAGAGCTAATCTTGTTCTTGTGATCCAATTTTTTTTTTTGTGTGCGTGTCCCACTGACACTTGTGTTGCATAGACAGCCTTGGTAATTCCTATTGTGTTTGCCACTGCCAGGCCCAGCACATTCAGTGACTACCTGTGTGTGTGACAGTTGCACATTGTAATACCCATCACCACATATACCTACCTGACAGTCACTGTTGTTCTATCATTGAGCTACCACAGCCCGGCGACCATATGGGCTTGAAAACCACCATGGCCTGCACTCTGGCCATGGTGCGCACCAGTCCAGCACGGCCATCGCTAAACAAACAGCTGTTTGCGGTGCGTTACACAGCGAGTTTGGTGTGTCAGTGTGAGGCAGTACTCTAATTATACTCCCTGATTGATGTATACACATGCAAGATGTTTTAAAGCACTTTATGCCTGCAATCTAGCATGCAATGTGATTTCTGCCCTTAAAACGCTGATATGCGTCAAATCCAGATTTTTCCCCAGGACTTTTGGTGTCTGTCCCACTCATCCATGCAAAAATTCAGATGTTAGACCCCTTGAAACATCTTTTCCATTACTTTTGTGGCCAGCATAAATGTTTCTAGTTTTCAAAGTTCGCCTCCCCATTGAAGTCTATTGCGGTTCGCGAAAGTTCGCTCGAACCGAACTTTCACGGAAGTTCACGGTCGCGAACTGGAAATCGGAGGTTCGGGCCATCTCTAATTTTACGTCAGTGTAGTATTAATCCTCAGAGTACACTAATGTAAGTATTGCTCACATTAAGTGGATGTGCAACTGTAACATAAAGAGGAACTGTAGTGAAAATAAAATTAATTTATAGATTGTTTACTCAGTGTTTTCCCATTAAAAAAATCTTGGGGGGCGCATGTGCGGCCACGAGCCCTGTGTGAGCTCCATCTTCAGCCGGGAACTAAAGACCTAATACTTCAGCCAGCGGAGGCGAATAGAGGCATCCAGACCCACATGATATGCCACAGAAGAGTAATTGGGCAGTAAAAAGCCAAAATTCCCACTTCCAGCAGACTTTATCGAACTTTCTCTCCACCCGGGAAGCCACGAGGGGTGCATCCAAGATGGCGGACAGCACTCCTTCACTTGCACATCCTTCAAAACCAAGCAATGCCAGATGGATGGGTCCCTCCGGACACCCCCTCAGGACACTCAGCAGCCCCCTCCCTGGAACCAACAGGACTTACTGGCCGACATTAAGCAGATGCTCAAGCTGGAGCTATCAGCAGCAGTGAAGGATATCACCGCTCAAATTAACAAGGTAGGCCAGAGGGTGGGAGCCCTCAAGAACCGAATGGACTCTGCAGCGGACACACTCGGTGAAGACAAATGGCTTATTACTGCTTTGGAGGCGAGGGATGAGGTCGCAGAAACCAGACTCGAGGATTTTGAAAAACGCGCCAGGTGGTCTAATCTCAGAATTCGTGGCCTCCCTGAGTCTTTCACCGCCATAAAGAAGGTGGCCGCCAACCTGTTTTCCACACTTTTGCCACATGTGGACCCTGAAATGTGGCGGTTGACAGAATTCATAGAGCACTGGGGAAACCAAGAACCCCGAATACCCTACGAGACGTTATCTTAAAATTTCACTATGGAGAAATGAAGAAACAGATCATGATCGCCGCCAGAGACCTTGATGATCTGCCAGGGGTCCCTTCCTTGGTCCATATCTATGATGACCTGGCCCCAATCACACTGCAGAGGAGGAGGCAGCTCAGACCGCCACACTCACACTTATTTGTGAGAAAATCCGCTACCGCTGGGGATTCCCGTTTGCCCTGAAAAATCTTTCCTCTCCCCAATTTACATTCTGAAATGTATCACTGGTGGCGACATCTGTAGTTCTACCAGGTAATCTGTATGGAAAGTTTGTTACTGAGAGTTCTATGCACAGAGGGAGATACTGCTTGCTTGGCAGCTGGAAACAGCCTTTCAGAGGCGGGACAAGGTCCTCCAGCACCCAAGGCTGAGACACCAAAGTGCGCCCCTCCATCCCTCCCACCCTAGCCGTCACACACTGATTGCTATTAGACTAAGAGGTGCCACAGGGCCCACATCCTCCCCAACACCTTAATATCTAGTTAACTGGCTTGCAGTCACTGCTATGTATGTCCTTTTCTTATTTCTTTCTGCTTCAAACACAATTAGGAATGACAGCTGAATGAATTGTGCGCCCCCTCCTACACTGCGCCCCGAGGCTGGAGCCTCTCCAGCCTATGCCTCGGCCCGGCCCTGCAGCCTTTATTTCTCACAATGCAACAAGGTTTACAGACAGCAAACTGTCAGGACCATGGGTGGTCATGATATCACACTGTAGGAGGGTTTTCACCACAATATCAGCCTTACAGACCCCCCCTGATGATTTATCTTGGGAAAGGGGGTATCGACTACTGACTGGAATTAAGTTCAATCCTTGGTTAACCTTCCGCTCAGGAGGTTTTCTCAGGCCCTGCTGGGCCGATTTACTTAATTTTTTTTTTGCTGGACGCAGCTAGCACTTTGCTAGCTGGGTCAGCACACCGATTGCCGCCGCCCCGCGCTCGATCGCCGCTATCTGTTGCGCCGCGCCCCCCCCAGACCCCGTGCGTTGCCTGGCCAATCAGTGCCAGGCAGCGCCGAGGGGTGGACCGGGACTCCCAATGACGTCACGACGTCGGTGACGTCATCCCGCCCTGTCGCCATGGCGACGGGGGAAGCCCTCCAGGAAATTCCGTTCTTTGAACGGGATTTCCTGATCGGAGATCGCTGAAGGCGATCGAAGCGGGCGGGGGGATGCTGCTGAGCAGCGGCTATCATGTAGCGAGCCCTAGGTTTGCTACATGATTTAAAAAAAAAAAAAAAAAACTGCTGCGCTGCCTCCTGGCGGAAATAATTAAACCGCCAGGAGGGTTAAAGTTCCTGTTTAATATCTCACTTGAGGTGCCCATGCTTGTCATACTTGATCAGGCAAAGGACTCTTACCTAAAGAAGCGAGCCAGTCCCAATTACCGATATTTACAGTCTAAATTACCTTAACTCCAATGCTTCTGTCTTCCTGCGTTTGGCAGTATTTGAGTGTTCTGAATTTCATATGCCAAATTAAATCACCAACACTATTCGTGAGCATCCCTCGACAGATGATTTCACTATTATCTTTTAGAACCATAATCTGCTCAAAATCCATTGAAAATAAATTCGCCAACCATGATGAGGGTAATAGATTGCTAGCAGATTCAATGACAGTAATTAAAACAAACAGCAAAATTGGTATGTGTATGACTAACCTAGTTAAAGTGGACAAAGCTTAAAAAGAGGCAGAAATCAATGGAGAGTTGAAATCCTCCTGAATTGAAGAGGACTGGCAATACTCCCAGACAGATTTCTGTTGAGGTCACATAACAGCTCCCAGACCTACTAAAACTGTATGCAGATCTGTTTTGGGGTTTGTTTTTTTTTGTTTTTTATCTCTGACATATACTAAATTGGTAAGACAAGGTAGTAAAAGTCTAGTACAACATATATACCTTCAAAAAACAACCAACCACCAAAATTAGGATGTAAAAGCATAACATTTCTAAGTAGGCCAATGTGGTATAAAATCAAAACACAGTAATACATTACACACCATGTGCATGAACAGAATAAGCAAAATATAAATATCACAGCTGAATTCGCATAGATAATGTTCGCCTGACATGCGTTTCTCTTCAGAGGCTAATAACACATAGATCAATCATGCTGTGCTTACCTGTAATTTACAATTCAAACATCTACCAAACAATAGAGAATACCATATAAGTCAGTGCCAATTGCCTATTCTCTTACTGATATTGTTACAAATTGCATACTGCAAGTGCCATAGTTACCCAAAGCATCAGAAAGGACCTGTCCTGACATGGGAAAAATACAGTTGTCTGCCAATATTGCATCTGTCATAAACTATGTATATGAAGAAAGAAGGGTGAAAAAGCACAAATTATCTGTATAAATAGTATATGAAATCTTGATCTTAGAGGGAAATCTTAAAGGGCTTGATTCCCTATGCGGTGCTAACCTACTTAACATGTGTAAAGTGTTTAGGCGTACTAACCAGGGTGCTAAGTAGGTTAGCACTGGTTTTCTCAATCAGATCGCGCGCTAAGTACCGCACGCATTTTTGCGCGCGCAAAGTCCTATGCGCGCGCTAAGTCCCATAGGCTTTATTGGGCACTTCGCGCGGAGCGCCCTGCGCTCTGTACAGTGCACGTGCAAAACTTTGCGTGCGGTACTTTGCACGCGATCACTACTTCTCACATTTAAATTCAGTTTAGACGTGATAAGGGCCAGTGCTAACAGTTAGCACTGCTTTGTGAATCGAGCCCAAAATGTCTATAACAACCTATAGAAAGTGATCTCCTCCGGTGACGTGTCTATTCCATACCTTCCAACCCTGGTGCCCTTTGGAATTTGCAAAGGAAGAACTTTACCTGCATCATCAAGGGTTATTTATTTATTTTATGTCTTTATATAGCTACAATATATTACGCAGCGTTGTACAGAGTATTTTGCTTGTCACATAACTGTCCCTCAGAGGGGCTCACAATCTAGTCCCTACCATAGTCATATGTCAATGTATCTTGTAGTGCATGTATCATAGTCTAGGACTCTAGGGCCAATTTAGGGTGAAGCCAATTAACTTATATGCATGTTGTTTAGGATGTGGGAGGAAACTGGGGTGAACGGAGTAAACCCACACAGATACGGGGAAAACATACAAACTCCTTGGGGGTGTTGACCTGGCTGGGATTCGAACTGGGGCCCAGCACTGCAAGGTGTGAGCGCTAACCACTACGCTACCGTGCTGCACTACATTATTTCAGATTTCAAATGGGAATCAATCCCTGCACTTCACACCTTAAAGTCAAAGACTGAGAAACCTGCTGAACAATTTGCCTTATTGACACATCCGTAATATACTTCCATTTAGATTTTTTTTTTTAAACGTTCTGTAGACGCCCACCCACATACGTTCAGCTTCATATGAATGACAATAATTTAATCTCACAGGAATACCCCTATAATCATCCTGAGGATTTAAGGAAATGTTTGTTCTCCGTACAATGCCTATTTAGAATGCCTTCAATATAGAACTGATTGCAGACGTGTAATCATTGTGAAAGCATTCTGCAGCAGTTTAAACAATGTTTCGAGGACGGGAGCTGAATGTGGTGGGCTGTGTCTGCTTTCTAATGTACGAAGATGAAAGTCTTTGTTTGATCTTGCTGAAATACAGAGGGGTTTTATTTTTTGCCTATTTTGGGTTCTTCCTCTGGAACATAAATTAGTTCTATTATATTTCCCAGTAAAGAAAATGCTTGGCAAAATCCATTAACTCAGTCCATATACAACAGAATGTATATTTTCTTGAAACGCAGCAAAAGAAAACTACACTTGGTCTTGGTAAAAGTACTAGTACTATAGACACGGATGTTGCGAAAATGAATCTGAAGGGAATATACAGGCTACCAAATAATCCGGTCACTTTTGCTCAGGTATTCATGGCAACCGAGATTTGTCAAACAAGACATTTCAGCTTAACCATTTGAGGACCGCGGTGTTAAACCCCCCCTAAAGACCAGGCCATTTTTTATAAATTGGGCCACTGCAGCTTTAAGGGCTCACTGCAGGGCCGCACAACTCAGTACGCAAATGATTCCCCCCCTCCCCTTTTCTCCCAATTAATAGAGCTCTCGGTTGGTGGGGTCTGATCGCTCCCCCAATGTTTGTTTGTTTTTTTTACAAATATTTGTATTTTTTTATTAATAAAAATGCCTATTTCCGCCCCCCCCCCCCCCCCCTCCCCCTCAGCCTATCACCGGCGATCGCTTCTGTGTCCCCCAGGGGGACAGTCATGTCACATAGAACGGGCTAGTAAAAAAGGGGGCACAGGGATAGTGGACAAAAAGGGCACCGCCATAGACTGCAATGCTAAATATCGGCTATTCGGCGCCCGACAGGAAAAAAGAGCGCCTGAGAAATAGCGGTTACAGGGATCGTGTTAACAAAAGCTTTCGTTTACAAAATAAGGTTTATAACAAATATCATTTACAAGTTCGTTTTGAGTTTGTGTTATACTTATTTTTTCGTTTTTAAATTTCGCTTATATCAGTTTTTACTTATTTTTTCATTTTAAAATTTCACTTACAAAAGTATAACTAAATTTTCGTTTACACTTCTTTAATCATTTAAAAATTTGTTTTCATATGTATAATGCTTAAATACCGTTTTCAGCCTTATCGTATTAGAAATACATCGCTTTTGGTATTACCTTTGTTTTTACACTTATAATGCGTTTATTATAGTTACTAAAATATCGCTTTTAATATTACTGTTATTTTAAGATTTCTAATGCGTACATGATTGTAAGGCTATCTATTGTATATATTTATATATACTTTTCTCTATTTATAATATTAATGTATACGTGATTTTAAGGCTATTTTAAGGCTATTTATTCTATTACAAATATACAAATTATTTTATTCATGTTATTTGTAGAGAAGTATTTTAAGGATTAAATATATTATTGTTTATATGTGTTTAGGGTGTTTGTGCAGTGGGGATGGTTTGGTTTAGGCACCACCAAGGGGGGTCTTAGGGTTAGGCACCACCAGGGGGTGGTTAGGGTTAGGCACCACCAGGGGGGGGTTTAGGGTTAGGCACCACCAGGGGGAGTTTTGGGGTTAGGCACCACCAGGGGGAGTTTTAGGGTTAGGCACCATCAGGGGGGTCTTAGGGTTAAACACCACCAGGGGGGGGCTTAGGGTTAGGCACCACCAGGGGGGGGCTTAGGGTTAGGCACCACCAGAGGGTGGTTAGGGTTAGGCACCACCAGGGGGTGGTTAGGGTTAGGCACCACCAGGGGGTGGTTAGGGTTAGGCACCACCAGGGGGTGGTTAGGGTTAGGCACCACCAGGGGGTGGTTAGGGTTAGGCACCACCAGGGGGTGGTTAGGGTTAGGCACCACCAGGGGGTGGTTAGGGTTAGGCACCACCAGGGGGTGGTTAGGGTTAGGCACCACCAGGGGGTGGTTAGGGTTAGGCACCACCAGGGGGGGTTTAGGGTTAGGCACCACCAGGGGGGGTTTAGGGTTAGGCACCACCAGGGGGGTCTTAGGGTTAGGCACCACCAGGGGGGTGGTTAGGGTTAGGCACCACCAGGGGGGTGGTTAGGGTTAGGCACCACCAGGGGGGTGGTTAGGGTTAGGCACCACCAGGGGGGTGGTTAGGGTTAGGCACCACCAGGGGGGTCTTAGGGTTAGGCACCACCAGGGGGGTCTTAGGGTTAGGCACCACCAGGGGGGTCTTAGGGTTAGGCACCACCAGGGGGGTCTTAGGGTTAGGCACCACCAGGGGGGTCTAGGGGTTAGGGATAGGTACAGGGAGGGCTCTGTGTGAGAGTAAGGTTAAGTATAGTTACAGCACAATATATGTAATATATACAATTTATTAAATTATGTATATTTAAACAAAGAGGGGGTCTAGGGGTTAGGGATAGGGATAGATTTGTGTGACCCTACAGTTGGGTATAATTACAGTAAAATATCTGTTAAACCTACCATTGCATTGCTATGCTTAATACAAGTATAAATATTGTTTTTGTTATAGACGCTATTTGACGTTTCTTTTCAGAATTCGTTTGTTGTTATAGACCAGTGGTTCCCAACCCATGTGCCGCGACACATACATGTGTCGCGGTAGCTTCGGGTATGTGTCGCGGCTCTCGGAGGGAAGCAGCGCAGCGGAGGTAAAGCTGTGGGCAGCGGCGGAGAAGGGGGCCATCTCCCCCCCCTTCTCTCACCTTAGGGTGCTAGCCTCCCTCGCTCTCCCCTCCGATCTGTGTGTGCGGCGGCGTTTGGCAGTGGGCGGGACTTACCTTCCGTGTCGCTCCATGCGCCGGCCGGAAGTTCTGGTGCCGCAGCCGCTGCTCTTGTCTGGATCAGGCCAGAGTAGTGGCAAATCATCCCGCGCCGGCGACGAGACCAGACGGAGGACACGGAAGGTAAGTTCCGCCCCTCTACCAGCCACCGCACTTCATTCCGGAGGAGAGAGCGAGCGAGGGAGGGAGAGCACCCTGAGGTGCTGCTCTCCTTCCCTCGCTCTCTCCTCCTGGGGGGAACCTGGCTACAATATACTGGGCACATATATCCCTGGCTACATATACCGGGCACATATACCTCTGGCTACATATACCGGGGACATATACACCTGCCTACATATACTGGGGACATATACCCCTGCCTACATATACTGGGGACATATACCCCTGCCTACATATACTGGGGACATATACCCCTGCCTACATATACTGGGGACATATACACCTGCCTACATATACTGGGGACATATACTCCTGCCTACATATACTGGGGACATATACTCCTGACTACATATACTGGGGACATATACCCCTGCCTACATATACTGGGGACATATACCTCTGGCTACATATACTGGGGACATATACTCCTGACTACATATACTGGGGACATATACCCCTGCCTACATATACTGGGGACATATACCTCTGGCTACATATACTGGGCACATATACCTCTGGCTACATATACTGGGGACATATACCCCTGCCTACATATACTGGGGACATATACCCCTGCCTACATATACTGGGGACATATACACCTGCCTACATATACTGGGAACATATACACCTGCCTACATATACTGGGGACATATACACCTGCCTACATATACTGGGGACATAACCCCTGCCTACACATACTGGGGACATATACCCCCTGGCTACATATACTGGGGACATATACCCCTGCCTACATATACTGGGGACATATACACCTGCCTACATATACTGGGGACATATACACCTGCCTACATATACTGGGGACATATACCCCTGCCTACATATACTGGGGACATATACCTCCTGGCTACATATACCGGGGACATATACCCCTGCCTACATATACTGGGGACATATACTCCTGACTACATATACAGGGCATATATACCTCTGGCTACATATACTGGGCACATATACCCCTGGCTACATATACTGGGGACATATACACCTGGCTACATATACTGGGCACATATACCTCTGGCTACATATACACCTGCCTACATATACTGGGCACATATACCCCTGGCTACATATACTGGGCACATACCCCTGGCTACATATACTGGGCACATATATCCCTGGCTACATATACTGGGGACAACTGGCTGTTTGTCATTATGTGCATTTACTGGTGAAAAGCGGTCTCTTATTATGTGCATTTACTGGTGAAAAGCTGTCTCTTATTATGTGCATTTACTAGGGAAACGCTGTCTCTCATTACCTGCATTTACTGGTGAAACTTTCTCTTATGTGCATTTAGTGGGGAAACGCTGTCTCTCATTACATGCATATAGTCTATGTGTCACGGAAATCTGAACGTTTGGTTTGATGTGTCACGACTCCAAAAAGGTTGGGAACCACTGTTATAGACGGTATTTTGCTATTTCATTTCCGTTTATTTAACCTATTTAGCACAACATTTTCGTTTACAACCTCTTAAACAAAAAATATGGTTTTGCATTAAAACTTACAATTTCGGCTATACCCCGCGCCCTTTTTTCCAGGCGCCCTTTTTTGATACACACCACATAGAAGGCCGTGTCATACAAGGCCATTCAGCGTGAAGCGGTCCTGGGGCTGCCGCCGCGTTCACGCCAATTGGCGTGGGGTGGTCGGCAGGAAGTTAAAGGAGAACTCCAGCATGTGTTAAAGCAAATATGAACTGAAAATACATTTATAAAATATTTGTTTGTGTAGTGCTAATGGTAATTTTGTATTTAAAGGGAACCAGAAGTGAGAGGAATATGGAGACTGCCATCTTCATTCCTTTATAAACCATGCCAGTTTCTATCCAAGCCTCTATCCCCCTGGACATACCACCAGCATGCTGAAACAATTACTACACAGGCTCCACGAATCACTGAAAAATGGCATGCATTTGCTTTTTGCATTTTTACACATATTTGTAGTCTGAATTTTATGCATAAAATCACAAACATGTTAAACAATGGTGGAGGAGGAGCTAGGTTGTATTGTTGTATTTTCTATTTATAATGCTGTGAGTGCAAAATGTTCAAAGCTCCTTTTTAATTCAGTCCCACCTTGAAGGGAAGATCCAAGGGAAAAAAAGTGCTACTTACCCGGGGCTTCCTCCAGCCCCTGGCAGCCGATATGTCCCTTGCCAAAGCTTTAGTGTCCCCTCCCTTGCAGAATAGTTCCCAAAAGATCACCTCCTCTTTAAAGAGACTCTGTAACAACATGTTCAGCCTTATTTCTTCTATACTGTAAGTTCCTATACCTGTTCTAATGTGGTCTGTTTTACTGCAGCCTTTTCTAGTTGCACAGTGACTGTATTATCTCTGTTATCTAATCTAATCTTCTTTCCTTTTCGGCTCAGGCAGGAATGTGCTGCTCTGCTGTGATAGGATAGAAGCTATGCACACCCTCTCCACGCCCCCTGCAGGCTCTGTATGAGTCACAGACTGAGCTTCTCTGAGCCTGTCACATTAGCAGCCATGTTTTTTGTTTGTAAACACTGCCTAAAACTGGCAATTACAAGCCAGGATCTCAGCAGGGAGTGACAGAAACAGCAAAGAGGGGCCCAGGAGAACATAAAGAATAGAATGGTGTGCTTTTTATTGTAAGAATTTGAGTACAGATTCTCTTGAAGGGTTTTATATTTCTGGGTATTGAGAAAGTTAGCAAACACTAGTGCACATGACAGGCGGGGGCCCCCGAGCACTGCCACTGCTTGGGACCCCCAAACCAGCATGTAACACAATAGGGGAGTGCAGGTGAGCCCTGCGCACTGCCACCACCAGGAACTCACCCCCACCACTCCTTCAACTTACCAAATAAAAGGATTGCTCTCTCCCAGACAGCACTCTGCCACTTATATAGTCTGCAGACTGCCAGTCAGCCAATAAGAAGTGCAAATGCATTACACCTAGTCTGCAGTACTTAATTGAGCAGAGGCTGAGCAATTCAGCCAATCGTTGGAGAGGGCTTTAGTCGCATATAGACAAGACCAGACCAGCAGGGGGCACCAGCGTGCAGGAAATTCCCTCTCATCCGCCTCCCTCCTAACTAAATTGCTCAGCCTCTGCTCAATTAAGTACTGCAGACTAGGTGTAATGTATTTGCACTTCTTATTGGCTGACTGGCAGTCTGCAAACTATACAGTATAAGTGGCAGAGTGCTATTGAGAAAGGCAGCCTGCCTAAAAGAGGAGGTGATCTTTTGGAAACTATTCGGGAAAGAGAAGCACTCTGATTCTTCTGTCTGGGCATCAGGACCCCAAAGGGTTTTAATGAGAGATGCGATTTGGCTATGGTTACTGAAGTATAAATGGATTTTTCAGACTTGCAGATTTATGTCTTTTTCATGTTATGAGATTATGCTGGAGTATTTATACATCCATATCCATTTGTTTCTCCCGTTTTATACATATGCACATGCAGGGCCGGCTCGCTCATGAGGCAGGGTTAAACATTTGCCTCAGGCGGCAGATCTGGGGGGGCGGCACCCGCCTGTCCTTGGATGCTGGGGGCCGCCCGCCCAGCTGGAGGGGTAGCTGGCAGAAAGGGGGTATTGGGCCTAGCGGTGGGGAGGGCCTGGGTCCCCCGATCTGTGCTGCTCCTCCAGCGTTAAACAAGCGTTATCATTAAGAGGCAACGGGCGGGGGAATCACTCACCTCTTCCGCGTTCCATCGTGTGCTCCACTGACGTCAGTTCCGGCAATGCAGCCCACTGTATTGTAAGTGGACGACCTTGCAGGAAGTGACGTCAGTGGAACGCACGATGGAACGCGGAAGAGGTGAGTGATTCCCCCGCCCGTTGCCTCTTAATGATATGCATGCTGGTTTAACGCTGGAGGAGCAGCGCAGATCGGGGGACCAAGGCCAGGCGAGGGAGGGGGGGTCCGACCCCCCTCCCCACCGCTAGACCAATACCCCCTTCCTGCCCGCTACCCCTCCAGCTCGCCGCCCCCCCCAGCTGTGTGTGTGTGGGGGGGGGGGGGGGCGAGCTGGAGGGGTAGCGGGCAGGAAGGGGGTATTGGCGATTTTTTCTAATTTTGCCTCAGGCGGCAAAAAGTCTAGGGCCGGCCCTGTGCACATGTATTAATGACCCTTCTAAAGATCTATCAAGGTGGAGTTGAGGTTTAGATACTGCCCAAAGTGAGTTAATGAGGTTTGACCCTCCCACTTGTTGCCTGCTCCCATTGAAATAGGAATTCTGTTGTCAGAGAGCCTTTGCTATGATTAAGGACCAGCAGGTCCGAAAAATGTCAGTGTTGTACATGTGATGCTATATGTGGATACGTCCATCAATAAAGTGGTTCAATTGTGGCATCATGCGGACCTCCTTCTTTGAAGACTACTTACCACTGGGTTTAGATAGATAGATAGATGGATGGATGGATGGATGGATGGATGGATGGATAGATCTTTTCCCTTTCTCTTTATTTTTTTTTATGTATTTTTTTGTTCTTTGTTTTTCTTCCAAAACAAGATAATTTCATTATGTTCTTATCAGAGATTGTACGATGGGAGTGTCAGTCCAGGTTTTGATAATGAATAGCAAGGGCTTACAAGTTATAAAATACAAATACAGCAAATAGCAGTATAGAAGTGCTCACAATAAATGTTTCAAGTAAAATGTTTAAAAACACTGATTTTATTTTTTTTTTTTGTGCAGAAGGGACTAAACTAAATCTAGATAGCTCTGTTAGGAAACAGACTTTGATAAATGGAGGCAAAAGGTCTGTGACATAGATGTACCAGGAGGATACATGATAAATGTCTGGCAATTTTGTCAAAAACAGTACTTTTCTCCTCTAAAAGTGCACAAAGGCAGTTTTAGAAGGTGTTCTGAAAAAGATAAATATTCTACGTTTTACCTTCTTTGTGTTCCATCCTTTTTACACTAATGCACTTTAAGAGGTCAGTGTACTAGTGTTATAAGTCTATATAATACATATAATTGATAAACCAATTTCCTCGCTTAAGAAATCTGTGAAACTCTCAGGCGCCCTTCTGCTAGCATGCATGTAAACGAAAGGCACTTCCAGGTCTTGCACTTAGAGCTCTTCAAAATCAATCATGTATTAAAAGTATGATATCTCAGTTGACAATTTGGGGTTAGTTTATAATATTTGTAAGTTCATTTATCCCTTATGTACTTATGTGTATATAATTAAAGCATTGTCAAGAATTAAAATGACTCCTTTACTATATGATCAAAGATTGTCCAACACTGTGGGCCTGATTTACTAAGACATCTCCAAGTATCACCTCATTTACTAAGATATGTCCAAGCATCTCCTCTCTTATTAAAGTGTTGCCAAGGTGAACCTTGGGTACCAAAACACAGTATTTTTCAGGATATAAGACACACTTTTTCTCCCCCAAAAAGAATGAGAAAAAGTCCCTGCATCTACTGTGCTGAATACAAGGAGTACCTGACTTATGAACATCCACCGTTACAAACTGCTGTCCCGCCGTGACTTCGGGCACTCCCTGTATTGTCCCACCGTGTGTCTCCAGCTTCCCCCTGTGTCGCCCGCTCCCCCCGTGTATAACTAGTAGTATCGGCAGCTTGTCTCACCTAATCCACGGCTCCTGCGGCAATAACAGTCCTCTTCTTTCCTGCACTGCCGCTCTAGTGCTGGCTTCTGATGATCGGGTTATCAGCAGAAGCCAGCACTAGGGGAGCCGTGCAAGAGAGAATAGGTCTGTGATAACCACGGGAGCCATGGATTAGGTGAAACAAGCTGCCGATACTACTAGTTATACACAGTGGATCGGGAGACGCATGAGGGGGGGGAGCCGGAGACACAGGGAACACACTGGGGACAGAAGGGATTACACTGGGGACAGAAGGGGACACAGGAGGACGCAATAATTGAGGCAGAACATCTACAAGACGCTCCTGGAACATGGACACACCAGGTTTAGTACATCATTTTGTTCCTTGGTTTTTGCCATCTAAACCTAATTGCGTATATTCCGGAGCACCTTATACGTCATAAAATATGGTACATATAGTACCTAAGAAGAGGGAAGCCTCTAGAACCTATAGACACTTTCCATGCTGATCTCTTGTTCCCCTGTAGCTGAAAATTATAATTTTGTTAGTAAAAAATCCTAAACTTTGTACAGTATAACCATGCTACACCTTCATACCCAGTTACATCAGACATTAGCCTGGTATAGTATCATACTAAGATACAGCAGTTAAGCAATAAGCAGACTTTTTTTGGTTAACACAGTTTTATTCCGGCAGGAGCACTTATTGTGCATACTTACATTTGAGCTAATAATCAAAATATACAATCAAAGAGAAAAGAAATTTGCATCTAACTCAGAACTTGATGGGAATGTTAAAAACTGAAACACACATTACACAGCACTTGAATGGCACATTTTCTTTGATCTGGATTTTTAGCATAAATTCTCTTTTGAATTTGTGAGAGTCTTCAGCGTTTGTGATGAGAAGGATTTGAGAAGAAAGCGGATAAGTGAGATAGAAAGACAGATACAGCAGAGCCCGTCATTTCACTAACTTTCACAGTCTGTGCAGCATTTTACATAAACCTGGGAACTAAAAACAGCGACAAAATGATAGATCACAAAAGTACTGTCACTTCAGAGTTGTACAAATGTCATGCATCTGATTGTAATCTCATGCTCGGTGCAGACAGATGATTGTCGTTTGATGTGATGGTTTGCATTTGGACCAGGCAATGATTTTATGTCTGTGTAGTAATTGTTTGTCACTTAAATAGGTACAGTAATTGACTGTGTTAGATTTGTTAAGCCAATTGTCTTCTTTGTGTAAACAAATAGATGCTTATCAAAATCAAGTTGTACAGTGTGCAAAATCACATGATCATGCAGCTTATACCCTGTTTGCATGGACAATCAGCCCCGTTTCTATGGGTGTGCAATGCGTGCAACCGCCCGGGGCGCTGGATTGTTGCGGCCGGAGGGGGCGCTGTTGCGGTGGGAGTGGGCATAATAGTAATAACTCACCTTTCTTCAGCCGGATAGCCGATCTCCCGCAGCTTCAATGTCTTTCCTGTCCCGGCATCTGTCTCAGTAACAGCGCCCCCTGTGATGACGTACCGCATGTCATCACAGGGGGCGCTGTTACTGAGACAGATGCTGGGACAGGAAAGACATTGAAGCTGCGTGGGATCGGCTATTCGGCTGAAGATGAAGAAAGGTGAGTTGTTGTTATGCCCGCTCCCAACACCGCTGCAGCACCTACCTATCTAAGCTATACTGCAGTCACCTACCTAACCTATACTGCAGTCACCTACCTACCTAACCTATACTGCAGTCACCTACCTACCTAATCTATACTGCAGCACCTACCTACCCAATCTATACTGCAGCACCTACCTAATTTATACTGCAGCACCTACCTACCTACCTACCTAATCTATACTGCAGCACCTACCTAATCTATACTGCAGCACCTACCTAATCTATACTGCAGCACCTACCTAATCTATACTGCAGCACCTACCTAATCTATACTGCAGCACCTACCTACCCAATCTATACTGCAGCACCTAACTAATCTATACTGCAGCACCTACCTAATCTATACTGCAGCACCTACCTACCTACCTAATCTATACTGCAGCACCTACCTAATCTATACTGCAGCACCTACCTACCCAATCTATACTGCAGCACCTACCTACCTACCTAATCTATACTGCAGCACCTACCTAATCTATACTGCAGCACCCACCTACCTAATCTATACTGCAGCACCTACCTACCTACCTAATCTATACTGCAGCACCTACCTACGTAATCTATACTGCAGCACCTACCTACCCAATCTATACTGCAGCACCTACCTACCTACCTAATCTATACTGCAGCACCTACCTACCCAATCTATACTGCAGCCCCTACCTAATCTATACTGCAGCACCTACCTACCTACCTAATCTATACTGCAGCACCTACCTAATCTATACTGCAGCACCTACCTAATCTATACTGCAGCACCTACCTACCCAATCTATACTGCAGCACGTACCTACCTAATCTATACTGCAGCACCTACCTACTCTATACTGCAGCACCTACCTACTCTATACTGCAGCACCTACCTAATCTATACTGCAGCACCTACCTACCCAATCTATACTGCAGCACCTACCTACCTACCTAATCTATACTGCAGCACCTACCTAATCTATACTGCAGCACCCACCTACCTAATCTATACTGCAGCACCTACCTACCTACCTAATCTATACTGCAGCACCTACCTACGTAATCTATACTGCAGCACCTACCTACCCAATCTATACTGCAGCACCTACCTACCTACCTAATCTATACTGCAGCACCTACCTACCCAATCTATACTGCAGCCCCTACCTAATCTATACTGCAGCACCTACCTACCTACCTAATCTATACTGCAGCACCTACCTAATCTATACTGCAGCACCTACCTAATCTATACTGCAGCACCTACCTACCCAATCTATACTGCAGCACGTACCTACCTAATCTATACTGCAGCACCTACCTACTCTATACTGCAGCACCTACCTACTCTATACTGCAGCACCTACCTAATCTATACTGCAGCACCTACCTACCTACCTACTCTATACTGCAGCACCTACCTACCTACTCTATACTGCAGCACCTACCTAATCTATACTGCAGCACCTACCTACCTACTCTATACTGCAGCACCTACCTACTCTATACTGCAGCACCTACCTAATCTATACTGCAGCACCTACATACCTACCCTATACTGCAGCACCTACCTAATCTATACTGCAGCACCTACCTAATCTATACTGCAGCACCTACCTACCTACTCTATACTGCAGCACCTACCTAATCTATACTGCAGCACCTACCTACCTACTCTATACTGCAGCATCTACCTAATCTATACTGCAGCACCTACCTAATCTATACTGCAGCACCTACCTACCTAATCTATACTGCAGCACCTACCTAATTTATACTGCAGCACCTACCTACCTAATCTATACTGCAGCCCCTACTTACCTAATCTATACCGCAGCACCTACCTACATAATCTATACTGCAGGCACCTACCTAATCTCTACTGCAGCACCTACCTAACCTATACTGCAGTAACCTACCTATCTATCCTATACTGCAGTCACCTACCTATCTAACCTATACTGGCACCTACTTATTGAAGCTATACTGCAGTCACCTACCTCAGATATACTGCAGTCACCTACCTATCTATCCTATACTGGCACCTACTTATCTATGCTATACTGCAGTCACCTACCTAAGCTATACTGCAGGTACCTACTTAACTAACCTATACTGCAAGCACTTACCTATCTAACCTATACAGCAGGCACCTACCTATCTAACCTATACTGCAGTCACCTACCTACCTATCTAACCTATACTGTCACCTACCTATCTAAGCTATATTGCAGTCACCTACCTATATAAGCTAAACTGCAGGCATCTACCTACCAAACCTATACTGCAGGCACCTACCTGCCAAACCTATACTGCAGGCACCTACCTACCTAACCTATATTGCAGGCACCTACCTACCAAACCTATATTGCAGGCACCTACCTACCAAACCTATACTGCAGGCACCTACCTACCAAACCTATACTGCAGGCCACCTACCTATCTAATTCATACTGGTGGCACCTACATAGCTAACCTAAACTGTGGGCACCTATACCTGGCTCCACGGCGGGGAGAGGGGGGGGGCGGTTTTTACACCCTCGACCTGGGTGAAATTTAGCCTAGAAACTGCCCTGTGGACAATCTTGTGCTATGTTGTATAAATGTTTTCTACCTCTGTGTTTGTCACCCCTTGTTTACATTGTATGTATCCCTATTTATTGCCTTATGCTGCGTGATATGTTGGTGCTTTATAAATGCAATAAATAATAATAATAGTCATCAGTAGCCAAACAGGAACACTTTGGGGGTTTACAAATTGGTGAATTTAAAATGTATTTAAAATAAATAAATAAATAAAAGTATTGTACCACACACATGTAGACGGCGCCTACACAAGCACTCACAAGCTAGGACTATGGAAGAAGGGCAGAGAAAGAGTAGGAAGAGAGACATACCTCTAATCAAGAGTTCTGCATTATAGTTGATATGCTTGAATATAAACTGATCCAAGTATAAACCAAAGTACTGCATTAGGACACCAGAAAAGTGACTTGATTATAAACCTAGGGTAGAAACCCAGGCCACTACATTTATCATCCTCATATCGGTTCTCTGTTTGGCTAGTGGTCCCTCCCTCATATATAATTCCCTGATGTCTAGTGCCACCCACCACCACCTGCTACCCATACAGCATTCTCTGGTGTCTAATGGTACCCCCTCCCTCCCCCCATACAGTGCAGCTGGACCCATATGCAATTCACATTTTCTCCTGAATTTTCTTCCAGGTGATATTTTCACATCATGTCAATAAAATGCCTTTTAAGGCACCAGCAAGCAAGAAAATACTCACATGATGTTTAAGGTACTTTTTCACTTTTTGTTACTTCAATTGCAAAGTGCTGACAAGCTATTATAAACAGACGTCGAAATATGGTCTCCTAGGAGAAAACTCAGGAAATAAATTCAATTGAATATGAACCCTGGTGTCTAGTGTTCCCCCTTCCATCCCCATACAGTATCCCCTGGTGTCAAGTGGTTCACCCTCCCTTCCCTATACAGTATCACCTGTGTCTAGTTGTGCTCTCCTCCCTCCCCCATACAGTATCACCTGGTGCCTAGTGTTCCCTCTCCCTCCTCCACACAACATCACATATTGTCCCTCAAAAAAAAAGCTGGGTATTATACAAAAAGGTAGGGCTTATGGTGCTATCTGGTTATCTCCATAAGTGTGTGTGGGAGGAGGGGGAACAAATAGTCACCCTACTCAGTTAAATATATAAAAGCTGTAATTACTGAATACAAATCTATTAATGCAAATAATTAAATATAAAAAGACACTGTGAAAAAAAGATAACTCATACAGGATATCACAGTATTTTTTTTCAAATTCAGTGTCACAAAATATGTCTATTTTCCAGTAATCGTGAATTTGGCACCAAGAATTCCCATTGGTTCTTTCATCCAGAGTTGTATTTTAAGCTCCCATTAAGTGAAGTATACTCATCTTGCAAACGTAATGCGCGCCCCTTTAAAATCTGCCTTGTTGGAAGTAAATATGACCTTGTGTCCTAATGTGCTGTGAATTTTCTTCCTTGGATTGTCGCTGTCCTCATCTAAATCCAGACAAGTCTGAGCAATCATCAATTTTTATTAAACAATATGGGGAATATTTAAATGCGCTGAGAAGCAGACACCTAGGCTGAGCGCCCAGCGTATCTATATCCCATTAAATTTCCTATATTACCACTATGGGAGTGATTGATTATTCTGTCTAGAAAGAAAGTGGGATGATAAAATAAGCAATAAAACCAACAAAATAAGAGATCAGTGCATATCCATAGCCAATAAAAGAAAGGATTAACCCTTTGTGATGATGCACAACATGCTTCTGCAATGAAAAGCCTTATCTTTTATTTACTGCTCCTCCTCATGAGGATTGGCTAAGGCAAGAGGCTGAGCAGATGTAGCTAGAAGAAACCATACAGGATACCTTAGTTTGCAGATGGTACCTTCAGCCAACCTGCCATCTGTAGACTCACTCACAGACATTGTAGACTATTGTCTGCTGAAACAGTGCCTAGTGGCACTATTTCAGCAGATAAACTATGGCTGCTTGCTTGCTTGGCGATTTGTTAGTAAGAGAAGAAAGTCCATCTGTTCATTAACGTAGATAATGCCAGCCTAGAATGTCTTGGTGGAACTTTCCCACAGAAAATGATTGGGTACAGCAAGACTGGTGCTCATCAAAGCCAGCTGATAATGGCTAATTCAGCCACACAATGCATCAGGTCTATGAATGCATTAGAGTGGAACTCCAACCAAAATGTGTTTTCTTAGCTTTAAGGACTCAGTTGAACTCGATGGACGTATGTCTTTTTTCAACCAAAATAACTATGTAACTATGTAAAGACAGCTAGCCACATATCTAAATATATTATCTTAGTACATCAGTAATCAAAACCCATTAATGTTATCTTTATTGCTAGAACACAAGAAATCCTGGTTTAAAAACCATATTCAGGTCTCCTGAAGCAGTAATAGCTTTCACCTGCAGAGGTGGAGATAAACATTTTCATCCTGGGTCACTTTATTTTATCATTCATAGGTCCACTAAGGGAACACATGATTGCTGATAGGTTAGGAGTCATCGGATCAAACTTAAGCATTCAGCCAGTGTAGACTCCAGTGTGGCTACCTCAGAAACAACCTCTGCAAGTAGATACAAATTACCCTGTCAGCGGACACAAGTGGTCTTAATGGCCAACCATCACAAATTCAGAAGTATATTGAAGCTTTCTGGTTGTTTTCCTGTAGCCTTGCACCTCCCCTGATGCCCTGCTTTTGCAATGCTCCTTAGGGTTAACACATGCAGCATGTGGAAGGATGGGATGATTATTACAGACATCTGTCTGTCTTTCCAGGAGTCTGCTCTTTACTCAGTTAAGAAAAACAAAAATTTGCTTTCCTAAAACAGAAAGAATTTGCGATAATTCAGGTTGGAGTGAGCTCGAGATGTCTCCCAGAGCACCACTGCTGAATATATGCAAATTAACCATTGTACCCTTAGAAGCTAAACACACCTCCAGAACCGCTGGAATGCAATGATGTGTCAGCTTGTTAAATTGTACAGAGCCATAATAATCCAACATGCATACAGACTGTTTCGGATTGTTTGATCCTCATCAGTGCATGGCATGGATTAATTTGGCTCTATAGAGTAGGGCTTGTAAACCGAGAGGTACAGACTAACCAGCAAGCTCATGGTGACCCAGAACTCTCATTGGAGTGTGTAAGGGACTACAATGGTCCTAAAAGCCCCCTTACTAAGATGTTAAGAAAAACAAAAATTTGCTTTCCTAAAACAGAAAGAATTTGCGATAATTCAGGTTGGAGTGAGCTCGAGATGTCTCCCAGAGCACCACTGCTGAATATATGCAAATTAACCATTGTACCCTTAGAAGCTAAACACACCTCCAGAACCGCTGGAATGCAATGATGTGTCAGCTTGTTAAATTGTACAGAGCCATAATAATCCAACATGCATACAGACTGTTTCGGATTGTTTGATCCTCATCAGTGCATGGCATGGATTAATTTGGCTCTATGGAGTAGGGCTTGTAAACCGAGAGGTACAGACTAACCAGCAAGCTCATGGTGACCCAGAACTCATTGGAGTGTGTAAGGGACTACAATGGTCCTAAAAGCCCCCTTACTAAGATGTTAAGAAAAACAAAAATTTGCTTTCCTAATTTTCTGGGTCACCATGAGCTTGCTGGTTAGTCTGTACCTCTCGGTTTACAAGCCCTACTCCATAGAGCCAAATTAATCCATGCCATGCACTGATGAGGATCAAACAATCCGAAACAGTCTGTATGCATGTTGGATTATTATGGCTCTGTACAATTTAACAAGCTGACACATCATTGCATTCCAGCGGTTCTGGAGGTGTGTTTAGCTTCTAAGGGTACAATGGTTAATTTGCATATATTCAGCAGTGGTGCTCTGGGAGACATCTCGAGCTCACTCCAACCTGAATTATCGCAAATTCTTTCTGTTTTAGGAAAGCAAATTTTTTGTTTTTCTTAACATCTTAGTAAGGGGGCTTTTAGGACCATTGTAGTCCCTTACACACTCCAATGAGTTCTGGGTCACCATGAGCTTGCTGGTTAGTCTTTACTCAGTTACACTGCCATATCCTCTGACATTGAGCCACACTATGGTCTCATAACATGAATATTCTAAAGTGAGGCTGAATATGAGAGGAGAGAACAGCATGGCTAGGTGAAGAGAGAAGCCCCAAAGTGGCAGGCAGATAGATTTAACTGTTAACGTGTCTGCATTTTTTACTTCTGAAAAGGGGTGCATGGCCCTGCATAGGAATGAGAGCACTGCAAAAGGAAAGCAACATACTAAGGGCATAAGAATGGAGAGATAAGGGTTTTATAATAATGAGAAGGGCAGAATTGAGGAGCACTGTAAAGGTGGGAACACTACTGTATAGATGGGCAGCTATAATGGGAAGCGTACTAGAATAGGCACCATAAAGGGGACACTGAGATGAGGAACATTATAATAACAACAAAAAATTGACACTGTAATGTGAGGAGTACTGTAACAAGAAGACACACAATAAAGAAAGCTCTACTATAATAGGGGCAATATAATGGAGGAGAACTAAAAATTCATGCTGTATTAGAGATGCATGTAAAGGGGGTACGGTAAGAAAGAATACAAGGAAGTACAAGTGCATACATGAAAAAAGGCACCTGGAAGAAAGGACGCAGGGGATTGTCACCAGTGGAAAATGGCCAAAATTAGAGAAATTCTACAACTTGATTTTCATAGTAAAATATCAGTAATATTCACCGATATTTTTCTATAGCTTACTATCCCTACTCTCACACAGAACCCTTCCCTGGTGATGCCTAGCCCTTAGATCCCCCCCCCTCCCGTGGTGCCTAACCCTAAGACCCCCTCTGGAGGTGCCTAACCCTAAGATCCCCCTGGTGGTCCCTAACCCTAATTTCCCCCCCTCCAGTGGTGCCTAAATCTAACACCCCCGGTGACACCTAACCCTAAATCCCCCCCCCCCCCCCCAAAGCATTACCAGCACCCCACCACCACCACGATATGCAGCACAAAAGGTAAAAAAAAGAGAGATGCCTGATTAGCGGCAGGTGGGTGAAATTTCTGTGCCCCTAGGCGCCCAATAGGATAGGGGGCGCCGGCGATTTGCAGAAAACTAAATTGCAGCATTGCATAGCACACCTCTTGCCGCTAATCGGGTGTCTCCAGACACTGAAATTTACCTTCTTGCGGCCATTCTAAAAACCAAAATTTGCTGCAAAGAAGGTACTTTTTGGCATCCTGAGGCGCCCAACAGCAGCCACTGATGTGAGCCCAAATTTCCGTTGCATGCCACAAAATTGTGGCTTTTATTTTAGGCACCTATGGCAGAGCCATTTTTTCCGAAAGGGCTCCTGCACCCTTTTTTCCTGCTTCGATTATTTAAGTTTCCAAGACTTAAACGGAAAGTTATTTGATTTCAGAATCAATTATATAACCCACCACCTGATCTAGTTTTACATTCGTCTATATGGAACTCATGCATCTCCTCCTACAAAGTATGTTGTTAATTTGGTTGACTATTTGGTGATATCCATGTGTAAAGGCTTCTCTTGTGCTGTTGAAATAAGATATTTGCTTTTCACTCTCAATATACCTGTTTCTGCTGTTATAATCATAAAACTATCAATAAAAATACATTTGAAAAAAAGACTGTAGTTTGCTATAACCAATGTGTTGCCTTAGAAAAATGGTAAAAGCCTCTGTCCAGCTTTATTACATAATCCAAAACCAAACTTGCCTGTAATTCCTCTTGTTTTTCACTGCCAACTTTGGCATTCCAGTCACCTATGACCTATGTGAATACATTGGGCCTGATTCACAAAGTGGTGATAACTCAGTTATCACGCCTAAAAGACTTTAGGCGTGATAAGCTTTGCACCACTGAGGTAGCACCGTTTTGTGCTCTTTATCGCGCGCGCAAAGTTGTGCGCGCGTAATCGCGCAACTCCGCACGCAGCGCCCATTGGGCCTGATTCACAAAGCGGTGATAGCTCAGTTATCACGCCTAAAAGACTTTAGGCGTGATAAGCTTTGCACCACTGAGTTAGCACTGTTTTGTGCTCTTTATCGCGCGCAAAGTCCCGCACGCGCAAACGCGCAACTCCGCGCGCAGCGCCCATAGGATTTAATTTCGCGCGAGTTTCATTTTATCACGCCTAAACTGAGTTTAGGCGTGATAGAGGGCTTTTCACAGGCGTGCAAACACTTTGCACTGCTTTGTGAATCAGGCCCATTGTGTCCATTTACTGTTGCAAATCATCATAAAACTGTAACTCTTCCTTCTCATCAGCTTCAGTTGTTGGAGCATAAACTTGAATCACTGTGATGTTGAATGACTTTCATTGCAATCTAAGTGAGATCATTCTGTCACTTTTTTGGATTGTAACCAAGGACTAATGCTGGGTACACACCAGGCGTTTTCGATTCGACTATTTCCGACGTGTTCGATTTGGGCTTGGATCGCTCCTGCCATCGATTTTGCATACTTAACATGTAAATCGACGGCAGGAACGATCGAAGCCCGAATCGAGCACATCGGAAATAGTAAAATCGATCCCGATCGACCCGCGGATCGAGCGGGAAAACGCATGGTGTGAACCCAGCATAATGTTGACACCATTTTATTGGTGATGATGGCTACTGCATAACTTCTGTCAAGTATCCTGTCCACAATATAGAAAGATGTATATCTGAGGTGAAATGACCAGCATCAGCCCATTTTAGTTCAGTATTTCCCAGAATGTCAATGTTTAGCCTCGTCATTTCACTTGTTGATCACGTCCAACTTTCCATGGTTCATAGATGTTACGTTCCAGGTTTTGATAGTATATTGACGTTTGCAGCATCAGACTGTATAATTGATATTTCTGAGCTCATCAACATTTGGATGTCTTCTTGGCTTTAATCCATGAGCATCATAAGTATTGATGAGTGTAATGACCCAATTACGATTATGCAAAATTATGATTATGGCCGTAATCGAAAATTCGTAATTTCAAGAAATTACGTGAAATGTCGCGTTTGTGCGGAATTTCGTAATTATGATCATTTTTCAAAATTACTATTGTTTTCGTAATAGAAACAAATCGTAATTTCGTGTTTAATCGTAAATTCGTCCGTTCGAAATTGTGTTCTGATCCTGAGCCTCCTGATGCATTTAAAGCGACAGCACGTGTAGGGACCTTTGCATTATCGGATATTGCAAGGCCCAAAACAAAGTGTCTCAGCATTCATGACCACTAAGGGCTCGTTCACACTAGGGGTGTTTTTGGCTTTTTTTCAAGCACAGGCGATTTTTAAAATCACCCACAAAACACGTGTGCAATGAATCTCTATGAGAAGGTTCATATCAGCGTGGTTTGTGCGCTGTGCATTTAGCAAAGTGGAGCCTGTACCATTTTTGGGGCGGTTTTGCTATAATGGAAGGTATTGGAAAAGGGCTAAACGCTCACAAAACCGCTTTATGCGGCGATTGCGTTCGCGTTTTTAGAATAAATACATTGTATTTATTCTTTTTCGGGTCAAAGAGTTCACTTCCTGACGTGCGTCAGGGAGTGAATTACAAAACCGCTCTGGATGGAAAAGCGCTTACAAAACTGCTTTTACCAGAAACGCAGCATGCAGTGGAGCTCCGGGAGGGGGGGACGCACATAAACGCAAAACGCTTGCGCCTTCTGATGCATTTAAAGCGACAGCATATGCAGGGGCCTTTGCATTATCAGTTTCAATCAATGAGTGACTTTCCTGACCTTCCTGATCCGACTAACGGATAGATCCCTCTCTGATCGAATCTGATCAGAGAGGGATCGTATGGCTGTCTTTACTGCAAACAGATTGTGAATCGATTTCAGCATGAAACCGATCACAATCTGTGGTGGTGCTGCCGCTGGGTGCTCTACTGTTTAAACTTCCTGCCGGGACAGGAAGTTCAGTGAAGTTGGAGGAGCAGAGCACAGAGAAGTGACAGCGGAGACCAGGGGACACGCGCCGGCCGGAACAGGTAATGTATTGCTGCTGTATTGCGTCGGTCGTCTGGCATTTGAACGACGCTATCGATGCACTCCCGACCCGCCGGCGATTGAGCGAAATCTTCCGCATGGACAAATCGACGGGAACGATTGATTTCGGATGGAAAACAATCATTCTGTCAGCATTTGCGCAACGATTTCACAGCAGATTCGATCACAGTGATCGAATCTGCTGTATATTGGCGGGAAAATTGTTAGGTGTATGGGCCCCTTAAGCCAGAAATGTTTCCAATCATGAGACTAGCTGGCTGGAGGGACACATGCACAAACATCTGATTTTAACTAATCCATATCTTTAAATAATGGTACATACACTGTTACCTTCAGGGAAGAGTAACTGATTAGTTTTATAATGGAAATAACATTTCCATCAGCAAAAGAAATAATTAATAAACGCAGTCTTATGTAGTATTTGGTAATTATGCTGTATTTTTCACATTTACAATAAATCCCTTTAGTATGTTAAGTAATTACTTTAGCAGCCTCACATATTAAGCCTGGGACTTTACCAGGAAAATGAAGAGGTACCATAGACGGAGGCAAAATCCTCCATCTTAATTAGGTATGCTGATCATCTCCGCATAATATGTAACTTTTAAGTGTTTCCTATTCCTGAATTGCTGGAGGAAGTTAATACCATGGCTACAGGTAACTAATTAATTATTGTAGTACAGGCACTTAACAGAGCACTTTCTTAAACCGATCCAGAGAATAGAACATGCCTTTTTATGTAATGAAACAATAAAGGATAAGAGAAGCTTTTGTGGCAGCATCAGGAGCTACAAATAATTCTACCCAGCAAAAATCCGTGGGCAATTTTTATGTTAACCAATGGGAAAATGCTTCATAGGACAATGTAGATGAAAAGGGATGCTGGGCTGTAATATGGAACAGAATCAGGGCAATATGCAGGTGTTGTCCTGCCTACATTATTCTTGTGATAGCACCCCTCCCCCCATTATAACTGCATAAGGAAGACTGCCATTCCCACATTCCAAGAATAAAGGTCCCTGTATATTATTTGATATTTTAGTAAATTAGGCATTCAATGGAATACAAAAATCAAACTAAATGGAAAACTACTGAAATCTAGAGCTGAAATCTGGTGGAGTATCGAGTGGTATATGGTGATATCCAGGTAAACTATTTATACCAGTCTGTTATTAGAAATCTAATAGTGTATCGGTCTTAAAATCTGTAAGTATAGGAATTAGTATAGTGTAAAGCAGTGGTTGTTGAACATTTCCAGGTAAGGGCACCCTTAAAATTTTTCAACTCACCCCTGGGCACACAGGAAGCTGAAGGTGGTGTCAGCTGCTCTCGTGAACCTGCCAGGCGCTTTCTAGTGCTCGGTATAGGTGGTGTAGAGGCAAACACTGAATTTAGTTTGCACATCCACTGCTGTGCTTACACTTTGACATGTGTGGGATTACAAATGCTGCCACTTGGCTGTATTATACTGCAGCCAAGAAGCACTGATGGGCAGGGCCGGCCATAGGTTTCACAAAGCCTTGAGCAACACTAAATTTTTGTAACACACACACACACACACCCTGCAGGATTCGACCACCCCTACCAAGAGCACTGCATTCTCACTCACGGAAAATGTTAGGTAGAAAGGTATGCCGGTAAAAATTAGTGTTGGTCAGATGGGCCTCCAATAGTATTAGGTGGCCAGATGTGCCTTATTTTAGAAGTTTAACAGGGCTGGGTTCATGATAGTGGAGCAAAGATAGAGGAAGGCAAATCAGTCAGATGCTATACTTACTGTACATGCAGAAATCACAGTAGAAAACAATGTTTTATTTTCCCTTTTTAAAGAAAGCAAAGGTTTTTAATTACTCTGTATCTGTTTGGAAGGAAGAGAATGGTGATGTTGATTTAACCTTGTATATAGGTTTAAGCAGAAGCATAAGGCCTCGTTCACATCAGGGCCGTTTCTGTGCGCTTTCCACAGCGCACTGCCCTGTGCGTTCAGCAAGGTATTGATTTTTCCATGTAACTAAATGTAGCTGGTTCACATCTATGCGCTGCGCTGAGCAGCGTTACAGAAACGTAGTGTTGCAGGCATTTCTGTGCGTTGAGCTGTAAAGCGCACAGCAATGCAAGTGAATGGGTCCGCTTTTTTAGCGCATAGAAGCGCGTACAAGCGCATAGAAGCGCATGCGTTTTTTACCCCTAACTGGAGAAAAAAATACATTTACATACAAAAACAAAGTTTTATTGACAACTGCTGCTGCTACAGTAAGCAAAACGTGCTTTAAAGAAGCGCAGCGCAACGCACAGAAACGCGGACTAAAGCGCGCACAAGCGCATGCGTTTTTTTACCATGCGCTTTAACACGTTTTTCAGCACAGCAGATGTGAACGAGGCTAAGCCAGAAATGTTTCCAATCATGAGACTAGACTAACTGACTTCGCTAGAACTTATATTACTTCCTGTATGCTTCCCATTGTGCACTCTACATGCTGTACAGCAAACCGGCAAATTCTTGCAATTTCTTGCAAGGGAGGAGGATAAAATTATTTGAAATTAGATATTGTATGTTAGGTGCTCAACCTTTGAGTTCCCAATGGCAATCATCTAGTAAGTATAGCCCTGGATAGAAGCTCATGTGGATTTAGTACATTTATAAGACAGGCTAAGGCAAACAGCAGAAGACCTGGATGAACAACTGTCAAGGAGAAAAATTAAATAGAAAATGTAAGAAGCTGTAAATGAAATACACACAACACACCTGGAGCCTAGTTGTTCAGAGTAACAGGTGCAGAGTTTTTTTACTTAGAAAACTACAGCTTTCTCCAACTGTTTTGCTCTTTCCCACTGCAATGAATGAAGAAGCGGTCTACCATCTACAGAAAAGCACCATCTAACAGCTGGAGGGAATGGCAGTGCTGTAAAGCCAGCCATACACGGATCAATAACAGCAGGTGAATAATCACTCTAGAACTGACATTCTGCCAGATACAGTAGTAACGATTCATCCTACCTTTGTCCACTTGATCTCAGTTAGATTTCAGTAGAATTTACCCAATAATTAGTTGAACTGCAAAAGTCTTTACAGTTTAGATTGCTACAGTACAAGGCTAACATAGTAACATAGTTAGTTTGGTTAAAAAAGACATCTATCCGTCCATCCATGAAGTTCAACCAGAAAGAAAACAAAAAACCTGCACATATCCCGGTTGATCCAAGGGAAGGTGAAAAACCTTATAAGGCCTGTGCCAATTAACCTTAAAAGGGAAAAATTCTTCCCGTCTCCAGATGGCAGATAAATCCTTGGATCAACTCTCCCAGGAATTACCTAGTAATTATAACCGTGGATGCCCCTCAATGCAAGGAAAGCATCTAAGCCCTCTTTAAAAGCAGATCTAGAGTTTGCTATAACTACTATAACTACTTCCTGAGGTAAGATATTCCAGATTTCAACTACTCTTACTGTAGATGTACTTTCTAAATAGATGGCAAAAACTTTTTTTCCTCCATACGCAAATGATGTCCCCTTGTCCGTTGTGCAACCTTAGGAACAAAAACCTCATCTCAAGCTTTTGTATTGCCATGCCATGTCAGGTCACCCCTCAGTCGCCTTTTCCCAAGCTAAATAAGCCCAGCTTGTCCTACCTTTCTTGGTAAGGGAGATCTTCCCTCTTTCTGATTAATTTAGTTGTCTTTCTTTGAACCTGTTCTATAAATTCAATGACATTTCTATAGTGTGGTGCCCAAAACTGTATCCCATACTCCAGATGTGGCCTCACAAGTGATTTATACAGAGCAGTAGTATACCAGCATCTTGAGATTTTATTTCCCACTTCATGCAACCCAAAATGTTATTTGCTTTAGCTATCGCTGTGTGTATGATTACTTAACTTGTTATCAACCAGTATTCCCAATTCCTTCTCCAAGTCTGATGTTCTCAGCTATATGCCATGTATTTTATATAGTGCTCTACCATTTTTATGCCCAAGGTTCATGACTTATCAACATTAAATTTCATCTGTCATGTGCCTGCCCCCAATGTATAAATCTGCACCCCCAGTGTGTGCATTTATACATTACCTGTCCAGTAGCAGCCTCTGTGTGGTTACAGTCCATCTTGCCGGGCAGACGCGTACACACTAGTGGTGCATAGTGTCTGACGTCAGATGCTATGCGCCATTAGCATGTATGCGGAACCCAGGGAGATGGAAGGTCATCGCGTGCAGGCACATTACCGGACAGGTAATGTTTAAATGCACACCCCGGGCACGTCTACACATTGCGGTGGCAGTGGCGAGAGTTTTGTCGCTCGTTCTGAAATCGGACGCCGTATCACCGCATACCCGACCAACCAACTTCGGCCCGACATTTTGCGGCATGCGCGATAAACAATGCGACCAATTTCCGGGCCGAAATTGGTTGCTTTGTTGGTCGAGGATGCACTTGGCGGCACCGATTTTCATCCAGTTCGATAGTAATCGAATTGGATGGTTGATTAGCCACCAAGTTGTCTGAAGTATGGCTACCTTAAGTAATAAGTGAATATTCTGCAAAGCACCGCAGAAGATGTCGGCACTAAAGAAATACTAAATATTTCTGAATTTCAACCTATGCACTGTTTCATATTATAATAAATATAGGGTTTACATGATTTGCAAATCATTGTATTGTGTTTTTATTGACATTTTACACAGCATCACAACACTTTTGGAACTGGAGTTCTATTTTATAAGTACACTAAGCTTTTAAAAGACAACTGTACTGACATTTTTCATTTTCTGCTACCCATGTTAATTACAGGTAGGCAAAATAAAACCTTCAAGAGCTTATATCAAAAAATGCCTGGAAATGCTTACAGTAAGTAATGCTGATGATCAGGTCAGAGACACCCTTATTTATTGGTCTCTTCCAGCTGACAAGACTTTGACTGCAGCAGTATCTGAATCACACACCTGAAAACAGCAAGTCTAGTCTGACATCACTCAGAAACATCTATATGCTTGTTCAGGCTTTGGCTATAGTAAAGTATTAAAGGCAGATGATCAGTAGGACAGCCAGGGAACTGGTATTGTTTAAAAGGAAAACAATATAGTAGCCCTCATGTCCCTCTCAGCTCAGGTGCCCTGTAAGGAAGAGTAGAGCCAAACCTGTCCTATGGTGGCCATTAACGGTACAACTCTCCAGACGGTCAATTATCCAATTCGATCATAATATTGATTTGAAACGATAGTTCGGGTCCACTAAGGGAAGGAAAGCTGCTATGTAGTTTAATCAGATAATGGAATCGGTCTGCTTTTGTTTTTTGTGGGTGTTTTTCACTTAATCTGATGGGATATTTTACTAGCTTTCCTTCCGGTAGTGGGGCCCGAACAATCTTTTCGGGAATGATATTACGATCAAATCAGATGAGTGATCGTCCAGAGAATTGTATCGTTAATGGCGAGTTGGCGACCTTTTATAGAGGAGTTCTAAAGTGTCCACAAATCCACATGGTCTGCACACATACAGATCGGTCTGCAAATGCTTCAGTTACAAACTGATAGACAGACAAGTGCCACTTGGTATACATATACTGTATACTGTATATATGCTACTGATGCAGCCCCCTCTACTGGCCAAGTCTGCAATTTGAAGCAGATGACTTTGTGCCTGTCTATAATGAAATACCCCAGGAAATATTTTACTGAGCCAGTGCTTTCTATAGCAATTACAATTGTGTAGATGTGCTAGAACTGTTACTTCTCCACTACTGTTTATTCTAAAGGGTTAAATCCCACAACATTTTGTCTCATTTCCAAATTATCAGCACTGCCCCTCCCCTCCCCATAACGCCATGCACCTGCCAATTCCTTCATTTACTCCTAACTCCTCTATGCTCAGCAGTATAATTAACAAACAATTCCAGTTTTCAGCCCAGTGAAATTTTCCTTTCCTAATCTAACTTGGTTGCTGATAATAACGTTGCTCTCTCCAGTGTAATTGCATGTGGAGAATGTAGGGTAGATAGAACTGCAATCATGTGGATTCAGCGCAAATGTCAGCGACTGATCTACATGCTCTGTGTTGCCAGGCGTAGATGGGAGTGTTAGAAGAACCCTGTTCCTTAGCCTTGCTCCCTGCCACTGGTAATAAATGTGACTGCCTAGCTTCTGTCTCGTCACAACTGTTATGTACAGTATATCCTATTTAACATAGAAAACAGCCCAAGCCTTTATTCGCTAGGCAGAGATGTATTCATAAATAAGACAGGGGCTGAGGCAGGCAAGTGATAAATGTAGCAAGAGTACATTCATAAGACAGAGAGTGGTATAGCAATGGGGGGTGAAGAGGTTGTGACCATTTCAGGGCCCTTGGACCAAAGAGGTCTACATGAGCAAAGCAGTTAATTCAGGCAACTGAGGCGGCTAAAAGTGGTAATTTGGGTAGTACATCCAGCACCCAATAAAATAGCAGGCTCCGGGGCCACCACAAGTTGTATAACAGACAGCCTTAGTGCCCTCTATTAGATGGAGCACCTGAGGCACCCAAAATACCAATAAAAGCTAATCCCTGTTAGGCTTGGTGGTATATTCTCCACAGTCAGCACGTGGTGTATATCCTGATGTGAAGGAGGTACACACGCTAGCACAAGGAACCAGGATATCCCCAGTTTAGTGAAGGAGAGGACTGACTCCAACAGGATATGTGGCGCACAGAGCAGGCGTAGATCCGAACAGCCACAAACAATCCTTTCACTATAGTGGCTCAGCGCAAGGTAGCGCTGAGCGCATAAACCAGAACTCAGAAGATTAGGACAGGTAACAGAGTGAACGCTTGCTGGACTAATCACTACTTAAGTGACAGCAAGCGTCCATAACAAGACAGACTGGAATGAGGCAGCCAATGCGATTGCAGCGGTGGCGTGCTTCACAAGGACAGGACAGAATAGTCGGGAAATAGAGTCAAAGAAGGCAGACGTAATACCCACAAATATACAATAGGTATGATTCCCTAGCGTACTACGATTACAGCTATCAATGAAACTACAAACGACTGACTGACATATGTATATATCGGCGATTAACCGATATATGACATAAACAAGGAACACGAATTAAGAACTGGAGCAGGACAAGGAACAAGACTAAACTAGCTAAGCACGGGTGATCAAGATACGTGCAACCTACTAAAACATTGCTGGAAACTGACTGAATGAACACAGGATATAAACAGTTCGAGTACGTATATATCAACGACACTGATGTATTAACGTAACACGAATACAAGGAAAATAACAAACACGCTGGTATGCGTATATATTGGCGATGAACCGATATATAATGCAAGACTAGCAAAGTAACAATTACTGATAAACAGAACATGACTTAGAAGGACTCACTGACCCCTTTGCAGGAGTCAGTGCAGTCCAAATGAGATCTAGGAGTGAAGCAGGCCCAGGCAGAGTAACAGACTGATCTGAAACTATGATAGCCCGAGGACCCCTGTAGGAAGCAGATCTTTATACTGAGGTCATCTAATGGGAGCAGACATGCAGATTCCCACACAGGTGAATGGTAATCATTCAATCCTGAGCTGGCCAGAACTGCAGAGCCACTGCAGATAGAATCTGCAACTAGTTTGAGTGCAAACCAAACTATGCAAGCAAATGCATGTAATGACATCAAAAACTGCTTGTCTTCAGTAAAACTGCAGCCAGCAGTACATGCTGCAGACGTGATCATAACAATCCCAGCTATTAATATAGACACCTATGACGGCGCCTATATTATCAGTGAGGGTGGCCGAGGGTTTAGAGTTAGACTTCGGAGGGTTCTTTTAGGTTTAGGCATTGGACAATAAGGTTAGGCTAATATCAATAAAAATGACAGATATTTTGTTATCGGAATAACCCACAGTAGAATATCGGCAAGTTATTGATGTGTACAAATTCTCAAAGCGCCCATATTAAATGTATGCCTACATCATGCCCTTCTCCAGCACTTTACTGGTAATGTAGTAGTAATTATCATTTGTGTATGTGCTTTGTACTTTAAGTAAAGGTACCATAATCCTTATCAAACCATTTTTTTTTTGCATATGCTAATTAGACATGGCCCGAACCTCTGATTTTAGATTCGCGAACCTCCCGCGAAAGCTCGCTTCGCACGAACTTTCACGAACCACAATAGACTTCAATGGGGAGGCGAACTTTGAAAACTAGAAAAATGTATGAAGGCCACAAAAGTGATGGAAATATGTTTCAAGGGGTCTAACACCTGGAGGGGGGCATAGCGCAGTGGGATACGTGGGAAAAGTCCCGGGGAGAAATCTGGATTGGACGCAAAGCAGCATTTTAAGGGCAGAAATCACATTGAATGCTAAATTGCAGGCCTAAAGTGCTTTAAAACATCTTGCATGTGTATACATCAGTGGATCAAGAAATAAGAACTCTAGCACTCTCTTAACAGCAGTAGGAGATGGGACTTGGACCTAAAGAACCAATGGAGTATGTGCGTGTCGTCTCTTTGAGGGGCGTGCACGGGCTGAGTAGAAGACAGCAATACAATATGCGGGGGGATCTAGACCTGGCGCCCACCACATCCGCATCGCATCCTACCTGAACCAATCTGAACAAACTGTAAGTGTATTTTTAAGTCTCAATAAACTATCATTTGAAGCGCAGTGCTGGCTACACCTCGCCTCCCTCCTCACATGTGTATACATCAATCAGGGAGTGTAATTAGAGTACTGCTTCACACTGACACACCAAACTCACTGTGTAACGCACCGCAAACAG
Organism: Hyperolius riggenbachi; assembly: GCF_040937935.1. Lineage (NCBI taxonomy): Eukaryota > Metazoa > Chordata > Amphibia > Anura > Hyperoliidae > Hyperolius > Hyperolius riggenbachi. Next base: position 182,052,326 of record NC_090654.1, read on the forward strand.
CTGTTTGCGTAGTGACGGCCATGCTGGACTGGTGCGCATCATGGCCAGAGTGCAGGCCGTGGCGCTTTTCAAGCCCATATTGTAGCCGGGCTATGGTAGCTGAATGATAGAACAGTGACTGTCCAGATGATCGAATTTGGTCTGTCCACAATGAAGCAACAACCTTATTATCTTTGGTGTGCCACCCCCCGAGAGACTCATATAGCCGGCGGTCATTGTTTCATTGTGACACGCAAGCCCCTTCACCGCGGCAAGGTAATGATCACAAAGGGGAATGGGCACATGTACATGCCTTTTGCTTTGTTGTTGCAGCTGCAGTGTAGCCAGAAAAATTAGGCAGACATGTACACGCACCAGAAAAATTATTATAGCGGCCGCTGCTAGCAGCGGCCTAAAAAGTTCGGGAATCTGCCTGGAGTCCTGAACCCTGTTGGTGGTGGCGGAGAAGGCAGTCAATCAGCCTGCGGGCAGAGGTGCTGTGTGGGGAGCGACTTAGTCTTGGGGCAGGCAGCCAGTCACTGCGCTGAAGGTCCTTTCTTACAGGATGCTTGAGGCAGGGCAAGACAGAAGTTGGGTGGCAAATTGGGACAGCTCTGGCCACAGGTCAAGCCCGCGCACCCAGTAGTCCAAGGGTTCATTGCTGCTCAGTGTCTACATCCACACTTAAGGCCGGGTAGTCGGCTACCTGCCGCTCCTGGCGTTGGTGGAGGGTGGATCTGGAAGCACTAAGTCGAGGCGTTGGACTAAAGAATGTCCGCATGTCCGACATCACCATGAGATCGCTGGAGCATCCTGTCCTTGCCTGCGTGGACATGGGAGGAGGATTACTGGCAGTGGTACATTTATTGCGTTGTGCTATGACATCACCCTTTGTAAAGCATAGTTGACAGCTTGTTCTGCATGTGCTGCATCCTTTTTGCCTTCAGGTGAGTTTCTAACATGTCCGCCACTATACCGAGGGTCTAGTAGCGTGGCCACCCAGTACAGCTCATTCCCCTTGAGTTTTTTTATATGGGGGTCCCTCAACAGGCTGGACAGCATAAAAGACGGACAGCACAAAGTTGGATGCAGACGTACTATCCATCTCCTCTTACTATTCCTCAGTGACGTCAGGTAAGTCCTCCTCCTCCTCCCAGCTACGAACAATACCACGGGAACGTCGAGCAGCACAAGCCCCCTGCCGCCGCCTCCTCCTCCTCCTCCTCCAAAGAAACACCTTCCTCATCATCCGAGTCTGACTCCTCTACCCCACATGACTCTTCTTCCTCCTCCCCCCTCTGTGCTGCCACAGGTGTTGAGGAAACATCTGATTCTGATGTATATTGCTCCCACAACTGTTCCTGCCGTAACTGTTCCTCTTCACGCTCCTCCACAGCTTGATCCACCCCTCTACGCACGGCACGCTCCAGGAAGTAAGCATATGGGATCAAGTTGCTGATGGTGCCTTCACTGCTACTCACCAGGTTGGTCACCTCCTCAAACGGCTGCATGAGTCTGCATGCATTTCGCATCAGTGTCCAGTTGTTGGGCCAGAACATCCCCATCTCCCCAGATTGTGTATTTCTACTGAAATTGTAGAGGTACTGGGTGACGGGTTTCTCTTGTTCTAGCAGGCGAGAGAACATGACCAGAGTCGAATTCCAGTGAGTCCAGCTATCACATGTCAAGCATCTCACCGGCAACTTGTTTCTCCACTGAATGTCCACAAAGCGTGCCATGGCCGTGTAAGATCGCCTGAAAGGCCCAAACAACTTCCTGGCCTGCTTCAGGACGTCCTCTAAGCCTGGGTACTTTGACACAAATCTTTGAATGACTAGATTCAGCACATGTGCCATCCAGGGTACATGTGTCAGCTTTCCCAAATTCAAAGTGGAAAGGAGATTGCTGCCGTTGTCACACACCACGTTGCAGATCTCCAGCTGGTGCGGGGTCAGCCACTGATCCACCTGTTTGTTAAGAGCAGCCAGGAGAGCTGCTCCAGTGTAACTCTCCGCTTTGAGGCAAGACATGTCTAAGATGGCGTGACACCGTCGTACCTGGCATGCAGCATAGGCCCTGGGGAGATTGGGCTGTGTAGCTGTAGAGGAGATCGCAGCACCAGTAGAGTTGAACTGCCACTCAGCTGAGGAGGAGGAGGATGACCGTGAAGAGGATGTAGCAGGAGGAGAGGAGGTGGCAGGAGGCCTCCCTGCAAGCCGTGGAGGTGTCACAAGTTGGTCCGCTGCACAGCCACGTACTCCCTGCTTGCCATCGGTCACCAGATTGACCCAATGGGCTGTGTAAGTTATGTACCTGCCCTGACCGTGCTTGGCAGACCAGGCATCCGTGGTCAGGTGGAACCTTGACCCAAAGCTTTGTGTCAGAGCTGACACCACTTGCCTCTCAACTTCACGGTACAGTTTGGGTATCGCCTCTTTAGAGAAATAATTGCGGCCTGGTATCTTCCACTGCGGCGTCCCAATGGCCACAAATTTACGGAAGGCCTCAGAGTCCACCAGCTTGTATGGTAATAGCTGGCGAGCTAACAGTTCCGCCACGCCAGCTGTCAGATGCCGGGCAAGGGGGTGACTGGCAGAAATTTGCTTCTTCCACTCAAAGATTTCCTTCACGGACACCTGGCTGCTGTGGGCAAAGGAGCAGGAACCGCTCAAGGGCAGAGGCAGAGTGGAGGAGGGTGGCTATGAAGGTGCAAGGGAGAAAGCGGCTGAAGATGCTGCACCTGAAGGAGGAAGAGAAGGAGGGGGTGGCTTTACTTTTGTGTGCTGCTTTTGCTCAGGTGCTCTTCCCATTGCAGTTTGTGCCTTTTCTCCATGTGCCTTTGTAAGGCACTTGTCCCTACGTGAGTGTTGGCCTTTCCATGGCTCAATTTGTGGAGGTAGAGACAACAGATGGCATTGCTCCGATCTGAGGCACACACATTAAAAATGTGTCCAAACCGCTGAGCCCCCTGGGGTGATGGCACTATGGTGGCATCAGCAGCTGATGTTGAAGGGCATGTTGGCTGGCTGTACATAGGTGGCGATACATGGCACCGGACACTGCCACCAGCTGTTTCTGATGACGAGCTCCCCCTGCTTCTTTCAGCAACTCTTCTCCTCCTACTCCTCTCTGACTCCCCCACTGAACTGTCCCCTGTTCATCTCCTCTATTGGGAACATACGTGGGATCCGTATCATCGTCATCATCATAATCATCCTGCCCAGCTTCGCTTGCCTCAGACACCTCCAAAACTGCACCAACAGCAGGTACTTCATCATCTTCACATGTTATGCCCATAGTGTCGCTGCCTAACTCAGATATATGAGGTGGTGTAACTTACTTAGCGCCTTCATCTGGTTGTAACAATAATGGCTGTGAATCAGTTAATTCCCCACCAATTAACTCCTGTGAAGTGTCAAATGCAACAGATGTGGTGCTTGTAGTAGCGCTGGTGGCTGCTAAAGATGAGGTGTTCTGTCTTAAATAGTGAACTACGTCCTGACAATCTTGGGAGTTGATGGGACATGCCTTCTTCTGAGCACTGTACTTTGGTTGAGGGCCGCACAAAATCACATCAACACGACCTCGCACAGACCTGCCGGGTGACCTTCCTCTGGGTCTGCCTCTACATCTGACTGCTTTGTCCGTTGTGTCCATATATGGGGGGGGGGGGGGGGGGGATGAAGTGAAAGGTATGCACTGACTTGACTAATACAATGTGCAGTCACACAGGTGCAGTTAACAGGTATGCATGGAGTGGTATATCACACTGTGTGCACTCATGTAGGTGGGTGGGTGCACTGAACACAACAGGTAGGTATATCCAGTGATGAAGTGGGTGCACTGAACACAATAGGTAGGTATATGCAGTGATCGGTATTACAATGTGCACCTGTCACACACAGACAGGTAGCGGACAGGCACAATGACAATGTGTGCGCTCAACTCATGTAGGTAGGTGCGTGCACTGTGAACAGGTAGGTATATGCAGTACTGGGTATTTCAATGTGCACCTGTCACACAGGTAGGTAGCGGACAGGCACAGTGACACTGCGTGCGCTCACGTAGGTAGGTGGGTGCACTGTGAACAACAGGTAGGTAGGTAGGTATATGCAGTACTGGGTATTACAATGTGCACCTGTCACACACAGACAGGTAGCGGACAGGCACAGTGACACTGCGTGCACTCATGTAGGTGGGTGGGTGCACAGTGAACAACAGGTAGGTAGGTAAGAATATGCAGTACTGGGTATTACAATGTGCACCTGTCACACACAGACAGGTAGCGGTCGGACAGGCACAGTGACACTGCGTGCGCTCACGTAGGTGGGTGGATGCACAGTGAACAACAGGTAGGTATATGCAGTGATGGGTAATGTGCACCTGTCACACACACAGGTAGTCACTAAATGTGCTGGGCCTGGCTGTGGCACACACACAGTATGAATTATCAAGGGTGTCTATGCAACACAAGTGTCAGTGGGACATACAGAAAAAAAAATAGATCACAAGAACTAGATTAGCTCTCAAAAGAGCTGTTGTGGGTTGCTCTTTTAGCAATAAGAATCAGCAAGGAGCAAGCTAAGAAGCCTACAAGAACCTAACTAATCTCTCCCTATGAGAGAGTCTACAGCAGCTGTCAGAAGCTGTCCCTTCTCTATTTACTGCAGGCACACTAGTGAGTATAATGGCCGGTGGTGACTGCCTTCTATAAGGGGCGGAGTGGCTCCAGGAGGGAGTGTAGCCTGATGTAGAGGGTCAAAGTTGACCCTAATGGCAAACCGAACTTCCGGAAAAGTTTGCGGTTCTCCGCGATCACGAACCACCGGAAGTTCGCCGGGAACCGTTCGGGCCATCTCTAATGCTAATCTCACAAAGTGCTTGTCCTTGGAAATCCTGTTTTGGTGATATGTATCATTCAATCATTATACATATGGTTCCGGTGGGATGCAGCAGAGTGAAATTTCCTCTAGGCCTCAAGACTCTGTATCTCAGCTCAGCGACTGGTGAGGACAGGTAGCTCACAAACACGCAGAGGTGTAGCTAAGGAGCCACAGGCACCAGCAGGGGCATAACTACAGGAGAGCAGCCCCTGCAACCACCCATAGTTTTGAGGGGGCCTAACTACGAACCTTCTCTTCCTCCATTAAAGGAGTCTATACTTCAGAACAGGAGGTGACTACATTTGTTATGGGTGTGAAGATTATGATGGCCACACTTTTTGTATGACCATTGGAAGAAGGGTTTCTAGGCTGTGAGGATCCACAAGGGTAGTCAGGGGAAAAAGTGTGAACGTTGGGAACCCCATCAAAGTTGTTTTGGTTTTCTTTGTGTGGGCGCCTATAATTTGTAGTTACATTGATGGGCACCAGTGGGGTTTTACATTGTGCCTCCTCAAACACTCTATACATAACAGATGATATGGAGCACCACAACCTGCTAAGGACAGTCAGTGTCACAGAGTCCCAGAAATTACTAATGGAGGCCCTTGACAAAATGGCTCCAAAACCCTGTCTGCTTCTGCCTGATATGTTTAAATATTCACAAAGTAGAACGCTAAATGATTCATGTAAAGCACATCTTGCTTTGTTAAACAAGTGCCTATGAGGGACCTTGAAAGTTTATGTCTAGCAGCTGAACTCTTGTGCGAAGCATTATCTCATTATTTAATTAATTCATGTTTAAATGGTAAAGTGAGAAATGTTCTGATTTCAAGAGGACAAGAACAAATGTTATTGTTATTGTGTCACACTCACAATGAAACCAATAATGTGAGTTATTAATTCAGTGAAGGATTTGATATGCCCTCATAGGCACTCTAAGATGGCAACCTTGAGGGTGTACATAAGTGTTCCAGAACAAGTGTCACCATAACAATATTATATTTATTTAAAAGGGATCATCATAGGCTTTAGCGCACTGTTAAATATCTAATTGGCACACAAAATAAAATCCTTTTGGGTGGTAATGGGATAAAGTTCACCTTCAAGTGAACCTGGTCTCGGTTCATTAGATGCTATATCTCTCCAGCTCTTCATAGTTTCATCCAGCACAAATTTCCTCTTTCCAGTCCAACAGCCTTTTGTGGAGCAGCGTATTGACATCTGCATATTTACGCCTTCCAGTGCCAAAATGAACAGCTCAGAGGTTACAGCCTGTCACTAGAGCTGATCACATCCGGATCTGGGAGACATCCGGATAGTTCTATTCGGATATTGTAACGATCGGTGTAACACAGAGAGGGTCTGATTACCGGTGATCTGCAGTATCACCGAGAATGCAGAATATACCCGATTATTGATGATCTGCAGTATCACCGATAATCAGATATATATTCTAACCTCTGGACACCTGAGAGATAAGAGTGTTTCGGTGTAACAGTAATACTTTGAGTATTGCATCTGAGGGGCAGGTGCGAGGCAGTACAAGTACTGCACAAGAGACAAATTCCTTCCGTAAGCCTGAGACTCTCCCGAGGGAGGGGTCAGGCTAGGAGTAGGAAGGACAGAGTGTGAGTGACACCAAAGAGGGGGTGTCACTAACAGGTCTGGGAACTGCCTCTAACAGTAAGGCCAGTTCTCGAGGTCGGGCAAGCCAGGTTGTTAAAACACAGACAGATAAGGTACAGATTTAGGAGACAGATACGGAATCCAATGAACAGGCAAGGTTGGCAACGGAGAATCAGAATAGCAAGGTACAGAATCAGGAGGCAGGTACAGAGTCCAGGAACGAGCAGAGTTTGGCAACAGGATATCAGAAATAGCAAGGTACAGAATCAGAGTTCAGGAGGATAGTCAGGCAAGCAAAAGGTCATAACAAATAATACAGATCAATATTCCTAACGCTAAGGTGTGAGCCCCGTGATTATCAACACCTTTGGAAACTATGCTAGAACACAGATACTGACAAGGTCTGAGTGCTACCACGTAGTGATCGCAACGACAGACACCAGAGAACTGACCAGCACCCAGTATATATACATCAGCGCTTCCAGCGCCTCCCCTAAGTGCTGGACCAATGAAAAGTGGTGGAAATGTCAGCTGACCAGCTTGGTCAGCTGACCTTCTTCTGGCTGTCATATAAACTCTGCCCCTCAGTGCGCGCGCACGTCATTCTAAACCTGTGTGGACTATCAGTCCCAGCCACACCAGTCACGCTTTGCAATGTCTCTCCTGGCCTGCATGCGGAGTGAGACGCACCACTATCAGCACATGCGGTGGCCTCCCCGCGCCTGGTCAGACTGTCAGTAGCAGGCCTGTGCGCGAAAACCGCCGCGTCAGACGCGGCGGTTTCTCTGCGTTCTGCTATGCCAGCCGCGGAAACATCCGCCTCATCCTGCGTCCATGCGGCGGCTTTTCCGCGTTTCTTCACAGATATCTCCCAGTTACCTAGGCGGGGGGGTCAACCTTACCTGTCTGACCTATTCTTTGGTCTGTCCCTTGGCGCCTCCCACGATGTGGTCCAAGCAGCAGTCACGTGATTACAAACACTTCCTCCTTCCCGGTTGAAGGCGGAAGTGTTTGTGATCATAAGACGTGCGTGGAGCGCATCGTGGGAGGCGCAAAGGGACGGACGAAGAAGACGTCAGACAGGTAAGATTAACACCCCCGCCCACCCCGCACAGGTTTACTGGGAGATATCCGGATTGGACATTGGAAAAGGTTCACATCAGTACTGAACTCATCCACTGAAGCACCTGCACAGGGCAGCCATCAGGGGGGGACAAATGACACTGCAGTGAGGGGCCCAGGGCTTCTGGGGGCCCTGTCCCCCCCCCCCCAAATCGCTGGAAGGGTCGCATTTGCTGGCTTCAGGCCTGTGGCTCACTAACCAGCACACCGCGTTCCAGCACTGAGAGAAGAGTGACATCAGATGAGTGCAGAGCAGATGAGTGAGCCTGCTACTATACTATACTGGGGAACCTATACCTGGCTACCTATACTGGGGGCACCTATGCCTGGATACCTATACTGGAGGCACCAGGAAGAAAAGAGGGGGACAATAGAGAATGGATTAAGGATAAGAATGGACCTACAAGTCCCTATCCCATTTGTTAACCGGGAACGATCTGTATTTTGCTAATATTTGGCTCCACCCACAACATGCCATGGACATGCCCACTTTTTGCCGCATCACACTGTGCATGCTGCTTTCTTCAGTGTCGGAGCCATGCACATTTTTTGCCGCAGCACACTTTGCGCATGGACATGGGGGTGGGGTGGCTAGTGGGCGGGCACAGTAACCAGTGGGTTGTCACAGGGAGGGGGGCCCAGGCTTGATGATGTGTGAGGGGTCCCAAAATTTCTGATGGCGGCCCTGCACCTGCATCATGGAACTCCTGACTTATATAAGTTATAGTTTTTGTCATATTATTTAGTTAATAAGTACAGATTTTACGTTAAGGTATTATTGTTAATATATGTAAAAAGGTGTTTCTGCAGAGGGAGTGGTTAGGGTTAGGCACCACCAGAGGGAGTGGTTAGGGTTAGGCACCACCTAGGCGGTGGATAGTTTTGGGCAACCCTAGGGGTGGTGGTTAGGGTTAGGCACCACCGGGGCGGGGTGGTTAGTGTTAGGCGCCACTAGGGGAGTGATTCGTTTAAGGCACCACCAGGGGAGGGTTCTGTGTGAGGGTAGGGTTGGGTTAAGCAGCACTGACAAAAAATGCAACGCCATTTAATGTTAATATTTATTTGTTATTATATCTCGTTTGTTTTTTTTGCAACAGTAAATATCGTTATCAAATTTTGATAATACCTGGCGCCAAATTCATTAATAAGTCGGGCCTTTTTTTCACGGCACCTTATTTTCATGCACGCCTTTTCTTCTTTTTCTGCATGAAAGAGTTAAACATCAGATATGCAAGTGACAGTTTCTTTCTAGTTAGTACTTAGGTGGACTACAGCGTAACCCTCACTGCTAAGGAATTACAGCCATAAAACTATTTCCTGGCAAAGAAAAGCTTTTTGAGTTTTTCTTCAGTCGGGACATAGACTATATTGTAATTCTCACTGATAAGGAATTACAGCCATAAAACTCTTTCATGGCGGAGAACATCATCTGAGTGCAGGGTAGAGATAAAAAAAGGTTAATTTTTCATATATTTTGGTTTAGAACTCTGACTGTGTGAAAGATTGTATCATTCAGTTGAGATAATACAGCATTAAACTTAACTTTTTTAACTGATACACAAAAAAAATAGATACATCTATATAAAAAAAGTCATTTTTAAGAGTAGGAGGATAGATATAATTGTTTCTCATCCATTTATCGGGATGGCAGCAGATGTCCTCTCCTGATGACACGCTCGCTGGTTCCCGGCATGCGCTTGACAGCAAGGGGGTCGGGCACATAGCTCGTCTCGTCCTCAGTACACTCTCAGGCGGTGACTGAGGTAGTGTCAACGGACACTTAGACAGGCTTACTGAGTTTGTACCATCTGAAATTCTTAGGAAGCTGACACGTAGGTAGGCTTAGCTGTGACTGTTGTCAGCTGTCAGATTATCAGCTGACAGGCAGGCTGTGTAATTGGTGATTGTGTGGCCAGCCACTGATTGGTTGCACCTCATATTTAAGCCTGGACAGTGCACTTGTTAATTGCCTGTGAAAGCATTAGCTTTGGTGTGTTGCTGGGTGCTCGTTTGTACTGCTATTTCTGTGGATTGTTTGCCTTGATTTGACCTTTTGCCTGTACCTGGAATTCCCTTGTTTTCTGCCTGTACTGACCTTTTGCCTGTTACCAACCCCCACCGTGTTTGCTGCCTGGAGGGATCTTTTGCCTGTTACTGACCAACAGGGTTTGCTACCTGGACTGACCCCTTACTTGTTTGACTACAATTTGGATTGCCCCTTTATCCAATCTACTGTGTATAGCCCAGATTTAGACTTAATTTTTTTTCTGCTCTCATCCGTCAGTCTTTATACCTTGTGCAATAAGACCTGGGTGTAACCGAAGTCAGGCAGACATTTTGAGATCTTCCGTTCAAGCGGTGACGCGCCACATAGGGTGAAGACAACGGTGTCAGAATGGGGCATTAAGACTGATAAAAGAGTAGGGATCCTGGCAGGTCTTACAGTTAGACTGATCAGGGGTTTATTTTTAGATGTATTTATTGTATTTATAAAGCGCCAACATATTACCTAGTGCTGAACATTCGTTAAGGTTACAGACAATATTTAAGGGTGACGTACAGCAATAAGACAATACAGGAACACATATAAACCAGATCACACTGCACAATATGAGTACAAGGTACTGCTTAGTCAGCCACTGGATGGGAGCATGGAGATTAGGCAAGTCAAATTCACTCAAGAGTTCACTCAGATCCATAGGATGGGTGTACGGTAATGGAGGTGCATAAACAGGTAGAAGACGCAAGGAGTAGGACCCTGCCGAAGGCTTACTATACACGAAAGGTAGGGGACCAGAGTTCAGCTGTGGGATTAGAGCACCAGTGAGGGAGGTATTCCAGAGTGAAAAGGTGCATTTTGAGGGGCTTCTTGAAGATGTTAAAGGAGGGGGAAACCCTAATGGGGGGAGGTAGGGAGTTCCATAGTGTTGGAGCAGCTCTTGAGAAGTCCTGAAGACGTGCATGGAACTGGGTGATGTGGGGGGCAGTCAGGCGAAGTTCATTGGAGGAGCGGAGTGAGTGGCTAGGTATGTACCTCTGAGTAAGATTGGAAATTTACTTTGGGCAGGTTTTGTGTACAGATTTAGAGGCCAGACACAGTATCTGAAGTCTGATTTGGGACTGGATAGGAAGCCAGTGGAGGGTTTCACAGAGGGGAGCTGCCGTGGTGGAGCTCACTGCCTTCAATTTATCTAAAATAGCAGGAGGGAGAGCATGGACAGGTGAGCCTCAGGGGAGGGAGGGGCGGGGCCCACCCCGCCCCTCCCTACCACTATGCCCGCTGCTACCCCTTCCTGGCTGCTATCCCCTCCAGCTCAGAGGGACCCCCCCCACACACACACACACACACTCACACACACACACACTGGATAGTGGTTAAGGGTTCTGCCTCTGACATAGGTGCCCTGGGTTCAAACCTTGGCTCTTCCTGTTTCAGTAAGATGTTACCTATTTAGTAAGGAGTTCTTGGACAAGACTCCCTAAGACTGCTACTGCCTACTGAGTTCTAGTGGCTGCCTCGCATGCGCTTTAAGTTCACCAGGAGAAAAAAACTATACCAATACTGGAATTATTATTATACAAGCTGTACATTTTTCATTGTTTAAAAGTGTCATATTGTCAGTGTTGTCCCATGAAAAGACATTAATAAAATATTTACAAAAATGTGTGAGAGATGTACTGACTTTTGGGAGATACTATACACTGTTATACCATGACACGGAGGACCATTTACAATTATAATGGCTCAGTCTTCGCAGATAAACTGAATAAACTATTGCCAAGCGCGTGGAAATGGAAGCACATAACAGACATAAATGGTTTACTGGAAAAAAATATATATTCCTCTGAAACCCTCAAATAGAATCTTGTCCATGCCCCGCCATACAGAGTCAAATGCTATGGAAGGAAAATATTGACAACATTGTAAAAGTTTATTCCTTGCTCAGCCCTGCGTTATGACGTGTAGCCTTTGGTTGACCTTCCGCTTCAATCCGTAATGAATACTGTTTTTCCTGGTGACCCTTTCACTTGTAACTGCAGCTGACACTAGGAACTAATGGAATGTGGTCAGGTGCTGGGTCTCATTTTAAGCACATTAAAGTCCATTTTTGCTTCAGCATCTTGCCATTAAGTATAATAGGGTATTCTGCCTGACATTTCGGCTGATATTTTGTAGCTGTGAATACGCAGACTGGAAAACGTGATGTATTATTGCTATAATGTCAAAGAGGAATTGATCTCTTGCAGACAATTCCATAATCCTCTCCACCCACAAATCCTGTTTTAACGCTTGAGGGTGAATTATATGAGATGCCCGGGATGTGGAGGAGAAAGATTAATCCATTGTCTTTCTTTTTCTTTTTTTTTGATACATTGGTGTTTAAATGCAATTTTTCTGAAATTGATGACTGTAGATCCACTGACTATCCTGATGTGGAATGCTATCACGAATTGCGGTTGTAGTTTATAAATCATTATTTAATACTGGTGACGTTCTTATTGCCATACATTATTCACAATGATATAGGTAGAACTGCTTCAGAAGAGATTAAAACGAAGATTGCAGAACACAATGCCTGTTCTCTGCACACTTGGGGCTTCCAAAGTTCTTTTTTGCATATTAATTAGTTTCTTCGGTAAAATTATCTTTTCTTCTTATCTTGTTGAAAAGCACTCTATTATCGAGTCTTTTTTTTTATTCACTCTGCTCTATTTTTGTGCAGTAATTTTTATTAAATGTTAAATGAAACTCAGGATTAAATTATAAGGTAACTTGGGTCCAACAGCAATAAAAAAAAAGAAAATATTTAAAGGAGTCATCAAGCAATCTCCCCTACCCCACAATCTACTTATCTGGAGCTTCCTCCAGCCCCTTGCAGATGTGACATGTCCCACGCTGCAACTCCACTGTCAGCTGCCAGCCCAGGGACCTCGAGGTCATCCTCTACTGCACCTGCGTGAGCCATGCTATCAATCAAGTCCACGTTGTCTGGACTGTACTGTGCAGACGCATGCATTCTGCACCTGCACAGTACAGTCCGGACAACGTGGACTTGATTGACAGTGGCGCTCTCGCAGGTGCAGTAGAGGATGGCCTGGCCAGACACCATGCAGGGATCCTGGGCCGGCGGCTGCGAGTGGAGCTGTGGCGTGGGACATGTCAGCTGCAAGGGGCTGGAGGAAGCACCAGGTAAGTAGATAGGGGGTAAGGAAAGTTGCTTGATGACTCTTTTAAGCTTTGAGAGTTTGTGAGGCAGCACACATTGCACAAATAGCGTGACCTGTGTTACCTAGGTAACACTTATGTTACCAGGGTACCGCGCTACGGTACTTGGATGTCATGTGACCCAGTACATATTAAAACTTAATCATTTGCATAGAACTCTCTTTTACCAGTACTGTTATTTCCACATAACTGTAAGGCTTGGTGGTGTATTCTCCACAGTCAGCATGCAACGCATGAGCAGACGTGGAGGAGGTACACACACTAGCACAAGGAAACAGGCTATCCCTAGTATAGTGGAGGGGAGGACTGACTCCAAAAGGAGATTGTGGCGCACAGAGCCGGTGCAGATCCGACAGCCACAAACAATACTTTTGCGGTAACGTCTCAGCGCAAGGTAGCGCTGAGCGCATAAACCAGAACTGAGGAGATCAGGACAGGTAGACAGAATGAACGCTTGCTAGCTAGCCGCTACTTAGTGACAGCAAGCGTCCACAACAAGACAGACTGGAATGAGGCAGCCAATGCGTTGCAGCGATGGCGTGCCTCACAAAGACAGGACAGGATAGTCAGGAAATAGCAGGATCGAGATAGATGAACGTAACACAGACAAAAATACAATAAGTATGTTTTCCTAGCGTATTACAATTACAGCTATCAATGAAACTATTTGTAACGTCTGACTAACATATGTATATATCGGCAATGAACCGATATATGACATAAGCAGGAACTCTGACTAGGACAGGAGTAATACAGGGAACAGGACTCAGAAGGATTCGCTATCTCTTCGCAGAGATGAACGCAATCCACAAACGGTAACAGAACAGGATTCAGAAGGATTCGTTATCTCTTTGCAGAGATGAACGCAATCCACAAACGGTAACAGAACAGGATTCAGAAGGATTCGTTATCTCTTTGCAGAGATGAACGCAATCCACAAACGGTAACAGAACAGGATTCAGAAGGATTCGTTATCTCTTCGCAGAGATGAACGCAATCCACAAACAGAACCAGGAGCAGGGTAACTACCTCAGCACGGGTGATCACGGTACGCGCAACCTACCAAAACGTGCTGGAAAGCTGACTAACTGCACACAGGATATAAACAGTTCGTGTACGTATACATCAGCGACACTGATGTATCAACGTAACACGAATACAAGGAAAATAATAAACGTGCTGGTATGCATATATATTGGCAATGAACCAATATATGATGCAAAGACCAGCAAAGTATCTTTAGAACAAGAAACACAATCGGGGGCTGAAGCGACAGCAAGACAGGCTTAAACTGAAGCTATGAAAACCCGAGGAGTCCTGCAGGAAGCAGATCTTTATACTGAGGTCATCCAATGGGAGCAGACATGCAGATTCCCACACAGGTGAATGATAATCAGTCACAAGCTGACAGCAGGGAAAGGCAGACAAAGCTATGCAGCTTGCATGGAAAGAGATCAGAACTACCTGAGCTGCAGCACTACTACTTCCAGCAATACCTGCTGCAGCAGCGATCATGACAATAACTGCATGCATTTGCTCATAGTGTTTCAATTTCTTGAGGTTTAGTCAAAATTTAGTGTGCTCATTGTTAATTGTTAATTGAGTGAATAAAAATAAACATCAAGTACAGTAGAACCTTGGATTGAGAGTAACTTGGTTTAAGAGCTCTTTGCACTACAAGCAAAAATTTTTATGGTATTTTAATTTCATATACAAGCAACTTCTTGATATGCAAGCAAAAAATATATAAATGCGTCACGTCAGCCCAACTGAGCCAATAGTTCTTGTACTTAGTTGTACTTAAAGGACAACTGTAGTGAGACATATATGGAGGCTGCCATATTTATTTTCTTTTAACCGATTTTGGTTCCTGGACGTAGAAACTACGTCCAGGAACCATGCGCGCTACCGCGCGCTCCCGCGGCCGATCGCGCGCGTGCACGCGCGCTCCCGGCCCGCGGTTCGTTAGCCAGGCAATCAGTGAATCGGGCTATGGTGCCCGATCACTGATTCCTCTCCCCCACTGAAAAAGCGACAGCTTCTCTCGGAAGCTCGCTTTTTCCGGCTGTAACGTACCCCATGCGTCGCTCTAAGCGTGTGTTACGCTTAGAGTGACGTCATGTAAACAAACTCATGGCCGCCATCTTGTGGCCAAAAAGTAAAACTACAACTAAAAGTAAAAAAAATAAAATTCAAACACACATTTACATTATAAATCACTTGTTTACATCCCACCCTCCCAAAACTACCCAAATAAAATGTTTAATATAAAAAAAAAAAAAAACATGTAAATATTTACCTAAGGTTCTAAACTTTTTAAATATCAATGTAAAGATGAAATACTTATATATTTTTTTTTATTTTAAACTTGTAAATAGTGATAGATTTAAAACGGAAAAAAATGCACCTTTATTTCCAAATAAAATATTGTCGCCATACATTGTGATAGGGACATAATTTTAACGGTGTAATAACCGGGACATATGGGCAAATACAATACATGAGTTTTAATTATGGAAGCATGTATTATTTTAAAACTATAATGGCTAAAAACTGAGAAATAATGATTTTTTTCTGTTTTTTTCTTATTCTTCCTGTTAAAATACATTTACAGTAAAGTGGCTCTTAGCAAAATGTACCCCCCAAAGAAAGCCTAATTGGTGGCGGAAAAAACAAGATATAGATCAGTTCATTGTGATAAGTAGTGATAAAGTTATAGGCTAATGAATGGGAGGTGAACATTTCTCAAGTGAAAACGACGGAACGCGAATGGGTTAACCACCTGAGCGGTCTGGACGAGCTCAGCTCGTCCAACACCGCCGGAGGCTGCCGCTCAGGCCCTGCTGGGCCGATTTTAATGAAATAAAAAGCAGCACATGCAGCCGGCACTTTGCCAGCCGCGTGTGCTACCTGATCGCCGCCGCAGCGCGGCGATCTGCCGCGTGCAGCGGCGAAAGAGGGTCCCCCCAGCCGCCCGAGCCCAGCGTAGCCGGAACAAACAGTTCCGGCCAGCGCTAAGGGCTGGATCGGAGGCGGCTGACGTCAGGACGTCGGCTGACGTCCATGACGTCACTCCGCTCGTCGCCATGGCGACGAGGTAAGCGAAGCACGGAAGGCCGCTCATTGCGGCCTTCCGTGTTACTTCTGGCCGCCGGAGGCGATCAGAAGAAGGCATCCGGAACGCCCTCTAGTGGGCTTTCATGCAGCCAACTTTCAGTTGGCTGCATGGAATAGTTTTTTTTTTATTTAAAAAAAACCCTCCCGCAGCCGCCCTGGCGATCTTATCAGAACGCCAGGGCAATACAAGTTGCCTGGCAGCCCTGCTGGTCCATTTAGCTGCAATAGTGTCCAAATAAAACCAGAAACAAGCATGCAGCTAATCTTGTCAGATTTGACAGAAACCCCTTATCTGCTGCATGCTTGTTCAGGGTCTTTAGTAGAGACAAAGGATCAGAAGGATAGCCAGGTAACTGGCATTGCTTAAAAGGAAATAAACATGGCAGCCTCCATATACCTCTCACTACAGTTGTCCTTTAATATGAGTGTAAAGACTGTGCAAAGTCACATTTCCATGAAATCCTCAAAAGTAACCATCACTGGATAAGTTCCTTGTAAAAGACGCACGCACGCACGCACACACACGTACGTTTGGGTGAGCCAACAGATGGCAATGATTCTGTTAGTTATATGTAATGATCCACTCAGCTGTCTGCACAGACAGACAGCTGTTTGACCATTCCTTAAGTCTGAGGGCTGCAGGTCTCTGGAAAAGAGACCTGTCTTTGCTTTGCAAGTTTCAGACCTGCTTTGCTGCTGAGGAATTTGCGTACATTCGTTATGCAAATTGCATACCTGCCTCCTTTGAAGGCTGGCAGTATAAATACCATGTTCTCCCAGAATCCTTTGCTGATCATCCTTCATGGTTTGTTACTGAGAAACTCTCCTAGAGTATCAGCCCTGTTAGTTTGTTAAAGTTTATCTTAGAGTAATTCCTGGGGACTGCACTAGGCAGCTCTTCTAGTGCAGTCAGGTTGCTTTATCTGTTTTGTCTGTGTTGCCTCTCTGCTGCGATTGTCCTGTCGCCAGCGGTGGTCGACAGGAAATCGTTCTGTCTATCTGGGGGTGCTAACCAGAGCAGCGGTTGCTACTGGTAGCCCCTTCTGTTCATCTGTCTGGATCACACTTGCCCTAGTGGTAGTGGCAGTGCCTCCTTCTGTATTCTGTCTGGGGGTGCTAACCAGAGCAGCGGTTGCTACTGGTAGCCCCATCTGTTTGTCTGGATCGCACTCGCTCTAGCTGTAGCAGCGGTGGTTCCTTCTGAACTCTGTCTGGGAGTGTAGGCCAGAGCTGCGGTTGCTGCTGGCCGCTCCTCCTCTCTGTCTTGTCTGGTACGGACGCTTGCTATAGGCTCGGTGAGGTAACCGTTAGCCAGCGTTCGCGTTCTCTATTTCGTGTTTGTGTGTCATTGGTCAGTTAGGGTGGCACGCTTATCACTGGGCGCCTAACGCGCGGTGATCGTGCAGAAATGCGTTCGCTGTTGCGAATGAGTGCGGTGTTCATGTTTAGCTAGCGTTTGTTATTTTCTTTATCTTCTCATTGTTGTTTGCTGTGCCTTTGCTACTCTCGTGCTCTGTTCTGTTCAGCCTTGTGTCACTTCTGGCAATCGCCTCTCTCCTGCGATTGCATTCCCGCTTTTGTTTCTGCAGATGTGTGTTCATCGTCGCTGGGTGGCGGCTAGATTGAGGAACACACATTTAGTCTGTCTCTGTGCTCTCTCTCTTAGAGGGCTATCGTGCCCTACTTTGCCTTATCTGTACAATTCCCATCTGGCATCTGTGGCCGTGCAGAGGCGGTGCTCGTCTGCACTCCACAGCTCCATCTGCCGGTGGGAATTGCCCTCTACTGGTGCATTGCATCCAAGCTGGGTACTATCTAATTATACGCTTGTGGAGGATTTCCGCTGTGTCAGCGCGCATCTTGTGCGCTGACCACAGAGATAGAAACCCGCAATCGTTACATTACAGTGACAGTCTTGTTTACATTTTTATTTTATACTATTTTACTATAAATTGGATTGTGGAACGAATCAGATGAGTTTCCATTAATTCTTATGGGAAAATTTGCTTTAAGAGTGCTTTGGATTGCAATCATGTTTCTGGAACAAATCATGCTCACAAACCAAGGTTCAACTGTACATGCAAAAATTTGGAAGTTGATATAAAACATAACAAAATCTCATAGTCCCACATATAGCAGACTTCATGTTAGAAGAGGACATTAGTGGCTCGAACCATGTACAGAATCAATCACAGTGCAAAAAAGTTGCATAATCAAGCCTTTGAAGACTAGAATCCTGCTGTACACAACTGGATTCCATATAAACTGGGTCCCAATCTAATGTCACTTCAAGTATATAAAGGGGAAGAAGAGACTATGGGTAAAGGCAAGGGCGGAAAACAGAAGAAAAAAGGCATAGCATAAAAAAGGGAAAAATCCTACACACAGGTGGGGTGTCTGGCTATCCCTCCATGAGGCAGCAATGAACATTTTATGTACAAGAGCCTGCCCTTCAGTATAACATGCAGTGGGTAAGATTCAGTAAACTTTATTGGCACATCCCAGAAGTAGTGTTGGGCGAACAGTGTTCGCCACTGTTCGGGTTCTGCAGAACATCACCCTGTTCGGGTGATGTTCGAGTTCGGCCGAACACCTGACGGTGCTCGGCCAAACCGTTCGGCCATATGGCCGAACTAAGAGCGCATGGCCGAACGTTCCCCGAACGTTCGGCTAGCGCTGTGCTTGGCCGAACGGGTCACGTGGTTCGGACCCGAACGCGCTCTGATTGGCCGAACGGTCACGTGGTTCGGGTAAATAAATACCCGAACCACGTCATATCTCCGCCATTTGTCTGTGGGTTTAGCTTTGGGTAGGCAGGCAGGGTAGTTCGCGCTCCAGCCACGCTAGCCAGGGTCCCCCCTGTCATTGTGTCACTGCTGGGAACAGTAGTACACCGCTTGCTCAGCCACACTATATAGCATTCTGTTTACTGCCACTCTGTGTACCTCGCTCAGCCACACTATATAGCATTCTGTTTACTGCCACTCTGTGTCTGCTGGGAATAGTAGTACACCGCTTGCTCAGCCACACTATATAGCATTCTGTTTACTGCCACTCTGTGTACCTCGCTCAGCCACACTATATAGCATTCTGTTTACTGCCACTCTGTGTCTGCTGGGAATAGTGGTACACCGCTCGCTCAGCCACACTATATAGCATTCTGTTCACTGTTCTGTGTCTGCTTGGAATAGTGGTACACCGCTCGCTCAGCCACACTATATAGCATTCTGTTTACTGTTCTGTGTCTGCTGGGAATAGTGGTACACCGCTCGCTCAGCCACACTATATAGCATTCTGTTTACTGCCACTCTGTGTCTGCTGGGAATAGTGGTACACCGCTCGCTCAGCCACACTATATAGCATTCTGTTCACTGTTCTGTGTCTGCTGGGAATAGTGGTACACTGCTCGCTCAGCCACACTATATAGCATTCTGTTCACTGTTCTGTGTCTGCTGGGAATAGTGGTACACCGCTCGCTCAGCCACACTATATAGCATTCTGTTTACTGTTCTGTGTCTGCTGGGAATAGTGGTACACCGCTCGCTCATCCACACTATATAGCATTCTGTTTACTGCCACTCTGTGTCTGCTGGGAATAGTGGTACACCGCTCGCTCAGCCACACTATATAGCATTCTGTTCACTGTTCTGTGTCTGCTGGGAATAGTGGTACACCGCTCGCTCAGCCACACTATATAGCATTCTGTTCACTGTTCTGTGTCTGCTGGGAATAGTGGTACACCGCTCGCTCAGCCACACTATATAGCATTCTGTTTACTGTTCTGTGTCTGCTGGGAATAGTGGTACACCGCTCGCTCAGCCACACTATATAGCATTCTGTTCACTGTTCTGTGTCTGCTGGGAATAGTGGTACACCGCTCGCTCAGCCACACTATATAGCATTCTGTTCACTGTTCTGTGTCTGCTGGGAATAGTGGTACACCGCTCGCTCAGCCACACTATATAGCATTCTGTTCACTGTTCTGTGTCTGCTGGGAATAGTGGTACACCGCTCGCTCAGCCACACTACATAGCATTCTGTTTACTGTTCTGTGTCTGCTGGGAATAGTGGTACACCGCTCGCTCAGCCACACTATATAGCATTCTGTTTACTGTTCTGTGTCTGCTGGGAATAGTGGTACACCGCTCGCTCAGCCACACTATATAGCATTCTGTTTACTGTTCTGTGTCTGCTGGGAACAGTAGTACACCGCTCGCTCAGCCAGAGTATATAGCATTGTGTTTACTGCCACTCTGTGTACACCGCTCAGCCAGACTATATACCATTGTTTACTGACACTCTGTGTACACCGCTCAGCCAGACTATATACCATTGTTTACTGACACTCTGTGTACACCGCTCAGCCAGACTATATACCATTGTTTACTGCCACTCTGATTCTGCTGGGAACAGTAGTACACCGCTCGCTCAGCCAGACTATATAGCATTGTGTTTACTGCCACTCTGTGTACACCGCTCAGCCAGACTATATACCATTGTTTACTGACACTCTGTGTACACCGCTCAGCCAGACTATATACCATTGTTTACTGAAACTCTGTGTACACCGCTCAGCCAGACTATATACCATTGTTTACTGCCACTCTGATTCTGCTGGGAACAGTAGTACACCGCTCGCTCAGCCAGACTATATACCATTGTTTACTGACACTATATAGCAGACTATATAGCATTGTGTGTACACCGCTCAGCCAGACTATATACCATTGTTTACTGACACTCTGTGTACACCGCTCAGCCAGACTATATACCATTGTTTACTGCCACTCTGATTCTGCTGGGAACAGTAGTACACCGCTCGCTCAGCCAGACTATATACCATTGTTTGCTGACACTCTGTGTACACCGCTCAGCCAGACTATATACCATTGTTTACTGCCACTCTGATTCTGCTGGGAACAGTAGTACACCGCTCGCTCAGCCAGACTATATAGCATTGTGTTTACTGCCACTCTGTGTACACCGCTCAGCCACACTATATAGCATTGCGTACTCTGCCAGTCAGTGTGTATATTGCTGGGATCAGTAATACTCCACTCACCGTCAACCACTATATGAGCTCAACATGAGTTCCCCAGAGACCTCCGCTGTGAGCAGCACTCCCAACAACAGCAACAGCCAACGCCCCACGCAAGCTATAACATCCACCCCAGCAGCCAGTGGTCAGCAGCAGCCCTCCCCGGAGGAGAACGTTGTGTCCATCAGTCCGTCGCCAGAGCGATTAATGAGGGCTGCCATTGAGGAGATGATGGGGCCTGATGTGGAGGAGGAGGTCTGGCTCAGGCCAGCATCCCAAGTTAATGTTGAGGACGATGAGGGGTCTGTGTCTGGGGATGTTGGGGTGGCAGAGGTGGTGGGTGGGTCAGACTCAGGAGAAGAGTTGTATGATGAGGATGATGATCGGGACCATCTGTATGTGCCTCAGAGTCCGACCCCGGAAAACATGTTGTATCGTGTGTTTAGGTACTAAAATCTGCGTTCCCTCCCAGTAGTGTTGGGCGAACAGTGTTTGCCACTGTTCGGGTTCTGCAGAACATCACCCTGTTCGGGGTGACTATATAGCAGACTATATAGCATTGTGTTTAATGCCACTCTGTGTACACGGCTCAGCCACACTATATAGCATTGTGTTTACTTCCACTCTGTGTCTGCTGGGAACAGTAGTACACCGCTCACCCGCCACTGTATAGCATTGTGCTCTGTGTCACTGCTGACAATAGTGGTACACCGCTCACCCACCACTGTATAGCATTTCTGTACTGCCACTGTACTGCTGCCAGTCAGCGTGTACTTTAAGGATAAGTGAAATGAGGAAGAAATCCGGTGAAAGAGGGAGGGGCAAGGGAAGAGGTGTTTCCCCTGACGGTTCACGTACAGGCCACAGGGGAGCACCCAAGAAAACCCACTCAATACTGCCCATGTTGTCCAGGACAACAACCCTCACAGATCCAAAAGAACAGGACCAGATAATTACTTGGATGACCTCTCAAGCGTCCAGCAGTGGGTTAAGCAGCACCAGCACATCACGCACGAGGTCCGAGTCCTCAGCCAGTTAAAGTCTGGGCTTTCTTTGAAGACTGCACTGAGGATGTTACCATGGCGATTTGCAAGGTGTGCAAGACCCGCCTGAGCAGGGGGAAAAGTATTAACAACCTCTCCACCACCAGCATGAGCCGCCACATTCTATCCAAACATCCCACTCTGTGGGCAAACGCGGCAGGACAGGGTACCACCAGCAACACTGCCTCCCTTGGGTTCACCAGACTCACCACCAGACCCGCCTCAGCAGCAGCAGTAGCCCAGCCATTGCGTGGTTCACAACATTCACAAACATCAGACGATGCTGACACTGTCACTTTCCGGACTAGTGCTCTTGAGGTCTCCCAGTGTTCATCAAACACAACAACCAACAGCCCTTCGGTGTGCAGCGCTACGGTTGAGTTGTCTGTCTCTGAGATGTTTGAGCACAAGAGGAAATTGCCAGCAAATGACCCCCGGGCCGTGGCAGTAACAGCCAGCCAGCATAGCCAAGCTTCTGGCCTGCGAAATGCTGCCATATCGAGTGGTGGAGACAAACAGCTTCAAGGGCATGATGTCAGTGGCCATCCCACGTTACGTGGTTCCCAGCCGCTACCACTTTGCGCGCTCTGCAGTGCCTGAGTTGCATGAGCACGTGGTCAGCTAAATAACCCGAAGCTTGAAGAATGCCGTTGCCTGCAAGGTTCACCTCACCACTGACACCTGGACGAGTGCGTTCGGCCAGGGTCGATACATCTTACTTACCGCGCACTGGGTGAACCTTGTGGAGCCTGGCAGCGATTCCTCACCTGCTACGGCGCGGGTGTTGCCCACGCCGCAAACAGCTGGATAACAACAGCAGCACCTACCTCTCTGACTCCTTCTCCTCCAACGCATCTCAAAGCTGTACCTCATCCGGAAATGCTAACCCAGCACCAGCAGCAGTAGGATCGTGGAAGCAGTGCAGCACAGCTGTTGGCATGCGTCAGCAAGCGTTGCTGAAGCTGATCTGCCTTGGGGATAAGCAGCACACAGGGGAGGAAATTTGGAGGGGAATAAAGGAACAGACGGATTTGTGGCTGGCACCGCTGGACCTGAAACCGGGCATGAAGCTAGACACCTGGCACGAACTGGCAATGTACGCAATAGAGGTGCTGGCTTGCCCGGCAGCCAGCGTTATGTCGGAACGCTGTTTCAGTGCTGCCGGAGGCATCATCACAGATCGGCGTATCCGCCTCTCCACAGAAAATGCAGACCGTCTGACTCAAATTAAAATGAATCAATCCTGGATTGGAAACGACTACGCAACACTCCTGGACCCCAACCAAGTAACATGACCGATGAACATCTGGGATGGTTTAGCGTTTCCGGTCCCTGTTTATTGAACCTCTCATCTGTATTACATTTATGACTGCATGGCGGCAAAAAGCATTGCTGCTATATCCGCACGCTTTTTGTCCTCATGCAAGGCCTGGGTTGTTGTGTCTCACAAAGCGTGGCCTTCTCCTCCTGCGCCTCCTCCTGTTCCATCACGTGTGCTGCTGCTGCTGCTGCTGCTGCTGCTGCTGGGTTACCGTTGCCGGTCCCTGTTTATGGAACCTCTTATCTTTATTACATTTATGACTACATGGCGGTACAAAGCATGCTATCCGCACTCTTTTTGTCCTCATGCAAGGCCTGGGTTGTTGTGTCTCACAAAGCGTGGCCTTCTCCTCCTGCGCCTCCTCCTGTTCCATCACGTGTGCTGCTGCTGCTGCTGCTGCTGGGTTAGCGTTGCCGCGTGGTCCCTGTTTATTGAACCTCTTATCTTTATTACATTTATGACTACATGGCGGTACAAAGCATGCTATCCGCACGCTTTTTGTCCTCATGCAAGGCCTGGGTTGTTGTGTCTCACAAAGCGTGGCCTTCTCCTCCTGCGCCTCATCCTGTTCCATCACGTGTGCTGCTGCTGGGTTAGCGTTGCCGCGTGGTCCCTGTTTATTGAACCACTTATCTTTATTACATTTATGACTGCATGGTGGTACAAAGCATGCTATCCGCACGCTTCTTGTCCTCATGCAAGGCCTGGGTTGTTGTGTCTCAAAGCGTGGCCTTCTCCTCCTGCGCCACCCTCCTCCTGTTCCATCACGTGTGCTGCTGCTGGGTTAGCATTACCGGTCCCTTTTCCTGGAACCTCTTATATGTATTACATTTATGACTGCATGCCGACAAAAAGCATGTTACCTGTGCAAAGAAAACAGACATTTCCCGCATTTAAAAGACAGTTTTCCCTTTGAAACTTTAAAATCGATTTTCTCAAAAACTATAAGCTCTTTTTGCTAAAAAAATTTTTCCTCTTGTACCCACTCCCAAGGTGCACATACCCTGTAAATTTGGGGTATGTAGCATGTAAGGAGGCTTTACAAACCACAAAAGTTCGGGTCCCCATTGACTTCCATTATGTTCGGAGTTCGGGTCGAACACCCGAACATCGCGGCCATGTTCGGCCTGTTCGGCCCGAACCCGAACATCTAGATGTTCGCCCAACACTACCCAGAAGACAGACAGTTAAAGTAGCTGACGCATTTCAGACACAAAAACCTCAATTCACTAAGCTTAACTCCTGTCTTTAATAACGTTTATAGAGTTATCACCATGGTGACGAGGCTTTTAGTAATCAGGAAACATTTTACCTCAGGCAAACCTAAAGTTAACTCTTCTGTCTTTAAGTTAACTCTTCATTCCTTAAAATAACTTCAGAGGTAAAGACAGGCTGTTAATTAATTGTGTGTGAAAATAACTACAGAGGAGGTAACTTAACTACAGAGGAGGTAACTTAACTATAGAGGAGGTAACTTAAGGAATGGAGAGATAAGATTACTCTCTCACTGTGTGGAGGTAAGTTTTCTCTTGCCTTATTATCTCCAGCATGATCTTAGTGAATTGATTCCAATGGCCTCAATTCACGAAGACCATGCTGGAGATAATAAGGCAAGAGAAAACTTACCTCCACTAGTAAGAGAGTTATCTTATCTCTTCATTCCTTACGTTACCTCTTCTGTAGTTAATTTACCTCCTGTGTAGTTAAGTTACCTCCTCTGTAGTTATTTTCACATGCAGTTAATGAACAGCCTGTCTTTAACTCTGGAATTATTTTAAGGATTAAAGAGTTAACTTAAAGACAGAAGAGTTAACTTTAGGTTTGCTGGAGGTAAAATGTTTTCTGAATACTACATGCCTTATCACCATGGTAACAACTCTAGAAGAGTTATTAAAGACAGGAGATAAGCTTAGTGAATTGAGGCCATTGTCTTTAGACATAGCTCTCAAAAACATACAGATAAGTTAACTGACTTCCCCAAACTGGCCTTTTGATTATGATCAACATTTGACTCTGTAAACTGCTGAGGAAGATATAAACAATGTACAAATTATAAAATTAAATTATTTTGGGCTGTTAAGATATGAGATATGAATCACTATAGACAGATCTTCTGCCAGATTATTCAACAATTTCAAGTCTATACATTTAACATTTGTGGTTTCTGTTATTTCCCACTAGGGATAAGCAAGCAAGAGTAAGATTCAGTTTTGCTTGTCAGCTAAACTTCCAGCTGTGAAGGGTAAAGCATCAGGAAGATGGACAGCAGTGTGCAACACATCAGCAGTGACATTGGTGAGTTAACACTCTCTGCTGCAGCCCACACACACTTACACACTGGTTCCAGGCAGGCAAAGCTGAATCTTGTTCTCACCTGCTCATCCCTGTTTCCAATCCCCACTACTTTTTTGGTTGTGGCACTGGGAGTGAGCAGCACCAACTTCACCTTTTCCATAGGGGTAATAGAATGTTCAGGGGCAGTGCGAGGCCTACAAATTATTGAAACAATATATTGTTATATTTCATCTGTTTATATTATGTAACGTGAGTCTTGATAAAAAACAGAGATGTGTGTCAACAAAGAGTTCAGTGAAAACTGTAGATGATATTGTGCTATCAAAATGCATGTTACAAACACGATGCAGTGACAGGTGGCATAGTAAATAGCACTCTTGCCTTGCAGCACTGGGTTCCCTGTTCAAATCCCAGTGCAAAATGTCTGCACGGGTTTCCTCTTGGCACTCCGGTTTCCTCCCACACCCCAAAAACATACAGATAAGGTTAATTGGCTATCCCCTAAAATGGCTGTAGAATGCGATATACCTATGGTAGAGATTAGATTGTGATTCCCTTGGCACTATATAAATACTACATAATAATAATTACTAATAGCATAGAGCAGCACATCAAGCAGTGAAAAGCCACAAGAGGACCTGGGATGCATGTTGGCAAGCACAGCAAGGTAGTATGTACCTCAAAGCTGTATGAGGCCTTGAGGTGTATGCTCCTGCACAACGATCAGTAAAAGGCTGCATGAGGCCCTGGGGCGTAGAGATGGCCCGAACGTCTCGCCGGCGAACGGTTCCCGGCAAACTTCTGGTGGTTCGCATTCGCGGAGAACCGCGAACTTTTGCGGAAGTTCGGTTCCCCCCCATAATGCACCATTAGAGTCAACTTTGACCCTCTACATCACAGTCAGCAGGCACATTGTAGCCAATCAGGCTACACTCTCTCCTGGAGCCACTCCCACCCTCATAAAAAGCAGGCAGCATCAGGCTTTGGACTAACTCGTGTGCCTGCAGTAAATAGAGAAGGGACAGCTGCTGTAGACTCTCTCATAGGGAAAGATTAGTTAGGCTCGTGTAGGCTTCTTAGCTTGCTCCTTGCTGATTCTTATTGCTAAAATAGCACCCCACAATGGCTCTTTTGAGAGCTAATCTTGTTCTTGTGATCTATTTTTGTTTTGTTGTGTTGCCCACTGACACTGCATTATACAGCCCTATCTGTTGCAGCTGGACCATGGTAATCGCTGTACTGTGCCAGGTCCTGTCTAACTATCTATACTGGGACACCTACCTATGTTTAGCTAACTACTGGGGCACCCACCTACCTATAAGGGAACACCTACCTATACCTAGCTAACTACTGGGGCACCTACCTAACTATACGGAACACCTACCTATGCCTAGCTAACTAATGGGGCACCCACCTACCTATACGGGAACACCTACCTATTCCTAGCTAACTACTGGGGCACCCACCTACCTATAAGGGAACACCTACCTATACCTAGCTAACTACTGGGGCACCTACCTAACTATACGGAACACCTACCTATGCCTAGCTAACTAATGGGGCACCCACCTACCTATACGGGAACACCTACCTATTCCTAGCTAACTACTGGGGCACCCACCTACCTATACGGGAACACCTACCTATGCCTAGCTAGCTACTGGGGCATCAACGTACCTATACGGGAACACCTACCTATGCCTAGCTAAGTAGTGGGGCACCCACGTACCTATACAGGAACACCTACCTATGCCTAGCTAAGTAGTGGGGCACCCACATACCTATACAGGAGCACCTACCTATGCCTAGCTAACTACTGGGGCACCTACCTACCTATACGGGAACACCTACCTATGCCTAGCTAACTACTGGGGCACCAACCTACCTATATGGGAACACCTACCTATGCCTAGCTAACTACTGGGACACCTACCTATGCCTAGCTAACTACTGGGACACCTAACCATGCCTAACTACCATATGGGCTTGAAAAACGCTATCACCTGCACTCTGGCCATGGTGCGCACCAATCCAGCACGGCCGTCACTACACAAACAGCTGTTTGCGGTGCATTACACAGTGAGTTTGGTGTGTCAGTCTGAAGCAATTTTCTAATTACACTCCCTGATTGATGTATAAAACACTTTAGGCCTGCAATTTAGCATTCAATGTGATTTCTGCCCTTAAAACGCCGCTTTACGTCCAATCCTGATTTTTCCCGGGGACTTTTGGCGTGTATCCCACTCCGCCATGCCCCCCTCCAGGTGTTAGACCCCTTGAAACATCTTTTCTATCACTTTTGTGGCCAGCATAATTTTTTCTATTTTTCAAAGTTCGCCTCCCCATTGAAGTCTATTGCGGTTCGCGAAAGTCTGCGCGAACCAAGCTTTAGCGGGAGGTTCTCGAACCGAAAATCGGAGATTTGGTCCATCTCTACTGGGGCGTATGTTAGATGCCAGGGCATTAGGATATTTAGAAAAAAGGGGACTGGACAGGTGCACAGTAACTTAGGAAAGGTGAGAAGTTTGCTGAGATGGGGTTTGCTGCACTCAAGTATTCAGGAGCTATTCTTTGTAAGGGCCAAGAATACCTAGGTGAGAAGTAGGGGGAAACCGGGAGCCCAATGGTGCAGTATCATCAGGTATAGGGAGAATAAACTTATATAAATATATACTCACAAAGGTGGGTTGCAGTTCCTGCAACCACCGTATAGGCCTGCAGGGAATTAATCGTCCCTGCTCGGTACTCCAGGTCCTGCTGGATACTGGCTGGTTGCTCTCCTGTAGTACGATAGACTTTCCAGAAAAACTGCAAAGCTATTCCCTCCAAAAGGAGGTCTCACTGGTAATCGGTAGGATGGAGGCGCCCAATGTGTGTTCTATTTTAATATTTTTAAATACAAATAAAAACTTTTTTCCAGTTGAACTGGTGTCTATATCTTCTGGAGAGGTAAGCAATTACCTCTCTTTTTATTATTTAATTTTTTTATTTGTATTTAAAAATACTAAAATAGAACACACATTAGGCGCCTCCATCCTACCCACTACAAGTATTCAGGAGGTTTATAATCTAGGAAAATTTGTGATAATAGGTTAGACATTGGGAAGATTTTTTGCCCTGTGATTTGTGGGGGTTGTGAGCTAGGTTGCTGAAGCAGGGGTGGTTGTAAAAGAGGAGCGGAATCTCACTCTCACCTTTGGAGCTTATAACATGAATTTTCAGGAAGTTTGATTATGTTGTCAATGCAGATAAGCAGGGTAAAGCTTGTAAAGTTTCTGAGGTTCTTTTAGTCTTTGTTAGGTTGTCTATTTGCTTCCATGAAGATACCTCGGGCCTATTTATTTGTCTAGAGAAAAGCTGAAAGCCTTGGCTAGCAACATCAGTCAGTGTTAGTCTGTTAGTCTCTCCAGCACAAAAGAGATACGTAGAGGGTGAACTTCTTTTTCGCAGACTGGCCGCGATTGGCTGAAGCTACGGGACCCGGTACCGAAGATGGAGAAGACTGAGGACGGCAACGTGGGAGCAATCCGTGCATGCATGGGGCTTAAGGAAGCCCCAGGTATGTATAAAACTTTTATATTTGCTCAGCTCTGGTACACTTTAAGGGATGAGTGTCGGGTGGTAGACGATATCTTCATCTTGATACAAGTAGTTGTCTATTTAAAAATCACTAAATTAAAAACGTGACCAGAATTTCCTTTTCTACATAAAAGATCTCTGTCCTTCAAAACAAATATTTAAAACCGGTTCTAAAATAAAAATATAAAAAAAAGAATACTTACATTACAGTTATTTAAAAATAAACAAGCAAATAAAATAAACAGAACTGACAGAAAATATTATACTTTCCCGATAGCCAGGCTGACACTTCGCAATGAAGTCTGGAGGGGGAAAAAAACTAATAACAGAGGAGGTTATGTATTTGCATAGTGTTCAAGTTGTACAGCTTTAGACTTGATTTATTCAGCAATTTGTTATTGGTCTTTCCTTGCTATTTATCCACCTTTTCATGTATCGGGCTACTCTGCATGATGAAAGGGAAGTGATCATGCTCCATTAATCAGATTCACATTAGGAATCAATTGCATCAGAGCATTTTAAGAGGTAAAATTGTCTGGTGCCCATGAATGAGCAGCATTACTGAATCTTATCATCACAAGTATAATAAATAATGACATTATTATTCGCTAGGACTGTATAGAGCGGATAAGTGTTGTGGGATTGAATGCTTGGAGATGAAGGAGAGCTGAAAGAGGAGGGAAATTGTGTCACTGAAGAAAAGCAAAGAAAAAGTTTGGCTATGAGCATTCATTCAAGTACTGGACGCAATCACTCAATCACGGCGCGTGGCTTCTGAGCTGAAAGCGTTTCTGGCATACAGGAAGTAAACTCAGAGGTTTAACCAATGAGAACATTGGAGGTTCGGGTAATTGCGCATCACCACTTCAGTTTAGTTTATTCCATTGCAATCAGAGTTTGTGTGTATCAGAAAGTGGGGTTCTCTGAATGATGTTCAGTTGTGTACTGTTTTCAGGTACTCTTGTGAAGTAACCCTCAAGCTGGAATACATAGTATATTGCCGGCATCTGATAAAGTAATTGATGATCTATTGAAAATCTATTGAACTGATGTATTGAGCTATGTGACCACTGGAGATGGAGTTAAAGGTTAATCAGCTTGAATTTTTTGAATGGCTGTTTTTGATCATAATCAAGCTCAAGATTGCTATTCAATAATTCAGCAGGGTGTGGATGATTTTAGAGCATTTCACTTTAGGGATGGGACGAATCCACAATTTCTTCGAATCTGGATCCGAATCTAAAAAGGTTCTCAAATATCTCAAACCTTTCGAATACCGTATCTAACGAATCCTGCACATAAGAATAAGATAAGATCCGTGGTATAGCTGCCTGCAGTATAGGTACCCAGGAATGGGTAGCGAGGTAAAGGTGCCTTCAGTATAGCTAGCTAGGTATGGGTGCCTTCAATATTGGCAGCTTTCAGTATAGCTAGCAAGGTATATGGGCCTTCAGTATAGATAGCAGGGTATATGGGCCTTCAGTATAGGTAGCAGGGTGTATGGGCCTTCAGTATAGGTAGCAGGGTATACAGGCCCGGATTTCTGGAAAGGCCAGAAAGGCCAAGGCCTAGGGCGATAAATTTAGATAAGAAGGGCGGCATGACTTGGAGAGAGAAGAGGTCATATGTCAAAGTAAATTATCTCTTCTGGTCCCACAGCGCAGCCAGCCAGCGCCCTGTTCTGCACTAATAGCTGAATTCCAGAGTTCCCCAAACCCTGCTTCTCTCTCTCTCACTTCTTGATGTGTTATAACAATCATTCTTCTGTATGATGGACATACAAGTGGATGTGAGAAATAAAATGGATTTACATTACAAAGCTGATAGAACTAAGTTC